>NC_054827.1:95675084-95979222 GCF_018345385.1 Vulpes lagopus | reverse complement strand
TGTGAGGAATCTTAGGAAGTTTGAGTTCGGGACATGGAGCTGTTTGTTTGCTTATATGCTTTTTAATGTGAGGAGATTTCTCATAACCATATAATCAGTGCAGTGTTACGTTCCTGCTCTTGTGCTCTTCTTCTTGAAGCATTTGTCTTTTTCTATGGAGGTAAATTTGATCAATCTGCAAAGTGATAGTCTTTTCCCTTACAAGGGTTCATTATTATGGTGTACTAAATTAGGGATAAGAGATAAACTTTTTCTAAATTTTAGGTGCTATTCATTAAGGGAAATCTTTCTTAGCCATCCCAGTTAACCCCTATTCTGATTTGCACATAAAATGTATGTCTTAGTTTATCAAATATTTTACATTAACTACATAACTACACCTAGTTTTTTGTAAATTTACTGACTTTTGAAACCATTGCCAGGTAATTTGGGGACTCTATATTACCAAAGTACGATCCCTCGTGCTCCTTTACATACATTCCCTGTTTCCACCACCAACTTCAGATTACCATTTAATTTGTGTTTCTATGTGTTTTTTTTTTTATTTCCGTAGAGAATCTACTTTGTTACAATAGATTGTTGAAGATTTTATATTTTAATAGATATAATATAAAAATGAAAATTGCTAATCTAAAAAATATACAAGTATATTATACAAGGATTTAGACTCTGCTTTATAGATTATCCTGTCAGGACTCAGAACATCTATATTATAGGCCTTAAACTAGTCATGTGAGCTTGGGTTAGAAACTACATTTTTATGGGGAGGGTATGAATAGATCTTTGGAGATCATCACATGTCAGGTTTATGCAAAACATAAATTTGTGTACAAATTTTGGATGCTACAAAAGGAGGTCTCCTTGATGTCATTGTATGCTTGAAGACATAAATTGGGTAGATGGGAGAAGCAGCAAGTGAATAGAAATTATAGACAGTTAATATAAATGTTAGAGAAGTGTGGACAGTGTTGAGGATGTATATAGGTAAATTGTCTTTCAGAAAAAAATGTACAAAACGTACATGGCAGTTTGCATTTGGAGAACAAAATTTAAGAGGTACTCTGAGTAATGGTGAGGAATTTATTTTTTTAGACATTTTGATACTCCCAGTTCTCATACAAATGCATTTAACTGCCATCAGATTTTTCTCATACAAATGCATTTAACTGCCATCAGATTTTTGTAATTATAAGGAAACCTTTACATCTTACACCCTTAAGTGAATAATTTCTTTCATGCTATTATGTTCTTTTCTGATCTAGTATTCTATAGTTCCACATGGAAAACTATCCTCAAAACATCCTTTACCTTCTTGTTTCGATGTTACACTTCACAACCACAGCTTAAATGATTTTATTTTCACATCTTGAAATAGATAACTCATAATTTATTTAACGAGTGTATTTTGCTGGTTGAAAGGTGTTTCTATTGAAAATAGAAGAAAGATTTTACTGGAAATAACTGTATTGTTAAAAGTAAAATTACATCAGATTTTGCTTATGATATGGGGCTACGTTTATACATAAAGCCAAATTCTCTTTAAAGTCTTATTTGTATGTTTACTTTTCAAATAAGTATAATTGGTAGTTTGAGACCCTTTTCCAGTTTTGACAATTTGTTTGCCATCGAGCATTTTCATTCGTATAATGGGAAGAACAACACTTTTGTAGTATTGCATATTCTTTAGATGACTAAGAAAGTTCCCCATATATCCACATAAGGTATTCAGTTGTTTTGTGTTCTAGTTTAATGTACAAAGTCAAAAGCAGGTACATGATGATGTATAACGTAGCATTATTTTGAAGAGGTTTCGGCTGGGGCAAGGGAGGGAGTCAGGGGGTCATTGAAATTGAAAATATTTAGGTGCTTTAGCTAAGAAGCAAAAGTTTTAACCTAACTCCTGAGGGGAGTAATTCAGATGTGTAAAACGTATGTAAAATGTTGACATTGAGATGACATGGGACCAGAGCAAAAAGAGCTACACCTAAAATAAGAATGGAAAGAAAAAAGATTACATTTTTGGAATGGGAAATGAAAGTGATTTTGAGGCCTGTAAAATTTCTGTATAAAACAAAAATTATTTATAAACTTTGTCAATTTTAGGTGCACAAATATGGAGATTAAGGTGAGAGAATAATAAAATTTTGTATACACTGAGTGGGTATAAGAAAATGGGAAGTGAAAAAAAAATAAAATGGGAAGTGTTTTTGAACATGTCTGTTATAATGATTTTCATGAAAAGTTGTCTACCTGTTTTTAAACATGGTAGATTGCAGTGCAGCTAGATCATGCTTTCCTCTACAGGCTCCATCTACTGTTTGAAGCTTCTGCCCCAAGCTTGCATTGTTTGTAGGAGAACCTGCATCATACCTTTATCTGTAGCCTTCCCTTAGGTCTTAAGGATCCTGAAACCTAACTGTGGACATTGGATTTGGTGGAACAGCAACCATGGTAAGATGTATATTAAGACAAAAGAGTGAAAAACTACTAGAAGGGCTTAATATAATGATTTGCCATAGTGTGTAGGGTATCTTTGGGTTTTTAATATTAGAAATAAGGAATCTTATTTGATGTTTTATGTCTTGTCCTGTTGTAGTGATAAAATAGTTGAAAACATCTTAAGAGGAATCTTACTTGTGAGAAAATGCAGAACAGAGTTTTGGTTATGATTTACAATAGTAAGGGACTATCCTGTGGATGGAGGATTCTTATGTTAAAATAGACATGGAGTCTATTTAGAAAATGGAGGGGGTTTGTGCTTCACAGCTTGAGAAGTAAATACACAATAATAAGCAGTCTGTAGAGAGATAGAACATCCTAATCAGTTTTGTGGTTCTGTTAAACTTCACATAACTTACAGCATGTATTCTCAACAAGAGGGATATACCAAGGCAGCAAAAAAAACTAATTTTGAGAGGTGGAAGGAATATTAGATTTTATAATAGCTTGCGGTCTTTTTAAGGACTATAGTAAATGAATAGAGGTATGGTATGGTATTATCAGCATATTAAAATTTCAGTGGAGTTAGTGACATAGGATAAAAGTATTTTTAAAAGGTGACGTAGTAGGATAAATGAAACAAATATTTGAGAAACACTGATCCACATTGTGAATGGGAAGGGATGTGGGGTGTGATGTAACTACGATAAAGGTCTTGGGGAACTAAATAGTACTTTGTAATTGCATTGGGTTGATGGGGATTGGAAAGTTTTTGATGGATGTAGGAATTTTCCACTGCTTGTCTGGGGGCCTGGGGGAAAGAAATAGTCCATAGGATCAAGTGTTCTGAAAGAGGGTGGTATTTGGGGTTAAAATTGGGAAAGGCAAGGAATTAGAATGATAGAATACTAACGGGAAACTAGATTTGTGAATCTATTGGGGAAGAAATATAGTTAGGATGATGGGAAACTGCATAGGGCGACATTTTGAGAAGTAGAGGATTCTGCAAAGGAATATAGATGTCCTGGTCCTAAATTTGGTCCAGTATCTTGAGACTGTGAAAGGGATTTTTAGAGAAAACATGGGAGGGAGGATATGGTAAGGAAACTCAAATTTGGCTTGATAAAAGAGTAGGGAAGACATGATGTGGAGATTTCTAACACAATTGGAGGCAAGCTAATGACTGACAACTTTTCTTATTCCTTTCAGACTGTTGGAAAGAGCAGCAAGATGCTGCAGCACATTGACTATAGAATGAGATGTATCTTGCAAGATGGCCGAATCTTCATTGGCACCTTTAAGGCTTTTGACAAGCATATGAACTTGATCCTCTGCGATTGTGATGAATTCAGGAAGATCAAGTAAGGCCACTGTAGGTTTGGTTAGTGGGAGACTGAGGAAGAGGATCATAGGACTGAGGGATTAAAGGTGGTAATTGTGAAGCGAAGGAAGGAAACTATGGAAGGACTAGCTTATTGCCTACCCCCCCTTGAACCATCTCTGAATTGGATCAGAAACTCTCAGTCTTAGAGTCACTATATTTATACTACTTTTCTAATTTTGCAAACATAATCATGAACTTAATTTAGAATAGAACTGCACAGTATGAGCAGAGTACCAGAATATGTTTATTTAAAAAGTTAAGAAATGTTGTCAATAGGTTAGGTTCTAAAAAAAAGAAAAAAAAAACAGATTGGGTTCTGTAGCATTCCTTCAGGCTGAAGGAATCTTTAGAAGAATAATTTGCTCTTAATGGTTGAGGAGTTTGGGATATGATTAGTATACTCCAGGCTAGGAGTATACTAACATTTGTTCTGCTAGCTTCTTTGCATGGTACCTTGTTTTGTCTAAATAATCATGTACAGTGCTGATTTGATGTCCGTTCTTAACCCGCTTCACTTATTTTGTGATTTGCCCATTTCATATGTTCAGGAATAACCTCTGTATTTGTGCCTTACACCATTAGTCTACCCTCTTTATACCTGTGACCAGGGAGTTTCCTTTTACAGGCTACTCAATGACCATTTGCAACAAGATCACAGAAATTGGTGGATATTAGTGTGGAATCCTACTTCCTTCCACTCTGTTGACTTTTCCAGAGCATTTGAGTTGGTGATTGTAGTATCTCTGGACATCCGAGATCTTGGGTTGATTTACTTTATTTCCACAGTCAATGATGTTCTGTCCAGAAGTTTAATTTGCCTACTTCACCTAGGTTTGTTAAATGTGAAGAAAAAGGTGATGCTCAGCATCAGTTGTCTGCTATACTCTTTAAGACTTCACTTGTCAGGCAAATTTGAAGAGAATTCAAAATGTATTCCTCCTCTTTCCTTTTCATGTATTCTAAGTGTCCTCCCAATATACCAAGTAGGATTATTTCAGAAATTCTAGGATGGTGAATATTTGTGTTTTGTTTTACATAATCCAAAATTTTCCTGAAAATAGAACAAACCCAATGATGTTGAAAATTGTGAAGATACTTGATGAGAGTTTTAGGCATATGGATTTCTTTGTTTCACTATTCTCACTAAGTAATAGTGATAATTTCACATGCATAATGCTTTAAACTGTGCATTATTCTCTGGTAATATTTAGAGAGGATTGTTAAATGGCATTATCAATTGATTTTATCTGTCTTATGTAGTATAAACCTCATGAATGTATGATTTTTGCTGCTGATAGTTGTTATTGTATGCAAGGTTTCTCTTTTTTAAATTTGTTTTTAATTCCATGTGGTTATATAGTAAGTGGTAAAGCCAAGAATACAGATGCATCTCTATTACTCAAAACCTTTTTTTCTTTATCATTTGGTATGATCTCATTGCCTGTTCTTGTTACTGTTTTAGTTGCCTGTCATCCAGATTTACTTAAGAATGATGTACAAAACTTACATTGGCTACATTTACATCTGTGTTTCATGAAGAAATTACTCTTGCTCTGTAGTCTAACATTGAGGGAACATTCTGGAATAATTTGTAGGAAAAGGACTTCACCATTTACCCTGATGTCAGTGAGTCTAGAGATACTGTATTTGTTTTTGTTTTGTCATAACTTAGTAATAGCAAGGATATCTTGGCATCAGTTATTGTTTTGATAGTTAATGAACTGTAAATCTTCTATTGAGTGATCTCTAAACTTACCTTACCAAAGTTTACTTTTGATTTGTAGGCCAAAGAATGCGAAGCAGCCAGAGCGTGAAGAAAAGCGTGTTTTGGGTCTCGTGTTACTACGTGGAGAGAACTTGGTTTCCATGACTGTGGAAGGACCACCCCCCAAAGATGTAAGGAACATGTAGGACAGGACAGAATGTGAATCTGGAAGGCTATACCACATTTTAAATGTTTGCTAAATCAGGGTACAATGAAGCATAATAATTATACATTTGTCAAGTAAAATGTGCCCAGCACTTAATGTTAGTATTTTCCTATACTTGTTGATTAAGGACTTTCTGATGAATTACTTTGTGTGCTAAGTACTACCTAAGACATGGGTGGAGTGGCTGATTCATATATATGTACTCAAAATTTGACATGTACATTGAACCTGTAGAATGCCTTTATGGCATACCTGTCTATTACTTTGATCTTCATAACTATTACAAGGCAAGTGGTATGGAAAAATAGTTGGAAGGAGTAATCTTTTAGGAATAAGATTATTAACATTAGTAAATCATTTGATTTCAAACTAATTTTTCTTGTTTCAGACTGGCATTGCTCGAGTACCACTTGCTGGAGCTGCAGGAGGTCCTGGGGTTGGCAGGGCAGCTGGCAGAGGAGTTCCAGCTGGTGTTCCAATTCCCCAGGCTCCTGCTGGATTAGCAGGCCCTGTCCGAGGGGTTGGGGGACCATCCCAACAGGTGAGGAACTAGGAGAGAAGGTTTTATATTATTGAGAGAAATTGCCTAGAGGCTGAATAGATTTAAAAGCCTGAGTGCACATCCTATTCTATGTAAGCAGCATATGCTATCAAGGGTGCTGAAGGACAAATACACATTAGGAGGGGAAAAGTTTAAAGTCACCTTGATAAGAAACTTATTACTATTGGTGAGTAAAGAGAAATATAGATGGGTAAACCAGAATTGAGAAAATGAAAGGACTTAATAGATTAAAATAGGGAATGTTGGGTGTTAGGAGGATATATTAGTATGCCAAGATTTTTAAAAAGAAAATAATGGGAGAAGTACAAAATTGCTATAATTATTTCATATTTAATATGCCCTGGTATCGGGATCCCTGGGTGGCGCAGCGGTTTGGCGCCTGCCTTTGGCCCAGGGCGCGATCCTGGAGACCCGGGATCGAATCCCACATCAGGCTCCCGGTGCATGGAGCCTGCTTCTCCCTCCGCCTGTGTCTCTGCCTCTCTCTCTCTCTCTCTGTGACTATCATAAATAAATAAAAAATTAAAAAAAAAATCTTCTAAATATGCCCTGGTATCCACCACTTATTTTGTGTTTGAATAATGTGAGAATGTACCTTTACATATCTAACCCTGCCTTCTCAGGTAATGACTCCACAGGGAAGAGGAACTGTAGCAGCTGCTGCAGTTGCTGCTACTGCCAGCATTGCTGGGGCCCCAACTCAGTACCCACCAGGACGGGGGACCCCACCCACTCCTGTAGGGCGAGCAACACCACCTCCAGGTAAGAAATTGAAAAAAGAAGTAATAATTTGGTTCTTAAGGATATATGTGGGTGGGGGGATTCCTTGAAAAGACTGTAATATCTTCAGGAAGTGATGGCTAAAAATACTCTAAGAAGATACTGAACTAAGGAACAACCTAAGTACCACCAGTTGCTTAAAGTGTTTCCCATTTTTAAACAGTAGTTTTTTAGTGAAATGCTGTGGATTGTTGAGTTGGGGATGGCTTACATGGTAATGATCCAGGAGAAATTGTTCAACCCTCTACTTAGTATCTGTACCCATTTCTTTAAATATTATCTTGTATTTTATTCTGTCAGCTGAGCTTATTTCCACCATTTTTCTTCTCTAGGCATTATGGCTCCTCCACCTGGTATGAGACCACCTATGGGCCCACCAATTGGGCTTCCGCCTGCTCGAGGGACGCCTATAGGCATGCCCCCTCCAGGAATGAGACCCCCTCCACCAGGAATTAGAGGTGAATGGATACACTTTTATGCAGTGGTGCAGGCTGGGGGCCCTGAATATTTATGTGCTGTTTTTCTAATGGTCCCATGGAATTTTGCTTTTTTTTCCCCCAGGTCCACCTCCCCCAGGAATGCGTCCACCAAGACCCTAGGATACTGTTGATCCTTCTTAAGTCCATTTTTTCCCTGCTATGTGTCTTGTGAAACTGTGTGATTGTTTGTGAGCTTTTGTTCCCTCCTTGATGCATTAATATTAGCTAATAAATGCACAAAGCAATTAAACTGCAAGGTACTGTTGTATGTTGTACATTTATTTGACTGTTGATTTTGTTGAGATCAAAGAAAAGACTGGGTTTGTTTTGGTCTTGAGGTTATATGGATGAGATGAATTCTGTTAAGCAGTTCATTGAATTACTTTTCTCTTAAATTTTTAAGATAAAATGATTGTGATACCTGATTAAACTTCCTAACATTCACTTTGTGCATTGACTGGTATTCAGTCAGTAACCTTGACACAGAAGAAAACTGTTAACCAGGGGTTTAAGCGGCTAGGTTAAGACTCACACGCAACATGCTCCACTTTGTTATGTCATACATACCTCAAGGGAAGAAGGAATGTATAGGGAAAGGCCTTGTAAGGCTACCTACGGAAGGAAACTATGGTAATGAATCAGACTTTGTTCATTTAAATCAAACCATTTGGAATTGGAGATTTTCTTTTTCTTGGAGGTTTACCTCAGTTTGAGCTTTTCTAGTAGTTCCCTTGTGCCTGCGTGAGCAGAGTAGAAGATATGATCCTGGAATAATCATCACTACATGCCAGTAAGTATTTACTTATAAATTTTTAAATGAATGGAAGAGCCTGGGTATTGGAAGGGGGATTTCATATTTGGAGTAAATTATGTTACTTAAATATAACTTATCCCTAAAATGTAGTTGATGTTCTTGAGTACAGATTATATCCAGCCGTATCACTTAGTAATGCACTGGAAGTGTTTAGAGGAGTGGACAGCCTCTTCCACTTAAATAGCTAAGGGATGCCCAAGTATCTAGGTTCAGTTTGAGTTGATTTTTCAATAGTGATGAACTCCCTTTTAAAAAGAAGAGGGAAGAGGTTTTTAGATTTTACTGCTAAGCTTTCAACTAGACAATGAATCAATCCTTATTGATTATAGGAAATACTAGTTGAAGATTGTCTTTAATTCCTTACCTTAGTAACCTAAGATTAGTAGATTGTGCCTTCTCCTTTCATTTTACCAACAAGGTTGTATGTATATCACCATTTCATCTTTTTTATTTTTTTTCATCTTTTATTTTATATTTTAAATGGTTTAAAGATTTTATTTTTAAATAATCTCAATACCCAAAGTGGGGTCCCTGCTCACAACCCTGAGACCAATGGTTATATGCTCTACTGATTGAGCCTGCCAGGTGCCCCTTCATTTTCACCTTTCATCATGGCCTTTTAACTAATAGTCTCCTAAGGAAAAGGGACCCTCAAAATTACTGCAATTGTCACCAGACTTACATGGTGTTTCCTAAGGTAGTTTCTAGTATTGATAGTCCCTATCAGAAAAGGAACACAAATTTGCCAGATTCTCCTTAGTTTAGTTAATTTATATAAGACAGATATGATACTTATTTTAGAGATTGTGAATGTTACTGTGGAGCTTCTTGGTTACCAGAGCCCCAGGCAAAGTACTTTTCTGGATCTCCGGAGTCAAAGCAGTTCTGTTAAGATAAAATTGACTGATGCATATAACGTATAACTTTTTGCTCTAAAAATTGTATGGGTTATATGCAAAGATCTTTGTTTTCTATGCAGTTGTTTTTCTGGACTAACGTCAATAATCTATGTTACTTTTTCCGGTTTTAGAAGGAAAACTCCTTCTTACATAGACCTGACATCCATGGTCCTTAAAATTTTGTATGAGTGATCGTGCATCATACTCAAAGAAAACCTGTTCTCTGGTATTTCCTTAAGTAAAGATGATGACCTCTTTTGCAAGATAGAGGTGAGTGACAAGAACTTTAGATTTTGCAAGATGCTTACTTCTTATGGCTATTTTGATTTGGTGGTAATATTCTGTTTTCAGAACTACTTTGAAATCTCAATTGTGGAACATATATTGAAAAAAAAACATTTGGTGAAGACACTCCTATAATGGCATATGGAATGTAAGATGACTGGATCTTTTGTTATGGAGTACTAGATGTAACCTTCTACAGAGGTCCATTATGAACAAGTAATAACATAAGAATTTTCAAACATTCATGGCGATAAATACATGTCCTTGGGATTTTTTCCTCCATCTGCATTCAAATGAGTTCCATACTATATCTAAAACACGGTTGGGCAACAACTTTTTGATTTCCTGGTCACATTTATTAGCAGTAACCTCATGAATATGTACACATTGCATATCAATATAGGTTTTCATTGTAGTTGAATAGTTTCAAATAGAATTCTGGAATTTAATAGTTATGCTACTTTAAATCTTTATGGTTTTGTGTTATTTGTGTTACTCTGTATTTTATGATCTTATAGGTAAACTGGACTTATTATAAAAATGTATAAAAAGTAATATAGCTTCCTGCCATCATAAACTCATTACTCTTAAATCCTGTGAGATTTTAGAAGTCCTATAATTTTTTAGCTTTATCAATATATAATTGATTGATAAGTAATATTGTATAATTTTAAGATGTGCTGCATGATTCGTTATACACCTATACTGTGAAAAGGTTACAACAAAGTTTAGTAATACAGCCATCACCTTACATAGTTAACCTTTTTTTTGTGGTGAGAACTTTTAAGATCTACTGTTGACATGTTTCAAATATTATAATACAATACTGTTAAGTATAGTCACCATGCTGCGTATTATATCTTTAGGACTTTTTTTTCATCTTTTAATTAAAAGTCTGTACTCTTTGATCAGCATCTCCCCATTTGACACACCCCTCAGCCCCTGATAGCACCATTACACTGTGTTTCTATGAATTTAACTTTTTCAGATTTCATATGCAGGTGACATGTCAGAAATCTTGTAATTTTTGTAAACATAACTGGTACTTCATTACTTGTAAGTCTTAACTTGTGGTAGAGTAAAACCAGGTAACTTACAGAATTATGTGACAGTATTAATACTTGTCTAGAATTTTCATAATCTGATTTCAAGATGAGGAAAAATAATTTATTTATATTCAAATAAAACTTTGATTTTAGCAAGTCATCCGTGAGAGCCTCCATTTGATTTATGACGTTTATAAATAGATATTATCCAGGTGATCATACATTGCCAGATTCTTACTCATCTTTGTGTTTTAGTTCCCTTGGGACTGACCATTAATATAATAAAGCTCAATATTTGAATTATAGTAAATGAGTAAAGGAGAGTATATTATCATGGGTTTTTGGTATTACAGTTTTTTAAAAAATCTTATGAAGTGCTTTTTTGCTCACATAGTTGATGACTCTGAAAGAAGAAGAGAATATGACCCCTCAGTTTTCTGACCCGTCACTGGATTCTTACCAATAGTATCATCCCAAGGAAGCTGAACACAATGTTAGCTGCGTTTAGGACAAACGTAAACCACTCCAGGTAAAATAACCTTGTAAAGAAAAGTAATAGTGTATTACAGAGGCCTTGGCTAGGTTCATGATGACATAGGACCTTGTCTGAACATAATGATTCAAAATTTGAGCTTAAATGACACTCTGAAATCCAGTCAATGTGCCTCAGTAGAATTTTCAGAGAACATTATTTTCAAAAGAAAATTTGGCTTACCATGAAAACTTTGAATACATAGAAATGGCAGGTGTAGCAGTACACACTGCCAATTCCTCATACAGCTTTTTAAAAATCTTCATACATATTCAGAGCTCATTATTTTTTTCCTTTTTTATTAAACATATATGCTGTTGAAAGCAAATAAGGAAACTCATCCTAAGATCCCAGAAGGCACGCACATATGCTGAGTTGGAAGCAAGGACATGTAAAGGGAAACTACCACCTCTTGGATCAAAATTAAATGCCAGAGTTGGCGGAATCCTTAAGTGATGTCCAGGAAAGAGAGAGGAACTTATATTTATGGAATATATGTTATAAAATGGAGTGAGTATGGGTAAGTGTCTTCACATGGACACCATTGATGTTTGTGGACAATTTATTTTGGTTTTTATGTAATTGTCTGCAGTGATCAATGAGTATAGAGCTTATCATATAGTAGATGTATAAGAAATGTGTCAGAATTACTAATTTTTTAAAATGTTGGGGTATGCATTTTTAGATTTATTATAGTTACTTCTATATAGTGGAATGTCTGTGATTAGACTCTGTATCTAATATTCAGTTTCATACTCTTAACACAGAAGGAGTCTGCTTTTCCTAAATAGTAGCCAATCCAAACCATTTGGTGTCTATTTTGACTTGTTTTAGTAAGCTAGGTACTTTGTCATTGAAGTTTACACTGTGTTTGTAGGAATACCTTTTAGTTATTTTTGGTCAAAAAGTGGAAATAAGGAAGTTCTGTTTAATTTTACAGGGGTGAGAGTATCTCTTGCTTATGTGAGATGAAGGCCCAATAAGAAAGCAGTATTTGAAATCCAGTTCCAAGGATATGTTTGTTCTAGTATGAATGTTGATTAGTGACTTCAGGTGTTAATGCAGCAAGTCCATCTCCACCAAAAGTGAGTAGACCGTGAAGGGAAGCAACTGGGTGTTGGCTAGAGTATATACTTCATTTAACTTTAAAAATGATACATGAAGAAACCTCAAGGGACTTTCCTTATACTAAAAGGGATGTGTCCTTTTATCCTTCATATCCTCTGGTGGCAGGGATGCAGACTGGAAGAAACAGATCCACTAGTTTCTTCTGCATTCAGTATCACCTCAGTTTGACTCTGGAATCCATGTTGTTAATATAATGGGGTGTTTTTTGCCTATAATTTAGGTAGGTCTAATGTGGAATAGAAATGATTAGAAGACTTGACTGGGTTAATTTTCTTTGGTTAGCAATATTAATCTTAAAAGTAGTTGAGATAGCCAAGATTCAATAAAAAGGCTCACAGATCAACCAGATGTTTAATGATATTGAATCATTTGTATTAGATTTATAGTTGAGGATAACCCAGTGATGTAGAGAGGTTATATATTTGTACACCTGAAATCTTTGGGCTATTTCTGTATTTTTGTATTTAAATTCAATTAGCCAACATATAGTGCATCATTAATTTCAGATGAAGAATTCCGTAATTCTTCAATTGTGTACAAGACCCAGGGCTCATGGCATCATAGCGCCTCCTTAATGCCCATTACCCAATTACAACATCCCCCCATCTGCCTCCTGTCCAGCAACCCTTAGTTTGTTTCCTATAATTAATACTCTCTTCAAAATTTTTTTCCCTATCTGATGACTTCCCATTCAGGTTTACCTCCATTCACCTATGATCATCTATGATGTTTCTTATGTTCTGCATATTATTGATATTTTACGATAATTGTCTTTCTTTGATTCACCTATTTCACTCAGTAAAATACCTTCCAGTTCCATCAACATCAATGTAAATGATAATACCTAATATAAAATTTATTTTTACCCCTATGTAGTTTCTTTTTTTCTCCTTTTTAAAAAAAGTTTTTATTTAATTTACAGTTGGTTTAACATATAATGTAATATTAACATATAATATAATATAATTAATATTGTATATAATGTAATGTAATCAAATATTACAGTGAGTAACATTGTGATCCTCAAGCACCGGACCCTTAAACATCAGATGTGCTGATGTTTCATAATTCCCCTCTCCCCTTATTTGTCCTATTATAGCAGAAATAAAGTTAAAATTACAGTTGCTGGGGCACCTAGGTGTCTCAGTGGTTGAGTATCTGCCTTTGGCTCAGGGCCTGATCCCAGGATCAGGCTTCACATAGGGAGCTTGCTTATCTCTCTGCCTAGGTCTCTGCCACTCTGTGTGTCTCTCATTAATTAATAAATAAAACCTTTAAGAAAATGTAGTTCCTGATAGCCATAATTTATTTTCTTTTGGAAAACCTATATTAGAAAAAGTAAGTGCTCTATTCTTTCCCTGATAATGTGGGTTATATTACCATATCACTTAGGTTCTTTGTGTCAGAGATGTTAGACCAACTTCAGAGCCCTCAACACTATGTGTCAGTAGGCTTCTTGTTGGACTTTGTGTTTTACCTATTTGATCTGCCTTAATTTTATTTGACCATGTATTTTGATTCTAATTATTTTGGTAGATATTTTTATTTTTTTTAATTTCCTTAAAGATTTTTATTCATGAGACACACACACACACATACAGAGAGAGAGAGAGAGAGAGAAAAAGAGAGGCAGAGAAACAGGCAGAGGGAGAAGCAGGCTCTCCGCAGGGTACCGGACATGGGACTTGATCCCTGGTCTCCAGGATGATGCCCCGGGCGGAAAGTGGCGCTAAACTGCTGAGCCACCCGGGTTGCCCTGGTAGATGTTTTTAATTTAATCTAAATCCTTAAGATATTTGAATATTTTATTTTTCAATTTGTTGGATGATTTGCTTGTAGAAGTAGATTATAAGCTATTCTATTTAGTTCTAAAACACCAAAGATCCTAATGTTATTCTGGCACATTGCTAGGGTTTTGTTGTCTTTAATTTTTTCCCATATTTTCACCTTATTTCTGTGTCAGCTGAGTGATAGTGCTGCCATTTAACTTACATTGTTACATAAAGATGATCATTAATTTTCCCAAGTTAAAAGACTTCAGGTTAGTCGAGATAAACTATCCAGAAGTATTAAACTCTTTAGAGAGTTGTAGTTGGGAAACTTGATTGAGTTTATGGTGATATGATGAGGTGTACTGAGCATGATGAAGTGTAGCTCAATGTGAGTACTCTAAAGTCCAGCCTAAGTGTCAATTCAAGTACTTGGGACATACATATTCTGAGTGTAAGTTCTTAGGTTGTAAATTTCATAAGGTATTTTGAGCAATATTGTGCGGAATAGGGAGAATAGAAGTGTAGATGTTTCCAATGAGACAAAGGGAAGTGGATTCTAATTTACACTACTGCGTTTTCTTTTTGTAGAGTATCTTCTATGTTTGTGGCATTTGTGTATCTTTTTCATTATGAATTTCAAGTGATAATTTCAAGAGTAAAGAATTAGTAGCTATTATGTTGTGTGTGTTTTTAAAAATATATTATTTATTTGACAGAAAGCACAAGCAGGGGGAGCAGCAGAGGGAAAGGGAGAAGCAGAATCCCCGCTGAGCAAGGGAGCCTGATGATTCAGGACCCCCAGATCATGACTTGAGCCAAAGCAGTCACTTAACTGACTGAGCCACCCAGGTGACTCATGGTTTTGTTTTTGTTTCTTATATATATATTATATAAATGTATTACTATATGAAATATGTAAATATTACTATGTCATTCAGCTCCAGTCCTTATACTTGTTTCCCAAGAGCCTGTCTGGAAACTATGAGGAAGTGCCAATTACCACATGAATAAGAAATTGCTGGTTTGTTGTTGACATTGCTTTGGTCTGAAATGTGAATTTACACCTTAGTCAGAATGCTTAAAGATACATCAGATGAGTTACTCTAATTCTCTTAGGAAGTTACCACTTTCTGTATATTGGTGAGTCCTAAATGGAAATTTAGAAGCTTTGACTCATTTTGATTCAAGGGGGTGAAACTGGCAATTTGCATTTAATATGGAGCCCTGGAGAGGAACTTATTTGCTAATAAATACCAGGCATTTATTTTGAATCAAGACTTTAATCTGCTAGTATTCTTCATTATTTATCTTATATGAGTAATGGACCTTTTGTTATATATAATTGGCATTCTGTGATTAGGTCCTTGTGATTTGCTTTATTATAGTTATGAGGGTATTGAGTGGTAATTAGATAATTTTGGAAAACTTTGTAAAGTACCATAGAAAAATTGAATATACCAGGATTTTATCCTTAGATTCCTTAATTTGATAAGGAAAGGTAGGGTATGTATGTTTGTGTATGTATGTATGTATGTATGTATAAATAACATGGGTGTTGATACTACGACAAGTAGTAGTTTATAGGAAAAGCTTTGGGGATTCAGAAAAATCACATTTTTTTAAAGGAGCAAGTTGGATAAGTCTTTTTACAGGTCTTTCCCTTATCAACTCCCTGTTTCTCCCTGCCAGAAATTTTATAATATTTATAACCTCATATTTGTTTGGCTTTTTTCCGTGTTCCTGATTCTGCCCAAGTAGGGATATGCTAGATGAATTCAGTTACTATAACTGAATTAGATTAGAAACATACTTTTGAATGAGAGAGAAAGGAAATACTCCTTGCAGTCTGTGGGGGAGTAGTCTTAATTTAAGGTAATTTAATCTTGGATGTTTGGTACAGCCTAAGGTGGTCAGTTAATACAGTGAGAAAGCATGCAGTGGTATTTGCTATCTCAACTCTGTCCAAATAATGCCATTTTAAAAACTTTAATTAATTTGAGAAAGAGCAGGAGCAGGAGGGAGAGGGAGAGAGAATCTGAAGCTGACTACATGCTGAGGGCAGAGCCCAATGCAGGGCTCAATCCCAGGACCATGAGATTAAGATGAAAAGCTGAGCATTAACCAGGAGTCGGCCACTTAAACAACTGTGCCACCTAGATGCCCCCAAATAACCCATTTCTTGTGGTGCTGCATCTAAAGAAAATCCTCCATAATAGGAATCTCTAGATAATGATCAGTTTTTATCCTTTTTTGGAAGGGGGAATTGGCTCTGATGATTAGACTCCTTTGTTTATTGAACCTGATGACAACGTTCA
This sequence comes from Vulpes lagopus, assembly GCF_018345385.1. NCBI lineage: Eukaryota > Metazoa > Chordata > Mammalia > Carnivora > Canidae > Vulpes > Vulpes lagopus. The sequence goes on along the minus strand of NC_054827.1, from coordinate 95,962,856 downwards.
TTCCTACAAAGAGAATCCGGGGTTCAGCCAAGCTAATTTATGATAGGAACACTTTGGTGAGAGTTTTTAGAAGGAACAAATTAGCAATAGATGGTAAGAGCATAGGTGTATATGATAAAGTAAGGTGAGAAGGAAAAACGACAAGGTTTAAGTGATTATAGCATCTGCTTAGTGTTTTAGAAGTGTGATGGAAACCTGTAAATTGAGAGCAGTGTTAGGATTCTTCAAATTGTTAGAAATAAGAAAGCTCCCCTGTTTAAATATTGGACAAGTCAATGTAGGTTAGGAGTCAGAATTACAGCCATTTATCGGCTTCTTTGTTGTTAACTTCAATGTATGGGTCTCAGCCAGCTTGTAATGATAGACCCTGTGTGTCTCTTTTCTGGAGATGGATTGGCAGTATTATGTCTACTGTTGAAATTACTCTGATCAAGAATATGTGTTGATCAACTCTTTGTTCCTTATACAATTACTGGAAAGGATAGAGCTGTATATTTCTAGACAACTTAGATTGCATCAAACTTTCTCAACTCTAGTATACTTTAAGGGTCATCTGGAGGGCTTAGGTAGTTTGGGAGTTTCTGGTTCAGATCTGAAAAGTCAGTAAATGATTGCAGCAGGACATGTAGAAAATGCCTTGGTTTTTATACAGAGAAAAAATTACCAATACACATTTAAATTATGTACTTCAATTGAGGAAGTAAAATTCTTTTTGATAATGAATCGAGTATATAAATTTTCACCAAGTTCACATTGGATAAAATGACCAAAAAATTTACAAGTATCCATGAATTTTTTTGAAAAATGGATGTGATCTCAGTGAATAGTGTGTTGATTTCCAGGACATGGTAATTTCTGCCTAAAACTTCTACTTGGGTGCAAAGTTTATCTTGTTTCTGTTCTGTTAGTCACAGAACAACATAACTTGAAGTACTTTGTGGGGTTTTTTTTGAGGATTTTATTTTTAAGTAATCTCTACAACCTAGTGTGGAGCTAAAACTCATGATGCTATATGATCAAGAGTTGCATGCTCTATCGGTTGAGTCAGCCAGGTGCCCCTGTTTTATTTTAAGCATCTACTTCTTGATATTTTAAGTAGGCCAGAAACTGGCAATACCAATGCAGTGGATTTCTTGGTGTACTGAGTTTGAGGTAGAGTCTGTTCCCTGGGGAAATTTCAACTACTATATTATTAGCTTGGCTGTGAATACTCTGGTGGCTGTATTTGGTTATTGAAATCTAGTGCTGTTTTCTAATGATGCTTCTTTATGGGAATAGTTTTACAATGGACTAATTTTCTCCAAGATTGGAAATGCTGAAGAATATATATATAGGTCAAATCAGAGTCCCTTCTACATGCTATAGCAAATAAGGAACCCAGAATTGAAATGAGGGGACTTCTTTCTGTGGCTTGGAGTGAGTAAAAGAAATTACACAGGATTTTATAATATTGTAACTTATGATTTCTGAAAATAAGTTAATGCAGTGAAACCGGTTTTCTAATTTTGAAGGACGGCAGAAGATCTGAAGCATTGTATTTTTCTTATTTACATTTTGTGTAATGTATAAATTTCCCTAGTGAAGTTGTCTGGAAAATGGACTTGTATTTAGACAGATGGGATGCTTTCTCAACTGAGGGAGTCCTGGCCCTAAATTATGTCAAAGTAACAATAGAAACATTGATTCTTCTAAGATTTGTTGGAAGTCCCAATGAGAAAACAATGTGTGATAGCCCTGACTTAAAAAAAAAAAAAAGCAAGCCCTGACTTAACCAAGTAATATTTGTGTATATCTAAGATAATAACATGGAAGATTCATAAAAATAGTACCAAGAAGCATAGACTTATTCTAACTTTACAGGGAGCAGAAAACATTAATGGTATCAAGTAGGAATTTGGATACTTAGTAATTTCTGTTGTATTGATACATTGTTTTTTTAAATAATAAATTTATTTTTTATTGGTGTTCAATTTGCCAACATACATAATAACAGCACCCAGTGCTCATCCCGTCAAGTACCCCCCTCAGCGCCTCTCACCAATTCACCCCCACCCCCCGCCCTACTCCCCTTCCACCACCCCTAGTTCGTTTCCCAGAGTTAGGAGTCTTTAGGTTCTGTCTCTCTTTCTGATATTTCCCACTCATTTCTTCTCCCTTCCCTTATATTCCCTTTCACTATTTATATTCCCCAAATGAATGAGAACATAAAATGTTTGTACTTCTCCGATTGACTTATTTCACTCACCATAATACCCTCCAGTTACATCCACATTGAAGCAAATGGTGGGTATTTGTCATTTCTAATGGCTGAGTAATATTCCGTTGTATACATAAACCAAGTCTTCTTTATCCATCTTTCGATGGTCACGGAGGCTCCTTCCACAGTTTGGCTATAGTGGACATTGCTGCTAGAAACATCGGGGTGCAGGTGTCCTTGTGTTTCATTGCATCTGTATCTTTAGAGTAAATCCTGAACAGTGCAATTCCTGGGTCTTAGGGTAGGTCTATTTTTAACTCTTTGAGGAACCTCCAGTTCCAGAGTGGCTGCACCAGTTTTCCAGAGTGGCTGCACCAGTTCACATCCCCACCAATAGCGTAAGAGGGTTCCCTTTTCTCCACATCCTCTGCAACATTTGTGGTTTCCTGCCTTGTTAATTTTCCCCATTCTCACTGGTGTGAGGTGGTATCTCATTGTGGTTTTGATTTGTATTTCCTTGATGGCAAGTTTTGCAGAGCATTTCCTCATGTGCTTGTTGGCTATGTCTATGTCTTCCTCTGTGAGATTTCTCTTCATGTCTTTTGCCCATTTCATGATTGGATTGTTTGTTTCTTTGGTGTTGAGTTTATTAAGTTCTTTATAGATCTTGGAAACTAGCCCTTTGATACATCATTTGCAAATATCTTCTCCCATTCTGTAGGTTGTCTTAGTTTTGTTGACTGTATCCTTTGCTGTGCAAAAGCTTCTTATCTTGGGCAGCCCTGGTGGCGCAGCGGTTTGGCGCCGCATGCAGCCTGGGGTGTGATCCTGGAGACCTAGGATCCAGTCCCGCATCGGGCTCCTTGCACGGAGCCTGCTTCTCTTCCTCTGCCTGTGTCTCTCTGCCTCTCTCTCTGTGTCTATGAATAAATAAATAAAATCTTTTTTTTTAAAAAAAGCTTCTTATCTTGATAAAGTCCCTATAGTTCATTTTTGCTTCTGTTTTTTTGCCTTCCTGGATGTATCTTGCAAGAAGTTACTGTGGCCGTGTTCAAAAAGAGTGTTGTCTCTGTTCTCTAGGATTTTGATGGAATCTTGTCTCACATTTAGATCTTTCATCCATTTTTAGTTTATCTTTGTGTATGGTGCAAGAGAGTGTTCTAGTTTCATTCTTCTGCATGTGGATGTCCATTTTTCCCAGCACCATTTATTGAAGAGATTGTCTTTCTTCCAGTGGATAGTCTTTCCTCCTTTGTCAAATTTTAGTTGACAGTAAAGTTGAGGGTCCACTTCTGGATTCTCTATTCTGTTCCATTGATCTATGTGTCTGTTTTTGTGCCAGTACCACACTGTCATGATGACCACACCTTTGTAGTACAACCTGAAATGTGGCGTTGTGATGCTACCAGCTATGGTTTTCTTTATTAAAATTCCCCTGGCTATTCAGGGTCTTTTCTGATTCCACACAAATCTTTTTTTTTTTTTTAATTTTTATTTATTTATGATAGTCACAGAGAGATAGAGAGAGGCAGAGACACAGGCAGAGGGAGAAGCAGGCTCCATGCACCGGGAGCCCGACGTGGGATTCGATCCCGGGTCTCCAGGATCCCGCCCTGGGCCAAAGGCAGGCGCCAAACCGCTGCGCCACCCAGGGATCCCTCCACACAAATCTTAAAATGATTTGTTCTAACTCTCTGAAGAAAGTCCATGGTATTTTGATAGGGATTGCATTAAACGTGTAAATTGCCCTGGGTAACATTGACATTTTCAGAATATTAATTCTGCAAATCCATGAGCATGGAATATTTTTCCATCTCTTTGTGTCTTCCTCAATTTCTTTTGGAAGTGTTCTATAGTTTCTAGGGTATAGATCATTTACCTTTTTGGTGAGGTTTATTCCTAGGTATCTTATGCTTTTGGGGGCAATTGTAAATGGGATTGACTCCTTAATTTCTCTTTCTTCAGTCTCATTGTTAGTGTATAGAAATGCCACTGACTTCGGGCATTGATTTTTGTATCCTGCATGCAACGCTGCCAAATTGCTGTATGAATTCAAGCAATCTTGGGGTGGAGGCTTTTGGGTTTTCTTTGTAGAGTATCATGTCATCCGTGAAGAGGGACAGTTTGACTTCTTTGCCAATTTGAATGCCTTTAGTATCTTTTTGTTGTCTGATTGCTGAGGCTAAGACTTCCAGTACTATGTTAATTGCACTGGTGAGAGTGGACATCCCTGTCTTCTTCCTGATCTTAGGGGAAAGGCTCCCAGTGCTCTTCCCCATTGAGAATGATGTTTGCTGTGGGCTTTTCGTAGATGGCTTTTAAGATGTTGAGGAATGTTCCCTCTATCCCTACACTCTGAAGAGTTTTCATCAGGAATGGATGCTGTATTTTGTCAAATGCTTTCTCTGCATCTAATGAGAGGATCATATGGTTCTTGATTTTTCTCTCACTGATATGATGAATCACATTGATTCTTTTACCAGTATTGAACCAGCCTTCTATCCTGGGAATAAATCCCACTTGGTCATGGTGAATAATCTTCGTAATGTACTGTTGGATCCTTTTTTTTTTTTAATTTTTATTTATTTATGATAGTCATACAGAGAGAGAGAGAGAGAGGCAGAGACACAGGCGGAGGGAAAAGCAGGCTCCATGCACCAGGAGCCCGATGTGGGATTCGATCCCGGGTCTCCCGGATCACGCCCTGGGCCAAAGGCAGGCGCCAAACCGCTGCGCCACCCAGGGATCCCTATACTGTTGGATCCTATTGGCTAGTATCTTGTTGAGAATTTTTGCATCCATGTTCATCAGGGATATTGGTCTGTAATTCTCCTTTTGGTGGAGTCTTTGTCTGGTTTTGGAATTAAGGGGATTCTGGTCTCATAGAATGAATTTGGAAGTACTCCATCTCTTTCTATCTTTCCAAACAGCTTTAGTAGAATAGGTATGGTTTCTTCTTTAAACGTTTGATAGAATTCCCCAGGGAAGCGATCTGGCCCTGGACTTTTGTGTCTTGGGAGGTTTTTGATGACTGCTTCAAAATCCTCCCTGGTTATTGGCCTGTTCATGTTTTCTATTTCTTCCTGTTCCAGTTTTGGTAGTTTGTGGCTTTCTAGAATTACGTCCATTTCTTCTAGATTGCCTAATTTATTGGCGTATAGCCTTTCATAGTATGTTTTTAAAATCGTTTGTATTTCCTTGGTGTTGGTAGTGATCTCTCCTTTCTCATTCATGATTTTATTAATTTGAGTCTTCTCTCTGTTCTTTTTAATAAGGCTGCCTAATGGTTTATGTATCTTATTAATTCTTTCAAAGAACAAACTCCGGGTTTTGTTAATCTGCTCCACAGTTGTTCTGGTCTCGATTTCATTGAGTTCTGCTCGAATATTAACTCTCTTCTTCTGCTGAGTGTAGGATCTCTTTTCTGTTTATTCTCTAGCTCCTTTATGTGTAAGGTTAGCTTTTGTATTTGAGTTCTTTCCAGTTTTTGAATGGATGCTTGTATTGCGATGTATTCCCCCCTCAGGACTGCTTTTGCTGCATCTCAAAGATTTTGAACGGTTGTATCTTCATTCTCATTAGTTTCCATGAATATTTTTAATTCTTCCTTAATTTCCTGGTTGACCCTTTCGTCTTTTAGCAGGATGGTCCTTAACCTCCACGTGTTTGAAGTCCTTCCAAACTTCTTATTGTGATTTAGTTCTAATTTCAAGGCATTATGCTCTGAGAATATGCAGGGGATGATCCCAATCTTTTAGTATCAGTTCAGACCTGATTTGTGACCCAGTATGTGGTCTATTCTGGAGAAAGTTCCATGTGCACTTGAGAAGAATGTGTATTCAGTTGAGTTTGGATGTAAAGTTCTGTAGATATCTGTGAAATCCATCTGGTCCAGTGTATCATTTAAAGCTCTCGTTTCTTTGGAGATGCTGTGTTCAGAAGACCTATGGAGTGTATAAAGCGCTAGATAGAAGTCACCAAGTATAAGTGTATTATTATCTAAGTATGTCTTGACTTTGGTTATTAATTGATATATTTGGAAGCTCCCACATTCGGGGCATATATATTGAGGATTGTTAAGTTCTCTTGTTGGATAAATCCTTTAAGTATGATATAGTGTCCCTCTTCATCTCTCAGTACAGTCTTCGGGGTAAATTTTAATTCATGTGATATAAGGATGGCTACCCCTACTTTCTTTTGAGGACCATTTGAATGGTAAATGGTTCTCCAACCCTTTATTTTCAGGCTGTAGGTGTCCTTATGTCTAAAATGAGTCTCTTGTAGACAGCAAATAGATGGGTCCTGCTTTTTTATCCAGTCTGACACCCTGTGCCTTTTGATGGGGTCATTAAACCCATTCACATTCAGAGTTACTATTGAAAGATATGAGTTTAGTGTCATCATGATATCTATTCAGTCCTTTTTTTGTGGAATGTTCCACTGGACTTCTTCTTAAAGGGGAATTTTAAGAGTCCCCCTTAAAATTTCTTGCAGAGCTGGATGGGAGGTCACATATTCTTTCAGTTCCTGCCTGTCTTAGAAGCTCTTTATCTCTCCTTCCATTCTGAATGAGAGCCTTGCTAGATAAAGAATTTTTGGTTGCATGTTTTTCTCATTTAGGACCCTGAATATATCCTGCCAGCCCTTTCTGGCCTGGCAGGTCTCTGTGGAGAGGTCTGCTGTTACCCTAATACTCCTCTCCATAAAATTCAAGGATTTCTTGTCTTGCTGCTTTAAGGATCTTCTCTTTATCTTTGGAATCTGCAAGCTTAACTATCATATGTCGAGGTGTTGAACAGTTTGTATTGTTTTTAGGGGGGGATCTCTTTTATTTCCTGGATTGAATGCCAGTTTCCCTTCTCAGATTAGGAAAGTTTTCAGCTATGATTTGTTCAAATACATATTCTGGACCTCTGTCCCTTTCGGCGCCCTTGGGAACCCCAGTTAAATGTAGGTTTTTCTTTCTCAGGCTGTCACTTATTTCCCTTAATCTATCCTCATGACTTTTAATTGTTTGTCTCTTTTTTCCTCAGTTTCCCTCTTTGCCATAAACTTGTCTTCTATGTCACTCACTCGTTCTTCTACCTGGTTAACCCTCGTCGTTAGGACTTATCGTTTGGATTACATCTCATTCAATTGATGTTTAATTTCTGCCTGATTGGATCTAAATTCTTCAGTCATGAAGTCTCTTGAGTCCTTTATGCTTTTTTCTAGAGCCACCAGTAGCTATATAATAGTGCTTCTGAATTGGCTTTCTGACATTGAATTGTAATCCAGATTTTGTAACCCTGTGGGAGAGAGTACTGTTTCTGATTCTTTCTTTTGAGGTGAGGTTTTCCTTCTAGTCATTTTGCTCAGTGTAGAGTGGCCAAAACAAGTCGTACTCGGAAAAGGAGAAAAGAGCGGAGAGAAAGAAGGAAAGAAAAGAGAAAAAGAAAAAAGGAAAAACAAAAAAGAGAAGATAAAGAAAAAAAGGGTGGGGTTGGGGGAAGCAAACAGAAATCAAAAAGCAAAAAAAAAAAAAAAAAAAAAAAAACCAAAAAAACAAAAAAACACCACACTGGGGAGTATCTTCTGATTCTGTATACTTTAAGTCCCTTGACTTCCCCTGGAATTTGTCTGTCTAGCTGGTCTTCTGGGGGAGGGGCCTGTTTTGCTGATTTTCAGGTGTTAGCACTTGGGGGAGCTGCTCTGCCCCCTGCCTGGTGCAGGGCTCAGTGGGCGTTTTTACCCCCTGAGGCCCCAGGAGGAACAACCACAGTGGCAGTGGCCAGCTCTAGAGCCCTGGAGTCATCTCCCGCAGTAACTACAGAGCTCTCAGTCTGCAGGGCCTGGATGCTCCTGGGGCAGCGCTGGTGATCTGCTCAGCTTGGGACAGGAGTGTCCTTGCTGTCCTGTGCCCTTCTGGCCTCTGCCTGTCCCAGGGGGAGGTTGGATCCTGGGCTGTGTCCCCCGCATCGTGTGCTCCTGGGGCTGCGCTCCCGGGCCTGCTCCTGGCCAGGCAGCCCCCTCTCCATGGAACTGCCCCCTGAGCCCTCCCCGTCCAGCTGCTCCCGGGTCCAGCGGTGTGCGCTGCAGCCCTTTTGGGAGCTCGGCACACTCTCCCTGGGGCGCAGGTATCTGTTAGTGTCCCAGGGAGTCTGAGGGCATCCTCACCCCTCCTGGGATCCTGCTCCAACTCCTGGGATGATTCGTGAAGCTCCTGCCTCTCCAGGATGGAGCTTTCCTGTCCTGGGGGGCCCTCCCCTTTGGATGCCTTTTGTTTCTTTATTTCTTTTTTTCCCCTGTCTTCCTACCTTGATAGAAGCGTCAACTCTTCTCACTGTAGCTTTCCAGCTGTTCTTTCTTTAAATCTCAGGCCGAATTCATAGATTCAGGATGATTTGAAGGTTATCTAGTTAATTTGGTGGAGACAGGTGACTTGGGGACCCTACTCTTCCGCCATCTTGCCCCTCCCCTTATTGATACATTGTTATAGTTGCTGGTGGAATCAAGACATAAATGAATAAAAGGCAGAGGAAATTTTCTTTATGGTATAGGCAAGCCTTGCTTCAGAATAAAGTTCCAATTTCTCTTTCTTTTTAATATTTTTAGTTACAAAACATGGGAATTTTATTGTGCCACATTGCTGACGGTACAAAATTGGGGGGTATTCTCTTAAAGTCAGCTTGCCTTTTCTGACCATTAGAGTGCCAAATTTTTATTTTGGGCCTTGGTGGAAAGGGAAGAGGGTGTTCTTAAGGTTGTGTACTCTTATTGGATACTTACACCTGTTTCAGTATAGCTCACAGGATAATAAATCTTCCATGTTTAAATTTTTAGAAAAGCACATGTTCAGTTAAACTCAACCCTTTGTGCACCTTTCTTACAAATTAAGAGAGCACTGTTGACAATATATGACAGTTTATTGACATAGGTAATAGAGTACTTGGCTACATAAAAGATATGAAAATGTGTCATTGTTTGGGTTGGAAAAATATATTGGTTATTCTCTTGGTTTTTGTAATGCACATAAACATCTGTACAACTCTTTTCAAAAGACTTGGAGCAAATTGTAATCAAAATGACAACATGTATTGGTAATTCAAAGAAGAAAATACTGGCAAGTAAAATGAAATGCCTACAAATCACTCATAAACATATCATACAATGACTTTTAAAGGATGTTTATCAGTTTTACACACATGTAAAAAGGCACTGCTGTCTAGGTGAGGAAGTGGCTGTCATTCATGGACATGAATGGAGCCTAAGAAACATGGACAAATATTTCATCCAGAAACTTAGAAAATTTATTGGACAGCAGATACTGTGCAAAACTCTATTAGATCATGTTTTGGAGATGTCTTTCTAGATTAGTTTCATTGTTAATTATTGGTGTATTTTAAGTGTATTAAAATTTCTAACTGCTCCCCTTACTTCCAGCTTCAGATTCTCTAATTCATCTGTCTGCCAGAACAGTCTTTGGGAAAGATGTGACAAACCACGTCCCCGTGCTTCAAAAATCTGCAGTTGACATTGAGATGTTTCAAGAGTGTTAGAAATAAGCAATAATCAGTGAAGAGGACAAAGATTATATAAACTGATAATATTAAGAGCTTTTTTTTTTTTTGCCACTGTCAAAACTGGAAGTTTTTCCACTTTCAGTCACTGAACATTTGTATTCATAAATATTGTGACCTTCTTTCACTTTGATCCCCTGAATAAGAAATTTGTGCAGCAAAAAACAATGTGATTAAAATTTAGGATGATTTAGGATAATGTACAGACCTTTTCTCCATTAACATGAACAGGAGAGAATAGTCTGAATATCTGCATTGATAAAATTGTAATTTTCAAATTCTTTTGGAGTATCATGTGCAATTTTACTTACAGGGACTGCTATGAAAGTTTAAACCTCATGCTGATTTAAGGGTTCTTTGACCAGGACCCTATAGAGACACTCTGTACATCATCTACTCTATTTCATGGTACACATGATCATCATAGCATCTCATTCCAAATTATTCCCCAAAATGGAAGTGTGTGAACGTATTTCTACTGAATTGAAAATGATTTTCAAATGGATGGCACTTGTTGTATTGGTCTAGTGTGGACAATCTCAAGTAAATACAAGCCAGCCTTCTAGGAATATGTGGAGAGAAACCACACGTCCTGAATTGAGCTAGAAGCATTAACAACTACAAAAATCACAGACAAAATAAATTAGACGTATACTATCCTGAAATTCATCTTTCTTTTCAAATATTTATATTTCATTGTCAGTCTTTGGATTTGGAAAAAATATCTCAGTATTTTTCATTCTATGGAGTATCAACTTGCCATCAAAATATTGACCGGTAATTGTCCTGCATTAGACATTTATTGCATATGTGGTAAACACAAATATTAGTCGTTTTTTTTCTTCCCCTACCTGCCATTTTAAAACAGCTAGGAACCTTATCTGTTAACTAATTTATTGGACATATATAGCTTAAAAATTTATTTAAATGCTTAAGAAAATTATGATTAGGAAATGGTATTGAAATGGAAATGTGAAATACTTAGTAAATGAGTATGTATGAACTATTCATTGGATATTAGGAGGTGAAGAGAATGAAATTCAACATGTATTAGTTTTTTATTGTATTTTCTTTCTTTGCTTAATCTTTTTTGGAATCTATTGCTCAAGCACAGAGACCTACATTTATAAACCAATCTTTATTGTTTATAGATACTTTTTTACGTGGTTGCTGTGATAATAGAGTTGGTTTCCTAAGGAAGTTTCTAAAAACATGTTTGGTAAGACTTCTTTCTGAAAAAGACTTTAGAAAGAAGTGAAGCAATTTTGTAAAGATCTACACAATTCTGTATTCATTGTTTGAGTGCTTATGGGTAGCAAAGAGGAAATGGACATGGGGAGTCTTTACTAATCAGGAAAAATATAAGGTACTATTTAATTATGTGCATTTTGAGAATATTTACATGAAATAACCAAATGTAATTGTTTTGTGACTTTAAGGTATTATGATTGCTCAGAAAGAGTTTGCTAACATATGTATAGGAAATATTTTCAATACACGGTTATAGAAACAGACCTGTTAGGATACATCTGGGCGATGGACATTTTAAAATCTGATTGGATTATTGCTGTGGCATTTTGTGGGGGATGGGGATTGTTCTGTATGCAGTTGTCACATAGTAATATTGTTAAGGCTGCTCTGTGTGGTTGTAGATGTTATTCTGTAAATAGTCTTTATGTTACTACTTTTATTAGATTTAATACTCAAGATGGAATTGTTGTATAAGAGGCCTGCCTCTATGCATGTTTGATGGGCTTTTTTATTTCCCTGTATATAATTGAAAAAAAAAAGTGTGTTAAAACATCCTATTAAGCAGGAGATGGCTGATATTTGGGACATTTTAATTGTTAGAATATAGAGGAATTTTTATATTAGGATGTTTATATTAGAAAAACAAAAGCAGAATTTAGAAGTTAGAGAACAGGGAATTATGGAGGGCTATATGTGTATGCATAAGTTCAGAGATAGTTCTTTAACAGCCAGGTTTTACTCCATGCTCAGATGTTGGGAACCTGCATATGTGTTCTTAATACTGTAATGTTAATACAGTTGTGGGCATTTGTTAATGTTTTAAGGGTGTAATTGTTAAATTGCCTCTCAACATTAATTCCTATTTAGTGGATATTGTTACATCTTTTGTTAAAATATATAATGTAATTGTTTAACATCTAATCTTGGTATGTAGGCATTGCTAAAAATACGTATCATCTTATTAGGATAGGCATTTTTGTTTCTCAAAAGTGATATTATATCTAGTCTCAGGTGTTCATCAGGTCATTAGGTTATGGTAAATATGTAATGTGTAATATAATATTTAATATCTCATTGTTTTAGATAAGAATCATCATGTTAGAAATGTCATAAGTGTTGATTTGCATTTGTTCATGGTTTTCAGATGTTTGTATACAAACAGAATAGGGTTACCAGGTAAATCCTACAAGTGTTAAACATAACATGTTATAAAAGTTCTCATAGGTCAGTGGAATTTAACATTTAATGATAACTGGATTGTTGTTATTTTAAAATACTCTTATAGTTGTATAGGTGATTATAAGTTCCTATGGGGGATGTTTGCAATTGTCTTGTCAAACCTATGGTCATTAAATATGGCCTGAACAAAGAAATGTTTATAAAATGTATATAAAATAGGCACAGTTACTGTTTTCCTAATGTATAGAAACTATTATATCAGCATGTTTTGTATAAATACATGAATTATATATTGTGTGAAAATTTACCCCTAAGAGTTTTCAGATTATCTCTTAGTAAATATGTGGGCAGCTGAAGTCCAGGGTGTATATTCTTAGATTATTTTGTGTAAAATAGCTAGGATATATAATAGTTTCTGCTTTAAATTTAATACTCGATTTTAGGGGTTGGTTTCATACAAACATGTATATATACACACAGATGTGTTGGATACATGTCTATAAAATAAGTATTTATTAAGGATCCTAGCATAAGAATACTTATTGGCCAAATAATTATCGCTCAGCTTTAGTCTGCTCTTTGTGTTGTTTGGTGATGGATGATATAGGGAGTTTTAGCTTATGAGCTTTAGCTGCTGGAAGGTATTGATAGCTACCTGAATTATAGACTGATAGATCTTAGTTTTTGTTTTAGAACATCTGCATAAAATTCGCTGATAGGCACATATTTTGAAATACCAATCTGAGAGACAATTTTATTTTGGCAAATTGAATTACTGTACCATGTCTATTTGAGATGTATTTGGTGCTGGAGATTGTAGTAGTATTTGTGTATATATAGGTCAGTGTCATTTTATAAAACGTTAGATAAATAATTTCTGTCAATAATTTCAGAAATATATTTTCATTGAAATGTTAAAACTGAAAACATTGCTATAATTGATATAGGTAGCTATAGTAGATTGAGCATCCTCATGAGTTATGATTGATTTTGATGTTTATTTTTGTGGGTTTTTTTTAAGGTGTTATTTAAATTCTAGTTAGTTTAGCCTTCAGTATAATAATAGTTTCAGGTGTACAATATAGTGATTCAGCACTTCCATACAACACTCAGTGCTCATCACAAGTGCATTCTTTAATATCCATCACTTAATTAACCCATGCCCTCCACCTCCCCTCTGGTAACCCTCAGTTTGTTCTCTATAGTTGAAAGTCTCTTTATGTTATTGAGATTTTTTAAGACCCTTTTTTAAATATAGAAATTATTTACATTCATATTTTTAAATATGAGATTTGAATAATTTCAAATTTCAGTACAAATTTTGGATGTTAAATGTTGAACAGAGCAGGGAAGCATTTCAGCGCTGCATATATATAATGGACATGCTTTCCTAAGAGTATAGAAATAACCCTATCCACAAACACACAAATACACAGCATGCATACATACACACACAGTAAATCTATTAATGTTGAACAACTATGGCCAAAACTATATTACCAGTAGAAGTATTATAAAACCACCCCTATGTGTTTGCACTTGGTGTGTGGCAAGTTGTTATTCAATAGTGTGCAAATGTGAACAGATCTTTGTTTTTATACTATATATAACTATTGATGGACAGACATTTCTGTCATATTTTTGAATATATTCACCCAAAGTTAGAGCACATAAACTTTTTCTCATGCTTGTAGTCATGAAATGGTAAAATAAGCCTGTATTGTTAAGTATGATTTCTAGATTGCTGTGTATTTAGTTATCTAAAACACTTGTTATTTCCAGATATATAGACATTACTGACAAACCTACTTTTAAATACCATACTTTAAAAAAGTCAATATAGTAATTAATTTTTCTGCATGATCAGTGGTTTGTTGTGACATATATGTGGGCAGGACAGTGGATGTTTTCCAGTCCCATCTATAATGTATGATTCATTTGCTTCCTATCCTTTTTGGTTTAAAGAGATTCTGAAAATCATGTATATGTTGCAGTCATGCTATTGATAAACCATAAGTTTGAAATGTTTAACATTTGCAAATTATTCTAAGAATTGTACTTGGGTGGCTTTTTATGGTTTGTTGGTAAACACTGGTATTTATAGTAGTTTATAAATTTCAACTTAGGAAGTCTATAGAATTGTTGATGAACAAAATAGAGGGTAGAAACTTTTTTTTTTAATATTCACCCTTGAATAGGATAACCTGGATTGATGACATAATTAAAAACAAATGACTTAAATTGAGGTAAAAGATTCTTAGCTATATTTTTGTTAACACACACACACACACACACACACACACACAGTCAGGGAGAAGAGGGGGTGAAAAGTTTTTTTCCTCGCAGTTTCATTTAGTAGAAAATTTAGACTGCAGTAGTTAAATTGTACCTGTTTATATTTCTGCTGATTTAAGGGACATGTAAGTCTATCTTACTTTCCCAGATGTACTGAAGTTCTTGATGAAAGTGATTTTTCTGAAGAACATTTTATACACTCTAAAACACAAAATTTCTATGTTCATTGTTAAGTGGTAGTAAGACATCTTTGTAAATAATTGGCAAATGAATTTTAAACCTCTAATATTTTTAGATGTATTGAATCATAGTATAATTTTGTAAATATTTTCATTGTAAATGTGTTAGGATTATTGTCTTTTAAAATCAATATTGCAAAGCATTGATCATTGATAAATAGGCTCTTGGAGCAATACAACATTTATTTATTTATTTATTTTTAATTTTTATTTATTTATGATAGTCACAGAGAGAGAGAGAGGCAGAGACACAGGCAGAGGGAGAAGCAGGCTCCATGCACCGGGAGCCTGATGTGGGATTCGATCCCGGGTCTCCAGGATCGTGCCCTGAGCCAAAGGCAGGCGCTAAGCCGCTGCGCCACCCAGGGATCCCGCAATACAACATTTAACATTAATTTGGTTGTTAAGAGGAAAATAGATTATGCATTATAGCATTCTCGTAATAGAATAGGGTGTCATTATATAAATATAAATTGTATATTAAAAAACTTAAATCATGTAAATTCATTTGGTGTTTCTGGATTTATCATAATGCATTTCATTAGTAGCATCCTGATATACGTATCTTGATTATTTTTACATTAAGACTATTTTTTAACAGTAGATTTAGGTTCATAGCAAAATTGAGGGCAAGGTACCAAGATTTGCAATATAGGCCATGCCCCACGATTGCATAATTCCCACTACTATCCACTTAGCACCCCCATTATCAGTCTCCCTTACCATACTGGTACATTTGTTCCTACTGAATTTACATGACATACCATGAATTAACCAAAGTCCATGGTTTGTTATGGTTACCCCCTGGTGTACATTTTGTTGGTTTGGACAAATGTATAATGGCCTGTATCCATCATGGTATTATACAGACTCTTTTAGTTGTACTAAAATTCCTCTGTGCTCCACCTATACATCCTTCCCCCACACTTATTTTTATTGTTGTTTTTTACATTGGAGATATAAATGACTTTGTTAAAGAGACTTTATACTACCTCTTGGAACTATACACAGTTCTGTATGTGTTCCTTTGGTTGCATGACAATATTCAAGACAACTTTGTAAATAATAGGCAGGCACAAGCTTTTAATTTTTAACATCTAGTCTTTCTAGATGTGTAGAGTCTCACAAAGTATAATTTTGTAAATAATTCATTGTAAAATTTCATATTTTCATTGTTCTCAAATGTAATAGCAATGCAAGTATAATAGCACTTGCAATTACAAATTGCAACAATTTTAGGTTTCTAGAGCTATACATATTTTGGTATCTGAGTTAGAAGAAGGAGAAAGTTAAGAGTGTACTTCTACTCTTGCATTCTCTAATAGAAAATTTTACATTTTAATCACTGTTTAGTCCTCATATTTATTATGCATTAAAAATCCTAAGTTGTAATTTTATAGTTGTATTGCTGATAGGGTGTTATGTATTTTAATGATAGGAAATATGTAAGAAATTGTATTCTCCTTCAAGCCATTCAGTTTTATATTTAACTGGATAACATGACAACATTCAAGACAACTTTATAAATTACAAATGAATAAATTATTTATCAATACCTAGTTTATCCAGAAGCATGGAATTTCATGACATGTAAATTTGTAAATACTTCATTGTCAGATACCACAGGTTTTTTGCAAATGGTTTGGAAGTATAGTAAGTGACTAATAATTTGTTCTGTTAGATGTATGTAACATTTTGATGTTAGGTGGATCGTCTTCCTTTTTCTTAAGATTATTATGTTTTCATGTAGAAGAAAGTATTAGATTTTATATTCCAAAACAAACAGAAATACCCAGGATGTATTTTATCCTTAGAATGAATACTTGAGAAGTAAATTTTTGTTTAATATCAGATAAATTCATAGTTAGAAGACATTTGGTATTCTAATTGTTATTTTACTCATTGCAAATTTATATGTCTATATCCATATATCCATATATAATATAAATGTTAAGTACATGTATACATGTAAAATTAGTTTTAGGAATATAAATCTGATAATGTTCTTTTTCTTAATTGTAGGTTACTGCTTTGTATTTTATTTTTCTGAAAATTGTAGAAATAGTATTTCGATTCCAAACTTAATTAAACATTTCTAAAATTGACTCTATGTTCTATCTAAATATGTTATTTGTAATACGAAATGTTTGAGTAGCTATCCATGTTTGTCTTCTGATCTGTTACCATGTGTATATATATCCAATGAAAATAGAATTTCTGTGATTATTTTGTTATTCTAAAAGGTTTTTTTGAAAATTTCCAGTGTATAGTTATATTTGTATGTTATGTGATAAACAAATGTCAAAAATGTTCCATCTCAGTAGCCTGTAATAAATTATGAAAATTTCTCAGAAAAGTATAAACAAACATCTAAGTCCGTGTAGTTTTTGAACAGAAGTTTGGCAATAATAATTGAAATTCAAGTGTGAAAATATTTGAAGTAATATAACTTACTGCTGGGATTTTGTCTATTTTACATCTCAGATTTACAAAGAAAGTGTTACATTGAGTATAACATTGGAGCATCTTAAATAAACACCTATAAAAAATCAAATGGTTATAGCTTATTCATTATACTAATATAATTTAAACACTGGAACATTTTCTGATATGAAAGTATGTTTTAAAGGGACATTTAAAATTATTTCACTTTTTGAACAAACATCAACTAATAGTGTGTTTACAGAGGTATGTCCATATATGTCTGTTCTAATGGAAATGTTAATGCTTACTATTCCTGAGGAATGTAATTATTCTGACATGGTTAAAGAGTTAAGTAATGCGTACTCATCAGTTTTATCATATTGGTGATTATTTTAGCACTCTTAAAATTTTGTGTATGTGTAAGTTGATTGGTAATACATTGTTAATTATCTGTATTATTACTACTTGACAGTCTGAAATGAATATATGAATTGTTGAATAGAAATTTCGCTAGAAGATCATATGGCAAAAATGTATCACTACTGTGTGGGGAGATGGGAATGGAGGACTGTTCTGCTTTCTGCATTTGAAATTTTAAAGATTTCAAAAGGAACATTTAAACAACGAAAGGGGTTTTTTTTTAAGGTACTACCAATCTGTGCCTCTCTGCTTTGCTGCCTGTTATCATCTTTGGAGTATTGGGCTGTTATATCCAATTTTGTATTCCCAGTGGCCATTATGAATAATTTGTGAGTGATCTAGTGACTCCAATACAGCAGAGAGTTTACACACTGAAACAGTATTATGGGACCTATGAAAAGAAATGAGAGAAGATGGGATTTGAGGTAGGTGCTAAACAATTATATTTAGGTTTATAAACACTTGAATAATTTAAAGAAATCATTGAAACTCTATAAGGGGAAAATTTTCATAATACACTGCCATATTTGTGATTACTGACTAGATCAAATTGTTTGAAGGAGCGTTTATTGGTATATTTTGGAAATGACTTTTAATGGGCATGATTGAGAATGGATTCTTTCGTGGTAAAGTCTGTCAGCAGGATTTCAGCAAGCTGTTGGTTTTATATTATTTAGTAAGTTATTGTGCAGTAATATTAGCTGCTTGTTTAATTTCTGTATTCAATAATAATTATAATTCTAAAGTTATCCTAATCTGTGTGTCCTGGTGTCTCATTTGTAACTGATTGGCTATATTGTGTACTTACTTATCAGATGTACATTATGAAAAGATGAATAGATAATCCAAGGACAGCTGATATCAGGAACATTCATTGCTCATCCTATGGACTTTCTTAATTTCAAAGTCTTCACTGGGAACTACAGGTAAGAAGGTTTTGGATCAAGTAGTGCTGTTTTAGGACAAGGGTTATACTACTAAGCTCAGGAAAATATCACTAATGGCTGACTTTGGAATATTCAACAAAGTCTGAGAATTCGTGAGAAAGTTAATTATTTCCAAAGATAATTTTATGAAAATAGAAATGAATAGTATATGCAGAATGTAGATTATTTGTCTTCTTTCAATTATTTACCTCATTTATAATCAATTATGTAATTAATGTTATAAAGGAAATGATCAGTGCATAAATTGGAAAAAACTTTGAAATAGGATCTTTGCAAATATATTTTATATTTTATATATATTTTATAGTTTATATTTTATATATTTTATAGTTCATAGAAACTGAAAATAAAGGGGAACCCTCCTGAATCGTTGGTGGGAATGCAAACTGGTGCAGCCACCGTGGAATAAAAAAAGGTAGGTTACTTAAAAAGTTAAAAATGTAAGCCAGCAATTAATTGAACAAGACAATTATGCAAAGAATACAAAAATACTAATTGAAAGGCATACATGCACCCCAGTGTTTATAACAGCATTATTTACAATGGCTAAATTATGGAAATAGCCCAAGGGTCCATCATTTGATGGATAAGAAAGAACTGATAAATAAACACAATGGGGGTTACTCAGCCATAAAACAAGAATGAGACATTGCCAGTTGGAATAAAGTAGATGGAGCTAGAGAGTACAGTGCTAAGTTAAAGCAGTTAAAGAAAGATAAATGCCATATGACTTCACTAATATGTGGAAGTGAAGAAACAAAACAAAGTAGCAAAGGGAAGAGTCCGAGGCAAAACAAGAAACATAATTATAGAAAAGAAACTAATGGTTACCAGCAGGAAGGTAGGTAGAGGAAATGGGTGAAACAGGCAATGAGGATTAAAGAGTGCACTTGTGATGAAGAAGGGGTGTTGTATGGAAGTGTTGAATCACTAAATTGTACGTCTGAAACTGGTATTACACTCTTTATTAACTAACTGGAATTTAAATCAAAGCTTGAAAAGTATTCATAAACTAAGTGCTGATGGAGAGTTGTATCATATAGGATTGATTAATGAGGAATTGTGTGTAAGCATTAAAAGAAATTTGTAAGAAAGTTCATGATGAGCCTCCACTTACCTGCTGCTTTAGCTATTCTATGAGAATGGTATATATCTTACTTTACAATGTTTCTTCTTTTTTTTCCTGTTAGGAGATGATAGTTCCATGAAAACACAATTCTGCCATCTTTCTTTGTAATTGCAAGATTTGGTATCACCAGACCTCCATTGGCAGTATTACTCATTCAAGTGTTCTTCACTTCCCATCTCTGATTCCAGGAATACCCCTTGGTGAAACGATTGTAAGGACGGATAAGTGTTCATTTGATCTAGAGAGGGACAATTTGGTTAGACAGGAGTTAATATTATGCTTTTTTTAATATTAATGTTTTTTTGGTGTCAGCTAGTGGGGAATGAGATCTGTTCAGGTTAATATTGCTGAGTAATAAATAATCCTGAAAGTTGTTGGCATAATGCATCTCTTGAGTTATAATTTCATGATTTCTGTATGTGAAGATTTCTGACAGTGCCAGAATGTGGGCTAAGCCCAGGAGAACCCGTGTTTAACAGTTATTCAAACAGCTTAAGGCTGGAGTTATCTGGTCCACCCTATTTCATACATGTTTTTACATTTGGTTTGGGATGACTTGGAAGGCTGCGGTTAGGTTAAAGCACCTTCACACAATGAGTTTACCCCAGAGGAAGTATCATAAAAATGAGTATTAGCTTTGTGTAAGTGCCTGTGGCCTTTATGATCCAACTTTAGAAGTCATGTAGTATCACTTTGCCATATTTTGTTGGCTAGCGTTGTTATATGACCACTCACTTTCTAGTAGAGATTCCATCTTAATGGAGTAGTGCCAGGGTAACAGCTGACCTGATGTTACAGTAAGAATAGATGAAAGAAGGCACCTAGTTAAGACCTACAACTATGGAATTTCAGAATTTTTTTTTTTAATTTTTGGATCCATTCACAATTTTCCCATCAAATCACACATCTTTATGAGGTCAATCCCAAAATTGATTTTCATAATTTCACTTCTCACATTATGTATTTTTTGCAGATATTTTTCAAAAAGCATTTTACTTACTGCCTGCCACAGAATACAATTTTACTGAACTCTCTTGTGACTTTGGAATTAAATTATGTAAAAGATAAGAAATTAGAGAAATAAGAAAAAGTGATTATTTTAAATTAAGTGAGTTTCAGGAATGCAAAAGAGGCTAGAGACCACTTGCACTAAGCTAATGATATGCAATCTTAGAACTAAAATGAATTATAAAAATAGAGGGAGCAGTTTTTAATGAAACCGTTGATGTTATAGCAAATAGTGAATTCCAGATCCTGATGGACCTAGGAGTTTTAGGATTCTCATTTTTCTTTTATTACCCACTCTGCCCCTTTGGAAGATTAATTGATGAGATGAAAGCTGCCAGATTCCTTAGATATTCTTTTTCAGAGAGACTTATTGCCTACCTGTTAATCCCAGAATAACCTTAAAGGTGTGAAAGCTTTAATCATAAAGTATTTTTTCACATGATTACTAAATAGAAGATTAAGGACTTCTTTGGGGTAGTGCCTATTCAACAATTTTGGTAGCCAGTTGGAATAATGGATTAGGATCTAAATCTATTCCTGAATTCCATTGTAGTGTCTGTATCATTAGTATAGTTACCATTTTTCGCACCAAATGCACTGATGTCCTTTTGATATTTTCATTGGAATTTTTGGTACTGTTGTCATGTTTTGTGTACAGAAATGCATAGAGATTATGTGAAATAATTCTGTATGTAAATGAGCAATTTAGAGATACAAGCAAGAATTCAAATACATAGTTGGAAAGATAACATAAAATGAGAATGTTGGAATCAGTCCATTTATTAAGATATAAGAAGAAAGAATACCAATAACTGGCTTTGGAAAAACTTGACCTACAATTTTATGTTAGATTCAGGTATATAGATAGCGAACAGTGATAGTGAATTGATAATTCTATGTGTTATGCAGTGGTCAACACAATAAATGTAGTTATGTCTAGCCTTATTAAAAAAAATCCAAAAGTAATTCTCATCCATTATTTCTTCACAATAAAATGGCTGTTGCATTTGATGGTACATAATTTTTTACCCATTTCCTAATGTGTGATGTCTAAACCGGAAACTGATGCTATTTCTGCCACCATCTTCAAATCCAAAAGACAATCTCCATAATGTATGGAGACTTCTTGTTCTTGTGTTGGGGTGGATACTTCTCAGATCAGAAAAACTGGACTGAGAAAAATCATGTTTGAAAGTTATCTAAAGATGAGTGTCATTGGAGGGAATTGTAACAAGGCATGTTGTTTTCATTACTGACATTTGACTAAGTCTCAGGAGCTTGAATGGTGTAGATGTTAATACACAGAAAAGCTCAGGATGGTATGATTGTAAGGCTTCATTTCAGTGTTCTCATAAATACATAGTGCACATATTTATACATTTCACTTTTCACAGGGTAAATTTAAAATTGATAAAAAAATCTTCTTCCAGGTTCCAAAGGTCACAGAAACATTATCTACCGTTAATGGAGTTTTGTGTATTTCCTTTTGGGGTATATTGCTGAACAAATTGTTAGGCTAGTAGTCTTTTGCACCCATACATAGCTACAGATTTTCTAGGCATATAACGTGCTTATATATAAATTATTTTTAATTCCTCCAGCTAATTTGTTGAAATAGTCCTAGTATTTGCACTTTATTGAATTAATGCTATCCAAAATTTATATTCTGAGTCTACAGTAGAAATTTTCACCAAATTACATTGTCTTCATCAATCTTGCCTCTCAGCATTTGTTTAAGATACCTGTTTTCTGAAACCGTACAAACGTTAGATTTCAGTGTTTTATTAATCTTTGATAACATGGTATTACAAGGGAATTGTTCTGTTACTGTTCAGTTTAGTCATCTTCATATGTCTTTAAACCTGCTAATCACTTATTTTTTTCATTTACTTTATAATATTAGTGCATTTGTTACTGGTTTCTAAGAGATTATTTATGACTAAGGATGTTAACCATTTGCCATGCATTGCAAATGAAATACTATGTGTTTCTCACTACCATTTTACTGTGATGTTTTACTTTTTGCTTGTACAGAAGTTGTGTATTGAAATATAATGATATAATTCATGCCTTTTGAGTTTTGTGTTTTTATTGTAAAACATGGGCATTACCATCATGCATTCTTCATCTGTATTTTCTTCTATTTTTTTGTCAATTGTTCTGTCATTTTTTTCATTAATCATTAACTGTGGTTTTAAAGCATTACATACTCAAGTTATTTACCCTGACTTAAGCAGTTACCACTCATTTTAAATTTTACCATAGTTATTTAGAAATTCCCACATATAATCAGCTGCATTTCTATTTGTTTGCCTTACATTCTATTGATACTTTAAAATTATTGATGATTTTTAGTCTATTCCATTGAGTTCTATCTCATTTCTCTTCTTTCTTTTCAGAATATTCCCTGTATATAGTCGCATTTTTTTCTCTGAATTGATGCTTAAAATTATTTTGCAAGGTGGAAAAAAAATGCAGTTTTAATTTCATTTGCACCAAATTTAATAGATTAATTAGGAGAGAATAGATCTCTTTAAAATTGAGTCATCCAACTGCAAGGTATGTCTTTCTATTTTTAATCAAATTGCTATGTTGGAAAATTGCTAGTGTAATTTTTTAAATCATTCCCAGTCATATCATAGTTTTGTTAATGGAGTGATGGGGATTGGATAATTAGTTTACTTCCCTAATAGTATTTCATTAAAGTTCCAAAATTGTGCTTTTCTTTATTTTTTCATGGTTATTAAAGAATATAGTAAAGCAGAAAGGGCTCTTGGTTATTTGACAGTGAATATTAAACCTGTTAGTATAAGTATCACTTAATTATGGGACATTTTAGGTATCCTTCCTTTGTTGAGAATTTATTGCAATATATGTTGACAGGTTTAATAAAATGTTTTGTATTTGTCATGTATTATAGGTGATCATACTTGCTATTATAATCGATTAGGCTAAAAACTAACATTTCCCAAAAATGAACATTCTTGCATCTTAATGAATGAACTACATTTGTGTGTGAATGTGCATGAAGGTGTGTGTGAATTCATATATATTTCCCTATTATAATTGTTACAGTTTTATTTGAAAATTCTAAACATAAAATCCTAAATAAACAGCTTATATTGTTCTTTTTTGCCAGGTTTTTGTATTTGGTTTGCCTGCTCTACCAAAATGTTTGGAGCATTATTTTTAATAGGCTGGAAACAAAAAGTATTAATATTAATTCTTAAATATTTATTTTGAAATAATTTTTGGCTTATAGAAATGTATATTGTTCTGTAACTTATATTAACATCTTTTTGTTTGCCTGATAGTTATCTAAACCAGGAAGTTGATAAACTGCTTTAACCTGATCCTTTTATAATCCATGTTTGAAAGTAGAATCCCATGTTTCATATACTTCTTATACTTTCCTTAATGTCCCATCTGCTTGAGACCATTGACGAGTTTTGTTTGGTTTTCATGATTTTGATATTTTTGAAGAGTCTGTAAAATATCTCTTAATGTTCATCAGTATGAGTTTGTGCGATTTTTGTCATTGAAATTGTGCATATTACTACAGAAATGGTGCTCCCTTCTCAGTTCATCACTAGAGATCATATACTGTTGATATGCCTTGTCACTAGTGATGTTCCTTTGATTTCTTAGTGTTACATATTAAGTATCTGTGGGAAGATCCCACGAATTCTGTTATACTATATCTGCTAATTTTAGAATGTATTGATGTTTGTTGCTTACAATAATTCATACACAGTAACAATTTTTTTTTGACAAAACAGATTTTTTGGTTTCAGTTGTAGAGTTTAGGTATTCCTCAGTTCTGTATAACACCCAGTGCTTATTGTATCATGTGCCCTCCTTAATGCCCATCACCCAGTTACAGTTACCCCAATTCCCCACCTCAGCACACAGTATGTTTTCTATAGTTGTCTCCCTCTTTTTGTCTTTAATTTTCCCTCCTTTCCCGTGTTCTTTTTTATTTCTTAAATTACACATATGATCAAAAATAATATTTGTCTCTCTTTGATTTTTTTCACTTTAGCCCTAATACCTTCTAATTTCATCCACATTGTTGCAAATGGTAAGGTTTCATTTTTCTGATGGCTGAGTAATATTCCATTGTGTGTGTGGTGACCATGAGTATGTGTGTGAGTATACGCACCACATCTTTATCCATTCCAATGTTGATGGGCATCTGGGCTCTTTACATATTTTGGCTATTTTGGATACTGTTGCCATAACCATTCAGGTGCATGTGCCCCTTCAAATTACTATGTTTATATCCTTTGGGTAAGTACCTAGTAGTGCAATTGGCGGGTCATAGCGTAGATCTGTTATTAACGTTTTGAGGAACCTCCAACTGGTTTACAGAGTGGCTGGACCAGTTTACATTCCCACCAACAGTGTAAGAGGGTTCCTCTCTTCTCTGCATCCTCACCAACATCTGGTGTTTCCTGAGTTGTTAATTTTAGCCACTGTGACTGGTGTGAGGTATCTTATTGTGGTTTTGATCTGTATTTCCCTAATGCTGAGTGATGCTGAGCATTTTTTCATGTGTCTGTTGGCAATTTAAATGGCCATTTGGAGAATGTTTATTCATGTCTTCTGCCCATTTCTTGACCGTATTTTTTTTTATTTTGGGGTGTTGAATTTGATAAATTCTTTATAGATTTTTGATAATAGCCCTTTATCTAGGAAGATATTTGCTAATAGGATCCAACAGTACATTAAAACGATTATTCACAACAACCAAGTGGGATTTATTCCTGGGCTGCAAGGGTGGTGCAGTATCTGGAAATCAATGTGATACATCACATTAACAAAGGACAAGAAGCATATGATTATCTCAATAGATGAAGGAAAAGCATTTAAGAAAATACAGCATCCTTTCTTGATTAAAACTCTGCACTTGGGCTGTTTGATATTTCCCTATCCTAAAAGCCTTATTGGAGAAACCCACAGCAAATACCATTTTCTGGAGAAATACAGAGCTTTTCCCCTAAGGTGTGGAACATAACAAGAATGTCCATTCTCAACCACTGTTGTCCTAGCCTCAGCAATCAGACAACAAAAAGAAATACGTCCAGATCGGCAAAGAAGTCAAACTTGCACTTTTTCACTAACTTCCAGATAACATATTCTGTGTTGACAACATAAATTGTGATTTTTAAAAATTTGTCTATCTTACACATTATTAATTAAAATTTGAATTTTGTACTATAAAAGTTATTCCTTTCCCCTCTTCCTACCCCCATTTAATTTTGAGTGTCATTTCAATGTGGACTCATGGATATTTTACTTATATGGATTAAGATCATTGCTGTTTTTTAGATTTTTTTTATTTATTTGACAGATTGTGTGCTATAAGTTAGACAGACTAGCAGTCAGAGAGAGGGAAAGGAAGCAACAGGCTCACCAGAGAGCAGAGAGCCCAATGTGGGGCTCAATCCAGGACTCTAGGATCATGACCTGAGCCAAAGGCATTCTCTTAACCTCCTGAGCTACCGGGGTGCCCCTCATTACTCTTCCTTAATCAGTTTGTCCCCCATTTGGCCATTCAGGTCTCTCAAGGTGTTCAGTCTTGTCTATGTGTTCATATATACTTTCCTGAGGACCACTTACTCTCTGGCCACCTAACAGTATCCAGGTTTATTTTACTCCAGTTGTACAGCCAGCAACTCGTAGAGGATACCTAGTTCCTTACAGGGTATGGAATGGTACTTAGGAAGTAAGTTCTATATCAGAATTTCATTTACTTTCATGGCCTAGTAATATTCTGAGGCAGATATTTGTCATGTTTTATTAGATTTTGAATACTTGGCTGTTCGTACTTTTTGATTTTGTGAATAGTGGCTTTGTGGCTGTCCACATTGTGAATAGTGGTGCCAAGAATTTGCATGAAAATGCCTTGACTCCCTGTTTTCTTTTCCTTTGGGTATATATCTAAGGAAAATTGCTATAAGTCATGATGTATTCATATTTTACTCTGAGGAATGATTTGTTTTCATATTCATAGATCATTGAGATCATAATAGCTTTGACATCTGAACAACTAAAACTAATTATCAATGTTTTACCATATTTTGAAAAGACAAATCAATCTTTAATTTTTGTAGGCATATAGAGCACAATTTTAAGTAAGTACAGTATCCTATTTCTTATTAAGTAGAATCTCTTAGTGAGTTTTAAAATAGATTATCCTGTAAATTTGTGAATTGGTCCAAAGAGATCATAAGAATTGGAACAAACCTGGATCAAAGCTGGGACCATGAATTTTTATTTAGGATATTTTTCTTGATTATTTTTAGTAATTTATTCTTAATATTAAATCATTTAATCTTTTAGTATAGGACTTTCTACGTGCTTTTTTGTTTCATATGTGTTAAATATTTTAGAAACATTGGCTCTTTTGCAATTCATTTCAATCAGGAGGAACTTAAGTTTATGGTTTCTCATATTCCTGTTGATTACACACTATTTCTAGTATTTCAAATGAATTTTGGTGAAGTAATGTGGTCGAGGTTATTTCTGCCTTGAGGTTTTCTCTTTCCTATATTCTCTCACATACCTATGTATCTATAACTATAAACATTTATATTCAATGTGTAAATACCTTTGTAAACTAATACATAAAAATCTATGTAGACATTTGTAAGTATGTGTAAAAAATGTTTACATAAAAACCTATGTAAATATAAATGTACATGTAGACCATAACAAAACTATGGCTCATATTTCTAAATATATGAAGGGTATTAGGAAAGAGGCATTGTTTCCAATGTACAGAGCATTCTAAGTAATTGTAACAGGCTTACTATTTTTATAGGTCTGTATCTCTATTAGGGACTATCTTAGTTGTACTAATATGACTTGATATTGATGTACTAATAGCAATTTTCTTTTGTTTCATTTCATGTTGAATATTTGACCATTTTGTCAATTTTTGATGAGTAATTCTAATATGTCCCAAATTGATTATGAGTAAGTACTTATATTTTCCTGTCTTATCCTAGAAATAATAACTAATTGCTTTATAGTTTTTCAGTGGACTTTATTGTATCTCAAGATTTGGGGACTCCAGTACTTGTCAAGGATAATCCTGGTCACCTGGGTGGCCCAGTGGTTGAGCGCCTGCCTTCCACCCAGGGTGTGATCCTGGGGTCACGGAATCGAGTCCCGCATTGGGATCCCTGCATGGAGCCTGCTTCTCCCTCTGCCTTTGTCTCTGCCTCTCTCTCTCTCTCTTTCTGTCTCTCATGAATAAATAAAATCTTTAAAAAAATAGATAATCATAATGCCACCTACTGAAAAATATAAAATGTGATAATGTTTGTAGTATGTCATTGTGTGATACCTAATGTACTTTGAGGTATTGCTAGATAAAATTTATTTAGACTTCGGTGTTTTTAAAATAGTGACATACAGATCAGCACTTGAATGATCATGCGTTCCATTCCACTTAGTTTGTTAACCCATAATTCCTTGAATCTACAACAGCCTTTATTTTTTAAAAAACTTTCATTATTTCTATTTAAATTTGGAAGAAATTTGCCTTTTACAACTATTATGTTTCTATATTCTACAAGTAGTATATGCTATCCCTGTAGTAGTTTATAACATTTTCCTCCATTTTCCAAGATAGCTAGATTTAAATGTCACATCGGCTTGGTTTTGTTAATTCTTTAGTCATTTATTATAGGAATATTTCAAAGAATAGTATAAATTTTTAAATTTTAATTCTGGTCTAGTTAATATACAGTGTTATATTAGTTTTTGGTGTACAATACCAAGCATCACCCACTTCACATCAGAAGTGCACTCAATTTCCATAATCTAGTTCACCTATCTGTCCCCACCCACCCAGTTTTGTGTTAGTCATCAGCTTTTTCTCTACAGTTAAGAGTTTTGGTTCCTCTCCCTCCCTCCACTTGGCTAGTTTGTTTCTTAATTCCCACACGAGTGAAATAATACGATATTTGTCTTTTTATAACTGACTTATTTCAAATAGCGTTACACTCTCTAGCTCCATCTGTGTGGTTGCAGATGACAAGATTTCATTCTTTTTAATTTTGTTTTTACATTTTATTTTTTATTTATGAGACACACAGGCAGAGACATAGGCAGAGAGAGAAGTAGGCTCCGTGCAAGGAGCCTGATGTGGGACTCTATCCCGTGACTCCAGGATCATGCCCTGGGCTGATGGAAGATGCTCAACAGCTGAGCCACCCAGGCATCCCAGATTTCATTCTTTTTATAGCTGAGTAATACTCCATCATATATATGGCATATATTTCATAACATACATTAGATATATACCACATATTTATCCATTCATCACTCAGTGGATACTTGGGCTGTTTCTGTGATTTGACTATTGTAAATAATTCTGCAATAAACATAGAGTTGCTTGTATATCTTTGAATTAGTGCTTTTGTATTATTTGAGTAAATACCCAGTAGTGTGATTCCTAGATCATAAGAAGTACTATTTTTAAATTCTTGATGAACCCCCCCCCCACCCCCTGTACTGTTTTCCAGAGTGGCTGCACCGGTCTGCATTCCCACCAACAATATAAGAGAGTTCCTTTTTTTCCACGTTCTCCCCAAAACTTGCTATTCCTTGTGACGTTGATTTTAGCCATTCAGGTATAAGGTGATATCTCATTGTAGTTTTGATTTCTGTTTTGCTGATAAGAGCATCTTTTCATGTGTCTGTTGGTTATATGTATGTCTTTTTTTTTGAGAAATGGGTGTTTTGTCTTCTGCCATTTCTTGACTGGATTGTTTTTAGGGTGTTGAGTTGTATAATTTTAGAAAAGAATCCGTTACCAGATATGTCTTTTGCAAATATCTTTTCCCATTTGATAAGTTGCTTTTTAGTTTTGTTGAATGTTTCTTTCACCAAGCAGAAGCTTTTTATTTTTATTATGTATTTTTTTAGTTTTCTTAGAGACCTAGTGGGGGAAGGAGAGAAAAAGAGAGAATGGCTGCATCCTCAGCACAGATCTCATGACCCTGTGGTCATGACCTCAGCTGAAATCAAGAGTTGGAGACTTAGAAAACTAAGCCTGCCAGGCACACTCAGAAGCTTTTTATTTCAATGTATTCCCAATAGTTTATTTCTGTTCTTGTTTACCTTGCCTCAGGAGACCTATCTAGATAGAAAAATGTTGTCTCCGCTGATTCAAAGGAGCTACTGCCCGTGTTCCTTTCTAGAATTTTTATTTTTTTGAGGTCTCACATTTGGCATTTTAGTCATTTTGAATTTATTTTTCTGTATGGTGTAAGAAAGTGGTCCAATTTCACTGTTTTGCATGGTGCTGTCCAGTTTTCCCAATACCATTTATTGGAGAGAAAGTCTTTTTCCTAATGGATATACTTTCCTGCTATGTTGATTACTTGGATAATTAAGGGTTTATTTTCTCTTTTGTTCTACTTTTCTGTGTGTCTGTTTTTGTGTCAACATCACACTGTTTTGATTACTTGATATTTGTAATAAATTCCATACTTGTGATTCCTCCAGGTTTGCTTTTCATTTTCAAAGTTGATATGTCTATCAGAGTTACTTGTTACATGCAAATTTTAGGATTAATCTATTCCAGCCCTGAAAAATGCTGTTGGTATTTGGGAGATATTGCATTATGTGAGTATTTTGTTTTGGATGCTATAAATATCTTGAGAATATTTGTTCTTCTAATTAATGAGCATTGAATGGTTTTCCATTTCTTCGTGTCCTCTTCAATTTCTTTTATCAGTGTTTTATAGTTTTCAGAGTATAGGTCTATTAGGTCTTTGTTTAGGCTTATTTCATTGTTTTTGGTGCAGTTGTAATTGGGACTGGTTCCTTAATTTTTCTTTTTTCTGCTTCATTACTGGCAGAGGAATTCCCCCAAATTATTGTAAAAGTTTATATTTGTATCCTGTGATTTTATTGAGTTTGTGTATTAGTTCTAGCAGGTTTTGGTGGAGTCTTTTGAGTTTTGTATACAGAATATCATGTTACCTGCAAATAGTGAAAATTGCTTCCTTGCAAATTTGGATTTCTTTTTGTTGTCTGATTGCTGTTGAAAGGACTTCCAGTACTACAGTAAATAACAGCTGTGAGAGTGCATATCCCTCTCTTGTTCCAGACTGCAGAAGGAAAGCTGTTTTCCCCACTGATGATATTAGCTGTGAGTATATGGCCTTTATTATATTGAGGTATGTTTCCTCCAAACCTACTTTGTTGTTTTTTTTTTAATTTTTAAAAATTATTTACTTATTTTTAATTGGCGTTCAATTTGCCAACATACAGCATAACACCCAGTGCTCATCCCAACAAGTGCACCCCTCAGTGCCCATCACCCAGTTACCCCCCGCCCCACCCATCTCCCTTTCACCACCCCTTGTTTGTTTCCCAGAATTAGGACTGTCTCTTGTTCTATCTCCCTTAGTGATATTTCCCACTCATTTTTTCTCCTTTCCCCTTTATTCCCTTTCACGATTTTTTAGGTTCCCCAAATGAATGAGACCATATAATGCTTGTCCTCCGATAAAGAAGATGGGGTATATGTATACAATGGAATATTATTACTCAGCCATTAGAAATGACAAATATCCACCATTTGCTTTGATGTGGATGGAACTGGAGGGTATTATGCTGAGTCTAAACCTACTTTGAAAAAAAAATCTAGTTTGTTGATGGTTTCGGTTTTTGTTTTTGCTTTTTACTATGAATGAGTGTTGTACTTTGTCAAATCATTTTTCCACATCTATTAAAATGATCCTATAGTTCTCATTCTTTCTGTGGTCAATGTTGATTTATCATATTGATTGATTTTTGTAAAGATTTATTCATGAGGGACACAGAGAGGCAGAGATGGAGGCAGAGGAAGAAACAGGCTCCCTCTGGGGAGCCCAATGTGACTTGATCTCAGGACACTGGGATCATGCCCCACGTGGAAGGCAGATGCTCAACCACTGAGCCACCAAGGTGCCCTCACATTGATTGATTTGAATTTTGGACCACCCTTGAAGCCCATGAATACATCCAACATGATTGTGGTTGAATGATTTTTTTGATATATTGTTGGATTTGTTTTGCTAGTGTTTTTTTATTTTTTTTATTTTTTTTATTTTTTTTTGTTTTGCTAGTGTTTTATTGAGAATTTTGCATCCATGTTCAGGGATATTGGCTTGTAGTTCTCTTTTTTTAGTGGAATCTTTGCTTTTGGTATCAGGGTAATGCTGTCCTTATAGAATGAATCTGGCAGTTTTCTTTTCTATTTTTTTGGAATAGTTTGAGAAGAATAAGTATTTTTCTTTAAGTGCTTCATAGAATTCCCCTGTGATGCTGTCTGCCCTTGACTTTTTTATGTTGGGAGATTTTTGATAACTGCTACAATTTCATTTCTGGTTATTAATCTTTCAAATGTTCCATTCCTTCCTGTTTCAATTTCAATAGTATATATTTTTCTAGGCCATTATCCATTTTTCCAGGTTGTCCAATTTGTTGGTATATATTTTTTCATTATATTCTCATAATTGTATTTCTTTGGTGGTCTTATTTCCCCTTTCAAGTTGTGGGATTTTATTTATTTGGGTCCATTTTTTCTAAGTCTAAGTAAAGCTTTATCAATTTTTATTAATTTTTCTCAATGAACCTGCTTTTGATTTCATTGATTTGTTTTCTTTTTTTTATATTGTTTATTTCTCCTCTAATGTTTATTATTTCCTTCTGCTGGCTTTCAGCTTTGTTCTACTTTTTCTAGCTCCTTTTGGTGTAAATTTAGATTTCTAGAGATTTTTCTTGCTTCTTGAGGTGGGTGTGTATTACTATAAACGTTTTCCATAGAACAGCTTTTGCTGAATCCCATAGGTTTTGGATATTGTTTTCATTTTCATTTCATCCTATGTATATTTTGGTTTCTTCTGTAATTTCTTGTTTGGCCCATTTGCTGTTTTGTAACCTGTTTTCTGATCTCCATATATTTGTGGTCTTTCTGATTCTTTTTTTCTTGTGGTTGATTTCTAATTTCATAGTGTTGTGGTCAGAAAAGATATAACTTTGATCTTTTTGAATTTGTTTAGGTATGTTTTGTGGCCTAATGTGTGATCTGTTTTGAAGAATGTTGCATGTGCTCTTGAAGATAATATGTATTGTCTTGTAGGATGGAATGTTTCAAATATATCTCTTAAATCCATCTGGCCCAGTGTATCTTTCAGAGCCACTATTTTCTTGTTTATTTGCTGTATGAATGATCTATACATCCATGTCAGTGGAGTATTTAAGTCTCCTACTTTTATTGTATTACTATCAATATGTTCCTTTTTGGTTTTTGGTTAATTGTTTTATCTATCTGTATGCTCCCATAATGGGTGCATAAATATTTACAATCATTGGATCTTCTTTTTAGATTGCCCCCTTTATTATTATTTGGTATCATACTGTGTCTCATTTTATAGACTAAAGTTCATTTATTTCCAGGATGAGTATTGCTATCATGGCTAAGCCTATTTGCATGATAAATATTTCTCCATTCCCTCACTTAAAGTCTTTGAATTCTGGTCTGAAATGAAACTCTTGTAGGCAGCATATAGATGCGTCTTATTTTTTAATACTTTATAAATTTTTATGTAGTGTCTTTGCCCAACATGGAACTTGAACTTGTGACCCCAAGAGTCAAATCCTCTGCCAACTGAGGGAGACAGGGACCCATGGGACATGATTTTTCATCTAATCTTACACTCTCTGTCTTTTGATTGGAGCATTAAGTCCCTCTTCATTCAAAGTAATTAATGATATACATGTACTTATTGCCATTTTGCTACTTTTTTTGCAGTTCTCAGATTTTTTGTTTTGTTTTACTTTTTTGTTTTTTGATATATATAGAGATACGTGTGTGTGTGTGTGTGTGTGTGTGTGTGTGTGTATATATATATATATATATATATAATTAGATTTCACAAATAAATTCCAGTTAGTTAACATTTGGTAAATGTTAGATTCACGTGTACAATATTGTGGTTTAACACTTCCATACAATACCTAGTGCTCATCACAAGTACACTCCCTACATCTATCAATATTGTTGCAAGTGGCAAGATTTTGTTCTTCATGGTTGAGTAATATTTCATCGTGTATGTATGCCACATTTCCTTTGTCCATCAGCTGATGGATATTTGGGCTGTTTCCATATTTTGGCTATTAATTGATTATGATGGTATAAACATTGGGGTATATGTATCCCTTTCAATTAGTATTTTTGTATTCTTGGTGAAATACTAAGTACAATCACTGGATTACAGTGTAGTTCTACTTTTTTTTTTTTTTTTGACTTTTTGAGGAAACTTCATACTGTTTTCCAGGGTCTCTGCACCAGTTTGATTCCCACCAACAGTGTAAGGGTGTTTCCTTTTCTCCACATCCTCACCAACATCTGTTGTTTCTTTTGTTGTAATATTAGCTATTATTTTTTTCAGATTTTATTTATTTATTCACGAGAGACACAGAGAGAGGCAGAAAGAGAGGCAGTGACAGGAGAAGCAGGCTCCAAGTGGGAACCCGATGTGGGACTGGGATCATGCCTAAGTTGAAGGCAGACTCTCAACCACTGAGCCACCCAGGTGTCCTAATTTTAGATATTCTTACTGGTGAGAGGTGATCCTCAGTGTAGTTTTAATTTGTATTTATCTGGTTTTGAGTGATGGTGAGCATCTTGTCATGTGTCTGTTGGCCATCTGTATATATTCCTTAGAAAAATATCTATTAATGTCTTCTGCACGGTTTTAAGTTGTATTATTCAGTTTGGGGGTGTTGAGTTTTATAAGTTCTTTACTTATTTCAGATTCTAGCCTATTATTTAGATATGTTATTTGCAAATATATTCTTCCATTACATGAGTTGCTTTTCAGTTATCTTGATTTTTTTTTTGCTTCACTATGAAGAAGCTTCTGTTAAAAAATATATTTTATTTATTTATTTGATAGAGAAGAAGAGAGAAGGAGAGCAAGAAAGCCCCAGTGGAGTGGGGAGAGGACAAGTGAGAAGCAGGCTCCCCTCTGGGTGGGGAGCCAGACACAGGGCTTAATCCCAAGACCCTGGGTTCATGACCTGAGCCAAAGGCATTACTATGGTCAATGTCAGAGACGTTATTGCCTGTATTTTCTAGCATTTTAATAGTTTCTGTAGGTTTTTTCTGATCTTTCTCTAATGGTTTTTTTGTTTTCTTTAGGATAAATTTGGGTTCTTTATGGGTTTTTTTAAGATTTTATTTATTCACAAGACAGAGAGAGGCAGAGACACAGACAGAGGGAGAAGCAGGCTCCATGCAGGGAGCCCTACATGGTACTCGATCCCGGGGCTCCAGGATCAAGCCCTGAGCCAAAGGTGGTGCTAAACTGCTGAGCCACTCAGGGATCCCCCAGGTTCTTTATGTTTTTAATACCTAGATATGATAATCGTGGGTTCTTTATTTTTAATATCTACTAATGTGGGGATCCCTGGGTGGCTCAGTAGTTTAGCACCTGCCTTCGGCCCAGAGCATGATCCTGGATTCCCGGGATTGAGTCCCACATCAGGCTCCTTGCATGGAGCTTGCTTTAAAAATAATAATATCTACTAATGTATGTTTTGTTTGTGGTTACCATTTCATTTATATATTCCATCTTATGCATATAGCAGTCTACGTTAAGCTGATAGTCACTTAATGTTGAACTCCTTGTTAGCTCCTCTTGTTTCTAGGTTTCATATATTTTGTATCATTTTTTAAAAGATTTTATTTATTCATGAGAGACACAGAGAGAGAGAGAGAGAGGCAGAGACACAGGCAGAGGGAGAAGCAGGTTCCATCCAGGGAGCCCAACGTGGAACTCGATCCCAGGTCCCCAAAATCACACCCTGGGCTGAAGGCAGCACTAAACCACTGAGCCGCCTGGGCTGCCCCTGTATCCTATTTTACATCCATACCATAATTGATTTTTACAGAAACAGTTGTTTTTACTGTTTTTGTGTTTTTTATGCTCTCACATATGGCCTTTCCTTTTTTTAAAAAAAAGATTTATTTATTTTATACACAGAGCATGTGCA
Source organism: Vulpes lagopus (assembly GCF_018345385.1). Taxonomy (NCBI): domain Eukaryota; kingdom Metazoa; phylum Chordata; class Mammalia; order Carnivora; family Canidae; genus Vulpes; species Vulpes lagopus. Next base: position 95,927,142 of record NC_054827.1, on the reverse strand, counting down.
TGTGGGCAGCGGTCCATATGGAATCTCCCAAGCACACCCCCAACTGAGTGCAGAGCTTGCCATGGGGCTGGATCCCATGACCCCTGAGATCATGACCTGAGGTGAAACCCAGCATTGGTCACTCAAATCACTGAGACATCCAGGCCCCCAGTCTTTCCTTTTCACTCACAGTCCCCTTTAGTATTTCTGGTAGAGCTGGTTTAGTGATTATGAAATTTAGCTTTTGTTTGTCCAAGAAACTCTGTCTATCCTCCTACGCTGAATGATAGTCTTGTTTGATAGAATATTTTTGACTGCAGATTTTTAAAATATCCTTTCTAGTATATATTTCAGTGTTCTACAAAGTCCTTGATGGCCATCACAACATGTAAAATAAAGCCAAAGTGCACAATTAAAATATAGCTTTTGTTAGTAACACCTCATACTGTTGACTGAAGATAATCTGAAATTCATGTAAATCCATTCAATTAATCATTTTTGATGGATCTCTGGCCCTCAGAGCGTTCAGGCTCATCCCTTAGCTACATAATCTTAGAAGTTTTATTTATTTTTTTATAAATTTATTTTTTATTGGTGTTCAATTTGCCAACATATAGAATAACACCCAGTGCTCATCCCATCAAGTGCCCCCCTCAGTGCCTGTCACCCAGTCACACCAGTCACACCAACTCCCGCCCACCTCCCTTTCTACCACCCTTAGTCCATTTCCCAGAGTTAGGAGTCTCTCATGTTCTGTCTCCCTTTCTGACTGCAGATTTTTAATTTTCAGCATTTTGAATGTATAATGCCACTTCTAGTCTGCCAGGTTTCTACTGAAAAATGAGCTGATAGATTTATGATGTTTTCTGTGTATGTAAATGTCGTTAGTTTTCATGCAACTTTAAGATCTTTTGTCACATTTTTTTTTTTTGCCATTTTAAGTATTATGTGTCTCGATGTAGACCTTCTTGAATTGAATTTCATGGGGAATCTCTGTGCTTCCCGAGTTTGGATCTCTCTTTCTGTGGATTCAGGGTGTTTTTAGCTTTTCTTCAAATACATTTTCTATCCCCCTTTCTCTCCTTGGATCCAAGAATATGAATGTTGGTATGCTTGATGGATTGAGTGAGTTCTCAGAAGTCTATTCTCATAATGCAGGGTTTTGTTTTGTTTTTACCCTCCTCTGTTCAGCTTTATTGCTTTCCATTACTTTGTCCTCTGGTCACTGATAACTTCCTCGGTTTCCTGTAGCCTACTGTTTATTTCATGTACTATATTTTAAATTTATTGAGTTCTTCATCTCTGTTATGTTTTTTCTCTCTTTGTTAAGGGTCTAACTGTTCTCTATTATTTTCTCAAGTCCAGTGTGTATATTTATTATTACATTAAATTCCCTATCATGCATATACTTCTTTCTCTTTCTCTTTGATCTCCTGTCATTTTATCATGTTCTTTCATTTATGACTGATTCTTCTGTCTCGTCCTCATTTTGTCTATCCCTCTCTCTCTTTTTCTGTGTATTCAGAATGTCAGCTACATCCTCTGCTCTTAGATGTATTGGCTTAATGGAGAAGAATTCTGTAGTTTGTCCCTGGTTCACCAGAACTTTGCATTTCAAGGGAGTCTTCCTATGTATGTTGTGTGCATTGTGCTATTGTATCTGAGTAGCTCTTTCTTTTAATCCGGATGTCTGCATAAATTCTCTGCCTGTTGTGGGTTGGGTTGTTCTTTCTCTCTGTGTTCTCAACCTTTCTGGTGCAACTTCTTAACATTTAGTTGTATAGTTTAGTTATTGACATAGATGTTGGTGATGTAATACCTGAGTGTAAATGTTGGATGTGGTAAGGTTATGTTCTTCCTACTCCACTATATCACTTCTATAAAACACTCCTTATTTGTATATTTTGTCTTTCTGTGGTTTCAAGAATCATATAGTGTTTAATTTTTCCATCTGTTTTCCACCTAAGAATCATAGCCTCTAGTTGTTTAATCAGTAGGTGCACTTTTGCTTTAGTTAATTAAAATTACTCTTAATGAAGTATTTAAGTTAAGACTTTTCTAAATTAACTATTTTAAATTCTTAATTCAAAAGAAAATGGAAAATGTGTACTGGATCCTTTTCCTTTACTTATAAATTATATAGTAATGAATTTGATGCCCTGTCCGTCATCCAAGATGATTTGTACATGTACTATAGCAAAACGTAAACTGCAAAACAACTTGAAAAGCTAAGTTATATTGCAAAGGTAATGACCATTAGAATGAACAGTTATTGAAACCAATACACACATACATAGATACAGGAATAATAGGTAATACACAGTTTAATTTTTTAACTTATTCAAATATGTATTCAATTTATGCAATTTACTTTTACACCTTGTAGTTATTCAAATGTATTCAGTTTATGCAATTTATTTTTATAGCTTGTAGTTAGGATATATTTTTTTCTCAACCTTTACACAATTCATTTTCGTTCCATATATAAATGGAGAGATAGCACACATGAGTGAGCTTTTGAAATATTTGGAAATGTGTTCCTTTTTACATTATTGTTTGAACGTTGAAAACAATATGTCCCATATTCCATTGTAAATATTGTAAGCATAAGCATAGAATTGTAACCATGAACATTGAGTTTTTGTTTTTTTAATTCTATTTCATTTACATATATTGTATTCAGAGGTAGAGTTCAGTGATCTATCATTTCCATATAACACCCATTGCTCATTATGTCACATAACTTCCTTAATGCCCATGAAGCAGTTACCATACCTTCATGGCCTCCCTCCCAGGAACCAAATTTAAGTGATAGAATATCATTTTTACGTACTTTGTTCTATAGCTTTGTAAGTCTCTGGTGAGATAGGTACTTTACTTTTATTCCATCCATAGATGTGTCTCAGTTTACTTGCCTATAAAGCAAGAAAAAATAATGTGTTTATGTCTCAAGTATTTAGTTGATTATTATACAGAAATAACTAAGAAGAGGTCTTGGCTATCTCAGTGCTCTTTTTCATGACTATTTAAACTCTTGTGTATAGGTTATTCAAGTAGGATATGATTTGTCTCATTTTAACTCCTTGGTCCATAACTTTAATGCTGTAGTACCATACACTCACAAATAAGACTTGGTTGCTACCACTGAATATATATTTAGTATATACACTTTAATTTAGTTACTTTATAAATTAATTTAATATACATTCATGTATTTGGTAACAGAAGCCCAGTTAAGTAGTAGTTTCATATGTAGGAAGTATCGTGTTAGCTTCTTATCTCATGACTACAGATCAATTATAATCAACTAAAGATTAATTATTATTAAGGTCCATTACTAGGTCCATAACTCTACTTGGTTTTATATATATACATTTTTTAAGAGAAGAAACAAATGCAGGTGGGAGGAGGGACAGAGGAAGAGAGAGAAGAGAATCTCAAGCAGACTCTCTATTGACGACAGAGCCCAACATGGGCCTCTTGATCCCACAACCCTGAGATCATGACAGAGCTGAAATCAAGAGTTGGATACATAACCGACTGAGCCACCCAGGCACCTCTATGTGCTTATATTCTAAAAGTAAAAAATGCATCCCCTAAAATTAAGCTGTAATTCTCTCCTAATATATTTACTCATTAGTTTATAAAAAGTAGAAAAAAATCATTATCAGTTATTTGTATGTTCTTAAAGATTCCATGAATATTAGTTTACATTTAAGAATGGTTTATATTTAAAAAAAAGAATGGTTTATATTATGTTTAATATTATATGTTTAAGAATGGTTGCATTATAAAATAAAATTAAGGTAAAATATGAGAATTGAGTAGATGAGTTGGTTGTTAGTGAATCTGATGCCATTTGGCGGTGCCAATTAGTTGAATTACTTTCTGAAAAAGAGTTCTGAAGAGTAGTGGAGGATCTTATTTTGTTACTGTTTTTCGTGGTCCATTGGAAAGACCATAAGTTTTATCAAGTGTCACCAAGAAAGGGGTGTTTCTTTTAGTTACGAGCAGTAGCATCTTACTAGGTTTGTTTCAGAGTAGAAGCCACATAATTATATTGAATGTGTAGTTTCTTCCCCTGCTATCATTAGTCTGTTTGCATTTCTTCTCACCAATTAGGCTCCTTTCTTTGTCTTCATGGGTTGAAATCACCTGAGATTTTGTTTAGGGAAACATATAGGAAGACTTTGTTTCTCATCATTTTCCATGAATTAATGAATATTTTTAATGTGGATAAGTGATGAACAGTGGACAGCAAAGAATCTAGAGGTATATTCATAAGTCTCCTTTGGTTAGCTTTTAAATGTAATTTTTTATTCAAGTATAGTTAACATACAATGTTATATCAGTTTCAGGCGTAAAATACAGTGATTCAACAATTCTGTACATTACTCAGTTGCTCATCACAGTAAGTGTGCTCTTCATTCCCTTCAGCTAGTTTCACCCTCCCCCACCAGCCTCCCCTCTGGTAACCCTCAGTTCTCTATATTTAAGACTCTTTTTTTTTATGTTTGTCCTTCTTGTTTATTATGTTTCCTAAATTCCACATATGAATAATGCAATTGGTTGCCTTTTTTCAAAAGTAACAGTATCATTTATTTGATTATTGTTTGCTTCTCCATCTTTTTTTCTGGTTATATCATTTGTTCGCTAAACATCAAAGCAACATTTTTTTATATTAAAGTGATACAGAAGACAAAGGTATTAATGAAATTTAGTATAGCCCAGTACTTCAAATAAAAGGCTCTCTTCTAGCCTAAAGATGGCATTATATTTATGAGAACGCGTATAACACAAGCTATTTGGTTCCTCTTCGGTGATCCAAATATTTATATATGCAGTCACAGAAAAATTTTGTTCCTAATTAAGATTTGTTCCTCATCTCTATCACTGCAAAAGTTAGATTGTACCTAATATTTTTTAGAGTTGTGGTTTATTTTCAGGTTTTTATTTGACAGAGAACTAGCACATACATGTTGGGAGTAGCAGAGGGAAGGGAGAAGCTGACTCCCCACTTAGCAGGGATCCCAATGCTGACTTGATCCCAGGACCCTGGGATCATGACCTGAGCTGAAGCCAGAGGCTTAGCCAGCTGAGCTACTCTGTCACCCCAGAGTTGTTTTTAAAATTGGAAATAAGTTTATCTTAAGATTTAATATAAAAACAGAAATACTTTTGAGTCAATTTATGTAGGTAGGTATTCATTTACTTAGAGAATGAGCAGGAAGGGCAGAGGTAGAGGGAAAGAGTGAATCTTAGGCTCCATGCCTACCTAGGGCTCAAACTCATGATCCTGAGATTGTGACCTGAGCTAAAATCAAGAGTCAGACATTTTACTGACTGTGCAAACCAGGTGCCCTATGAGTCAATTTAAAATACAATTTCAATTTTTTAAAAGTAATTTTATGAAACAGATATTTTGATTATAAATTTGAGCTTTAAGCACATCAGGAAAACTTTGTATAGAATAGGAATGGAAGATGAGATGCAATTAGAAATCTATTAGTGGCACATGAATGGAAAGTAATGCAATGGAGTAGAAAATTGGGAGCCCAACAGGTGCATTAAGAAATAGAAAATGCAATGGGATTTTCTGCAATCATTGGAAGAAATTCTTAGCTATATGTAGAAAATAAAATTGGGCTATTTCCTCTGGTATAGAGCAGGAAGAATTTTAAGTGAGTCAGAAGTTTAATTTAAAACTGAAGAAAGGGGCACCTGGGTGGCTCAGTGGTTGAGTGCCTTCTGCTCAGGTCGTGATCCTGGGATCCTAGGATTGAGTCCAGCATTGAGCTCTCCACAGGGAGCCTGCTTCTTCCTCTGCCTGGGTCTCTGCCTCTCTCTATGTGTCTCTCCTGAATAAATAAAATCTTTATAAGTAAATTTAATAAAACTGAAAAAATTACAGAATTTTTCTTTAACCTAGGAGCGAGGAAAATTTAATTCCAGATTATTTGAATTCTCAATTGCTAAAAAAACGTGGTAAGTCTGATAATGTTAAAATAATGGGCAAGGCAAACAGCAAATGATAAAGGAAAGATATTTGTAATATAAGAATGCTAAAATCCCCTAATATAGACAGATCCTAATACAGGGAAGGAAACTACCAATAAAACTTAAGGAAATTTTATTTGAACAGATAGTTCACAGAAGAAATGGAAATTGATATTAATCATATGGAAATATTCTTGGATTTATGTGCATTAAGGATGATTAACAATTAACGATCCAAAGAGTATTTAATAAACTTATCAACTGTCAGAATTGCAGAAATTCCAGATGTGACAATATTTCACTTTGAGCAAGGTGAGAGGAGGGGAATCTGGCAAAATCATAATGTTGGTGATAGTCTAAAATATAAAACTTCTATGGATAGGCATTAAGTATTTATTACTTAATTTGTGGCAAATCCATAGAACATGGATTGGTGAATACATGTAAGGTACTATGGAATAATTTTTGGAATATAAGTATAAATAAGATAGTGTTGGGATATAGGAAGTGATAATAGCAAATGATGTTTTAAAAAATATTTTATTAATTTATTTGAGAGGGAGAGAACATGAGCAGGGGAAGGGGTGGAGGGAGAACCAGACTCTTTGCTAAGTTAGGAACCTGATTCAGGGCTCAATTCCAAGAGTAGGGGTTTATGACTTGAGCAGAAGGCAGAAGCTTAACTGACTGAGCCTCCCTGGCATTCCAACTTTGAGGATTTACAAAGTGTATTTCTTCAATGTTTTCAATGGGATGCTAGAAAGAACATATGATGAATAGTAATATGTATCATAGGACACCTCTCTGTCTTCAAATATTGGGTTTACTTTCTACTTACACATCAAACTGTGTCTCATTTTTAATGGGAACCAACAAAAGACCTGGGTAAAAGTCCAGTATTTCTTTGTGATCCGGGCACTGTGATCAGGAGGTGATTTTCACTAATCTATGTGCCAGGTCTTAACATTACCTGCTCTTGGTATAGAGACATAAGAACTTTAAAAGAGAAGTTATTTGTACCTCACTTCCAGTGTTCAGTTACAGAGCAAGGACGAGGCAACTATAATGAAAGCTCAAAACAAGGTGGACAATGTGAGATATATATGCCCTAGGAATAGATTGTTAGCTGTTGTGATACCTTGAAGGTGGAGAATGTTTTAAAAGGTTTTGGTAGATGCTTTCTTGTTCTGTGTTCTTCTTGACCCTAATTCAGCCTTCTGACATATAGTTCAATTCCTACTATCCTGTTTAATTAATTTTAAGATAGGCAGTGTAGGTTATATCCTCCAAATGAGGCACAGTTTTCTACTCAGAAATTTGGAACCTAAAGATTATTTTAAGTTTATTTTAAGTCTTAATCACACATTTTTTAGTCTTTTGGGCAGTAAAACTCTTTAAAATTATGTCATGGGCATAAGACCTGATTATCCTGTATGTGATTCTTCTTAATGTCTTATCTGTGGTGATCATAAAACAATGTTTTGAGTTAGGTGCCAGAAGGAGTATAGCCTGGAATAGCAAACTGTCATATGGAGCAAAGCTACTTTGGATATTTGTTGGATCAGATCCACAGAGATCTTTATAGGAGTGAGAAGTAAATGTTGGTTTTTTTTTTTTATGTCATCAGTGAGATTTGAAGTTGCTGTGATGTCACATTGACTAATGTAAATGGATAAGTTATATATAAGAACTCAAGGATTGGTGGATCAGTGCACATAATGGAGAGTTGAATTGTTTAAAACTTCGTTACAGGGGTGAATAGATATAAGGAATAATGTAAGGATGGTGGATGAAATTTTTTGTATAATGTAAGCTTATGTGTATTTTAAAATTACTGGATGAAAGAATGGAAGATGGAGTATTTTAAAAGACAGCTGGAAAAATAAATATAATGAACTATTGCTTTATTTAATTGAGGGTAAAACCATGGATGAATTAATGTAAAATTGGGTGACTGGAAAAAATGGATGGAAACTAGAATATTAAGTGGATTGCTAGATTCAAGAATCAAGAACTAATGTTTTGAAAAAATTTTGGCGGTATTTATAGATTGGTCGATTTGATGTTCAGTGAAGGCATAATTGATTAGATACCTAGATGTTAGAATTTGAGTGGATTCCAGAATAAGATGTTGGATGCATGCATAATATACTGATAAATTAGATGTTTAGATTAATAGGTACAAATACGACTGGCAGTTAGAGTAATGGATAAAGGTAGGGATCAATGCATGTATAAATGGTTTCCAAAAGTGTGATTCATTGTTGCTTTCAGAGTGGCTTAATAGATATATTGACACATAGATGGTTTGATTCAAAAAGGGATTGTACAGGAATTTTATCATTGGAATAATAGACTAATATAATCAAATGACATATGTAAAGTTGAATGAAAGAAGTGAGGGACTTGCAATATAGGCTAATTTGTTATTTATAAAATTAGAAAAATTTACTGATTACTGTCTCAAAGTGTTGTGATAGTAAATTTAAAAGTGCAAAAAAATGAAGGAAACCAAAACACAGGTGATGGGAGATTATGAAAGTAGTTTTCTATGATACTGTTGTGTATCTTAATAATTTGGGGACTCCTAGGAGGTTGATCAAAGAGTCAGCTTTACCTTCAGTATTTTATGTTTGTCATGGTATATATGCCATTTTTCCCATATTCTCCACAGTTTTAAATGATGTGTTACCAGCTTAAGAAGTGAGACATTTTAGCTGCTTCATTACCCGACATTTCTGTATCAATCCAAATTGTTGCACTTATTTATCATTTCTGTGGACTTCGTTCTTCAAAAGTACTGGTAAGAATCAGTAACACTGGTATACTATTTGCTTATTTTTTGACCAGTTTGATGTGGACTCAATTTGTAATATTTTAATATTCCAAACCGTATATGAATTCCAAAAAAACTCCACTTATGATTATTTTATTGTAGAGTAATTGCCAATTAGATGGAATAGAAGAGATTTAAAAAGGCAATTAAATTTTAGTGCAGTGTTGATACATATTGTGTAGATTTTTATTTGCACGTTTTTATATACTCTTATTGTAAAATGTGATGTTGTCCAGAGACTGTAATCTCTGTCAGTATACTCAGTAAATGTTAAATTCATTTAAATATTAAATGTTTTAAAAATATATATTAAATGTTTTGAAGTACATGCATTAGTGATGGATGGATAAATGGAGACAAGAAAGTCAGGTGGAAAAAATAGTGAAAGGAGGGTAAAAAGCCATTAGAAAAGCCATTAGGAAGTATAATTTGCTGCAAATAATATGCGTTTTAATGATGGAAGTTGAAATTTTTCCAGATTCATGATTTATGGTATTGCTAATATTTTCAGTAAGTAGGTAAGGAGGATAGACAGGAGTTGAGGAATATTCCAGTATTAATGTAAAGAAGTGGATTCTTAACACCCTTGCATTTGATGAATGAATGAAGTTATTTTCGGATGTTTTCAAGCTTCTTTCTTCCTCCTTCCCTCCCTCTCCCACCTCTCTCTCTCTCTCTCTCTCTCTCTCTCTCTCTTTCTTTCTTTCTTCCTTCCTTTTTCTTTCTTTTTTCTTTCCTCCCTCTCCCACCTCTCTCCCTCTCTTTCTCTCTCTCTCTCTCTCTCTCCTTCCTTCCTTCCTTCCTTCCTCCACCATGTTTCATAAGTAAGGACCAAAGAGACTGTCTACAGGTAAGAGCATTAAGGTCTATATTCTGATTTTTAAGAGATATTTTTTGGCTATATTGATGGTTTATTTTCTGTTTGAGTTATTTGACACAACATTTCTTTTTCATCAAACTTCTATATGGCTTAGATGATTATTTTGACGTTACAGTGTAACCTAGAGTTTTATTATTGTCACGTGTTTGTAAGCAACCCTTAACAAAACTAAAATAGAAGTTTTCTCCTAGACAGGGTCATCAGAAGCTGCACAATAAGCTTCTGGGAAAGCAGGGAGAATAGATATGTGGGTACTAAAGTTACATGGGTACTATAGTAACGGCTTTTGGTTTTTAGAAAGATTTCTATGAAACCCTAGGACTGCTACTGAGTATATTATTAGTATTTCCTCTACTATGTCTCATTTTTTTAAATCCTGGATTGGAATATAAATTAGCACTAAGAAGTTATACAAGAAGTGTTTGTTCAAAGAATGTATGTATGGGTGATTAAATGATGTGAAAATAATTTGGAATATAGGATTGCTATTCAAATCATAGTAAATGGGCTGAGGAAATAAAATTACGGTTTTCTCATTTTCCTACAGTAAATATACCTAGTTTTTGTAGATTGCAAATACTTAGTATTTGGATCTTGTTAATTGTTTTTCATGTTGTTTTTCATGGATACCAGTAGAATACTTAAAGATGATATCCATCTGTCCAGTACTTGGATTTGTGATAACATGCTGTTTATTTTCATTTGAAATCTCTCCCTCTGTATTATCCCAGGTGGTGAACATTTGTACAAGAAGATCATAGATATCTTCTGCGGTGGTACCACCCGCAGCATCACACAGTTCCTGTCATTATTTTCCCTTTTCGAAGCTCATTGCATCTTTATATCTCAAAGGCACAAATTTTATAAAATGTACCAGCAGGTCTGCTTTCTGGCAAGTAATTGCCTAGAATGTTAAGTACTTATTTGTTCTCTGAATATATCTTATACTTTTCCTCTATTGTTATTTGCTTCATTTGATTTTTTTCCTCTGTGTTTTACTTTATAAGCCAGAATTATATTTGTATGGTAAATGTGATTAATGCAATCCCATGGACACTTTGGTCACACCACAGATTATAACTGGGCTTTTCCACATGCCAGTTTGGATAGTATTTGTAAAATAAATTTATTTTTTATTGGTGTTCAATTTGCCAACATACAGAATAACACCCAGTGCTCATCCTGTCAAGTGGCCCCCTCAGTGCCCGCCACCCAGTCACCCCCCCCCGCCCTCCTCCCCTTTCCCCCTGCCTTGTTCGTTTCCCAGAATTAGGAGTCTTCCATGTTCTGTCTCCCTTTCTGATATTTCCTACAGTTTTTAGAGCAGTCTCAAACAAAATCCTCTTAGAACATTTGTGTTACATGAAAATAGACCACCTATAGTTTTCCTTTTTGTTGAACCTAATAGATCTCCCTCTAGAACAGGATCTCAGCCTGACCATATATGATGTCTTCCTTAGTGCCCCAATTTAAGACTCAGATACTATCACAATTCAGTTGTGTAAAGAAAAGCCAGACTCTTGCACTGACATTTTTGGCCATGGTGATGCTATCCTGTAGAACACGTGGTTCTGTCATTTTACTGCTATCACTGGAATTGGACCAAAAAACCCAAACAACAAAGATTTCATTTTCATTCACATTATTCTGATTTTCATTTGTTTTCTGTTTAGCCTAAAGGGGCTTAATATAGATGGCTAAATTTAGATGGCTAAATTTATCAAAAGTTTTAATTGACTACTTCTGGAACATAAACCACACTGTCATCAGAGAACTGGTAACAGCATGCTCAACCTCTCTCATCAATACACAAGTTTGACCACTAGTACATTGAATTAGGGCCATAAGGAATGAATGGATTATTAAACAATTTTCAGCAAAATGTGGTCATTCATCTTCCAGCTTTCATTCCTATTTCCTAGGTGTGTCAAGAGTGAATCAGTTGTGCTAGTGGTTATAACATTCTAAGCTTATTTAAGTTTATCTGGAATTTATTTTATAAATGTGACATCATGTTGGTTTTGCAACTATATTTTTTCTTTAATAAATTGTGGACATATTTCTAAACCAGTAAATATGGCTTACATACAAACTTTTCATTGGATGTAAAATACAATCATAATGAGTTTATCCATTTATTTATCTTGAGAAATGCAGATTAAATGTTTATTTTTGCTGCTGCATTAATTTGTAATATAATTATATTTCATATTACATATATACTTTATACTATACATATTATATTAAAGCACTTTGGCTTCTCTTTCTGTAAGATAGATTTCTAGTTGTGGCATTGTTGGAGCATCAGTTCTGCATACTTTTGATTTCAGTAGATATTGTGAAATTGCCAGCATACCGGTAATGGCAGTGCTAATTTTCATAAAAGCTTGTGCAGGGTACATATTATCAAGCCTTTAAATCTTTAAGCAATCTAATAGGTGAAAACCATATATTTTACTTACGTATAATTTAAGCAGTAAATGGCCACAGGTAAAAAAACAAAACACCACCACCACCAACAACAACAACAAAAGTGATACTTAATTAAAAAAGAAAAAAGCAGTAGTATACATTTCTTCCAATCACAAGGGTCATCCTGTTTGGTTAATGGTAGAAACCATTGACTTTTTCTAAGTGAAGTGCTTTTTGGAGGTATATAAACTTCTTAAACATAACTTATAGCAGTATGTTTCTTTTTACTTTTTATTTTTGAAATAATTTTAGATTTAGAGTTGGAAGAATCCTATAGAGACCCTTCATATGCTTTTACCAGATGTTTTTTCTACATTGATTTATTCTCTTTGTCTTACTTTACTGCTCTTCCTCCTTCATCCCTCCTTTTTTTCTTTCTTCTCCCTCCTCTACTTTATCTTATTATTTTATTAAATATTTGTGAGTAAGGTACAGATATTATATCACTATAACCCAAAGTGCATCAGCATTCACTTTCTGAGAACCTGGAAATCCTCTTATATTAACTTTGGTACAGTTTTCTAAATTAGCAAATTTAAAATAGTAACAACATATTACATTAATATATCATCTATTATTAGCTTTAACCAGTTCCAATATTGTTTTTATGGCAGTTTCTTTCATCCTCAGGACGTGGAAAAAAATTCTGTATTGTGTTCAAGTGTCATGTTTTTCTAGTTTCATTTAATCTGGAGCAGTTTGTCATCATTTTTTTTGTCTTTTGATGACAATGTTTTTGAAAAAGTATTGGCTAATAGTGTTTTAAAAGATCCCTCAAATACGAGTTTTTTTATTTTTCCCCCTGAATAGGATTAGGTTATGCATGTTTGGCAAGAATATATGATGACTTATGTCTTTCTACCTAAGTGATTCACATCAGGTTATAAATCATACCATTTTATTACTATTATTGGTGAAATTAATCTTGACCACCTTGTTCAGTTGATGTCTACTAGGTTTCTCCACTTTAAAGTTAACATTCCTTTGTAAGTAGTAAGTATTCTGTAGGGAGTTCGCTTGAAACTATGTAACTTTCCTAGTTATCATCAAACTTTTACACTAGTAGTTTTAGCAGTTACAGATGATTCTTAGGCAGAATCACTGGTGATTTTTCAAAATCTCTATAATTGGTTACCCATATTACTTGGTATTCTCATAGGGGGAATTTGTGCAGAATGACTTGTGAAAATGTTCAACAAAATGTTTTACGAAAATACTTAGCTGAAAAATGAGATGGTGACCCACAGGACAAAGCAGGGAAAGGGTTAATTAAAGGGTTTAATGAAGTTTATGTCTAAATCATGGAGTGATATGTGGCTGGCAGGTAGAAGGAACTATTTCAGAGGTGATTGATGAAAGACATTCACATGTCAGGAGGAGAATAGCATATTTTTAGCAGTAAGTTTCAGCTAGGGAATGTAATTATGCTGTCATTATTGGCAAAGTGTCCAACAGCTTTTTGGGTTTTTTTGTTTGTTTGTTTTGTTGGTTTTTTGATTTTTGAAGGTTTTGTTTTGTTTTTGTTTGTTTGTTTGTTTGTTTTTTTGAAATGACTGAGTGAAGTTCAGGTTCAAATGCACTCATTCTGTGTAGATGTTAAATCAACAGTGTTCCTCTTTTTGTTCATTATTGCTTTAAGTTTCCATAACACTTTACAGAGTCTGAGACTGATGGTGAAGGAATTTCATTTGAGGTGCTATCTAAAGATGAACACTCAACTTTCTGAGCTTTTTATTCATGGTTTAACTTTCACTGTTCCTCCATCCCTCTGTGGTGCTGTCTGTATAGATGATAGAGAGTGCAGCAGTGGTTGGGTTGACTAAAACCTATATATCCCTAAATTCTGTGTTCTGTGTAACAAGAGAATTTTAAGAAATCTATTGAAAAACAGAAATTTTATGCTAATTAAGGAAAGTTTCCAGAATAAAGATGTTTTAAGTTTTCAAAAATAACCTGATGTTTTTATTCATCGGAAAATTATTTTCAAAGCCTGGCTCAGTTTTTCTGAAGTGCAGATCACCTCATATGAATAGAAATGTCATACCAATTTGTAAATTGTAAATTGTAAATTAAGGCAGCATATTTAGAGAAGCATGGATATGTTATAAGGCTTTGGGTCAAAATAGTGATCTGAATACTCCCTGCTTCCCATATTTATGTTTGTACACAGTCTTTAATGACAAGCTTGTTGGTAGAGGCTCAACAAGTGTTCTTATTAAATGCATAAAGGAGAAAACAGAAGTAAGGCCCAAATTACTGATTGTAAACAAACGAAGTATCAACTAAATGAATATTCAAGTAGGTGAACAGATAACCAGTGAAGAAACTTGTCATTTTAAAGGTGGGGAAACAGTTTTAAAAAATAGCCAGTGACCAATGGAAGTCTGTTAACTATATTAATATAAATATTGTTACTTTCATATATAACATAATAAATGTATCTGGGAAAATTTGAAATCTGCCTGGCTAAAACACATCTTCCTCTCTTTTATGAGGCAAAATGTATCAGATTATTGTTTTCATGTTGATGTGATTAAAACCACTTTTATTACCAGATTAATAAACTGAACCTCAACCTAGCAAACCCTTATAATTTCCATGATATGAAGGGAGTTTTCAAAAAAGTAAATAAGATGATGAGCACTGATGTTGTTATATACAACTGGTAAATTATTGAACACTACATTTGAAACTAAGGATGTAGTACTATATGCTAGCTAATTGAATTCAAATAAATAAACAAATGGAAGATCACAGCAGGAGAGCATTAAATTACTATTTAATTATTCTCTGATATGATAATAGAGATTGTGCTATGAAAAACTTTTTGATACCTAAAGAAATTTAGAGTAGTACCAAATAAAACAACGTCTCAAATCACATCTAAATGAAATTATATGCCCTTACCCTGGAAAAGAAGGCAAGGGGGCAACATAGCTGGGTTTTTTCATGAAGAAAGGCATTGGGAAGTTATCAGCCCATGAAGTTGAAATGAGACTGCAAATAAGAGTGAATGCATGGCTGACCTCAGAACACTGAAGTCCCCTTAAAGAGAGACCCAATAAGACCTCTTCATTCAGGATGGAGCCCTTTCCTCCCAGAGTGAGCAATGTGAGGTGTCTGAGAAAAAATTTAGGGAGAAGATTTGTAGCCTCTTCTCTCTCACTATGTCTCTTGAGTTTATTACTACTGTGATAAATCATTTGCACAAAAATCCAGACCTGTGGCTCTTCTTGTAATTGGTTTAATAGTGCAGGACATTAAGTTTGTTCCAAGGTAAAACTATGACATTTATGAAAAATACTACCTTTGTATTTATTTGACAGTTTGAAATAATTCTCTGGTATGTTGTTCTACATAGGTCATCGTATGAGATTATGAAACAATCATGTTATCTTTATTTTCATTTCACCATGAAATAAATTCTAAAATTGATATGTCATTTATCTTCAAGAATTATAGACCCTAAGAATTCTTTCCTCCCGTAATTTCTCATTCAACACTTTTCAAGGTAGAGTATTTTCATTTAGTGTTTAGGGCTAGAATTATTGTCCTGTTCAATAGCTGTGTTTTATTCATAATTAACATGCCAACTACTTTTTTTTTAATTTCCAAATTTTGACTTCTACCATTCTTATGTTTTCTATATTTTATATAAATAAATTAGATAAGATTAAGTTCACTGTGCAAGACTTGACATAAGAAGGCAAGGTACATATTTTTTTCAAAAATCGAATGAAAGGTGTTGTACTAGGTTGATGACATGGATGTAATGGGATTTAGGATGTATTTTGAAAGTATTGTCAGTCCTGCTTAAAATATTGAATGGTACTGGATGAGACAAGAAGAGGATTCCAATAGGATGGTTGTGATCAGGGTCTCAGAAACTGAATAAATGGTAATGCCATTTACTATACTATGCAAAGTTGATTTTCTTGAAATGCATGGTAAGGAAGAAAGTTTTATATTCATATTAAACCTGTGGTTTTAGATGTTGATTTTTAATGTAAAAACAGGGCTTAGGGGCAAAGGGTTTAGATTGGAGCCTGAGAGATTTGTATGCAGCAGTATGGAGTGTTGTTACTTATGGCCATGTGAAAGGCTAACATCTAGAGATGGTGTATATGTGGGAGTATTTACCTTAATACTGTTCTTGGATGATCTAGGATTTAGACATTCAATAAATAAGGAGAAATCATTAAAAGGAGGTTCTTGGAATTGAGTGAAGCAAGACAAAATGTACAGAAGGTAGAATTCTGAAGGAATGAGCTATAAGGACAAGGTCAAAGTGTGCTGAAGGTACATTTTAGATACTAGTTATATACACTAGTAAAATATCAATAACATCACTTAGGTCAAGGAGAAGATAAGAATGTGGAAGGTGTTATTTCTTTTTTTTAAATTTATTTATTTATTCATGAGAGACACAGAGAGGCAGAGACCTAGGCAGAGGGAGAAACAGGCTCCTGCAGGGAGCCCAATGCAGGACTTGACCCCAGCGCCCTGGCATCACAACCTGAGCCAAAGGCAGATGCTCAACCCCTGAGTCATCCAGGTGTCCCGGAAGATGATGTTTCTTAATTGAACCTGGAATGGCTCCAGAAATTTATTATACATTGTCATTTTCTAATGTTTCAGGAATGAGAATGGAAATTTTTTATCTGACCAGTCTAAGTTACCACCATTTAACTTCTAACATGCTTTATGCTTATTACATTTCAGTTGCCAAATTTTGTTTTATTTATGTGTCTTAATAGACCAGAAACAATGAGCTCCTTTTGACAGGGATATTTTCCTACTCATATTTAACTTTCCATTACCTTACAGAGCCTAGTATGTAGCAGACACATAATTTTATAATTGTGTTGACTACTTGTTTAGTGTGTGGATGAGTGATATTTTGATATGTTAGTTTATCACTTAAAAAGGGCTAGGAAAGTAAAATTTATACAGACTCAGTGTAAGGCAGCTCCTTAGGAATATTTTTTGGGGAGTTTTTTGGCCATTACTGAGGAAAATCATAGATTCTTTAGACTCTGCTGTGTTGGAAATTGCAAATGTAGATTATACTATAAGAAAATTGAGTATCTATGGATTAGATATTTTATGATGAAAATTATGGGTTGAGTTATAAATTCCCATTGATAATTGTGGAGAGTAGAATGGGACCCTTGTTTTTTTTTCCCTGCTTATATTACATGTACCATTGGTGTTCTTTTTTTTACAGTGTTCTCTCATATAGAAATAATCCAAATATGAAACTTTATGGATGGCACACTTTTCCCTCTAGAATACAATGAACCTATTTTGTACTCTTTCTCTTTTTACATGTAATCTGTTCCTAGAATACACTTACTTTCTATGTATTATACACTTCTCTATTTTCTTTTTTTTAAAAGATTTTATTTATTCATGAGACAGAGAGAGAGAGAGAGAGAGAGAGGCAGAGACACAGGCAGAGGGAGAAGCAGGCTCCAAGTAGGTAGTCTGATGTGGGACTTGATTCAGGACTCCAGGATCATGCCCCGGGCCAAAGGCAGGTGCCAAACTGCTGAACCACCCAGGGATCCCCTACACTTATCTATTTTCAAAATTACCTTGGAAATAATAAAATAAAATTACCCTGAAAGACGAGAGTTGTTCTTGAGGAGAGACTATGGACAGGTCCATTTAATGAAACACATCGAATTGTAGAATATAGTAAATAATGGCATTCAGTCATTATACCACATATAATCAGCTTATATGACTGGCTTAAGTGATACCAGTGTCCCTATAATACTGTAGTAATATTGCTGTTTAATTTTCTAACTTTTAAAAATTATTCTTTTGTGTTTATGTATAACACTCTACCATGCTAAGTATGATGAGTATTTCTCAGAAGAGTATAATAGTTCTAACCATCTATGTAACCAGTTGATTCATTTAGTATTTAGATTCAAGGAGTACTGAAGAAAAGTCTACTGACTTTTCATATATATGTATTTCAAAGAGCAATCCATAAGAGACAATAAAGAAGTAATTGTATGTACATGAGCTTTTCTCCTTACTCTTAGGTTGGGAAGTCCAGAAGAGTAAGAACAATCACCTGGTAGAGACTATGACGAGTGAGAAATGCCTTTTCACTAGGAGTTGACCAAGTTGTCAGTGTTGATTTCTAGAAAGACAGTGAAACAATAGGTAAATAGAAACTGCAATCCTTTGTTTCCTTCTGGTAATCAGCTGTTCTGAGTAAGTTTAAGATATCTTCAGACTACATTACCTTTTTTTTAAATTTTTTTTAAATTTTTATTTATGATAGTCACACAGAGAGAGAGAGAGGCAGAGACACAGGCAGAGGGAGAAGCAGGCTCCATGCACCGGGAGCCCGACGTGGGATTCGATCCCGGGTCTCCAGGATCACGCCCTGGGCCAAAGGCAGGCGCTAAACTGCTGAGCCACCCAGGGATCCCCTAGACTACATTACCTTTAATACCTTTAGGAAAACACTACTGCTCTTGGTTCATTTTGGGGTTGTGTCATTGATTCATGGTTATCTTCATTCATGAAGATAATTTTGCCATTGATTCATGGTTATCTTCATTCATGAATACTATTTTGCATTGTCATTTCTTAACTAATGGTTTAGAAATATTTTCTATAACTAATCTCTATGCTCAACAATGGACTTGATCTCATGACCCCTAGATCAAGAGTTGTATGCTGTACTGACTGAGTCAGCAGGTGCCCTAAGTTTAGAAATCTTATGTCCAAACTGGACATGCACACCCATACCTCCTATCCATTGGTGGAGAAAGTGCTGATTTGGAGAGAGAATCTGAATGGATCCATTAATAAAATGGTAAATTTGGGATGAGCCATTGTTGAATGGCACCCAGATTGAGGTGTCTCAGGATTGGTCAATATGCCTTAATGTAAATAGCTGCATTCGTTGAATCCTACTTGCTTTGACTCCCTACTTCAAATACTTCAGTGTTGTGTTTATGTCCTTATCAATGCACACACCAATTTTGATTCATTTTATTCCTTTTTTGTTCTGTCTCCTCCATATATATATTTAAAATGAGCTCCTACTTGACAGGGATTTTTTTCCGTTCTCTTATGCTGCAATGTCTGAAAGCAAGAATTTCATTAAAGTTTGTGAAATAAATTTGTGGAAGAATGAGTGAGAGACATCATAAATAATGAGATAATATAACAATAAAAGAATGATAGTGTGATTCAGATAGACAAGTGATGTTATTTGAAGAGTAACTTGAACCTCATGTTTGACAATGTTGAAAAAGAAGAACCTAAAATTCAGTGATTATTCTTTTTCTGAGACATAGACATGGATATATTAACTCTGAGAATAAAATGGTTTACAGGTCTTCCTCAACGTACAGTGGGGTTATGTACTGATAAACCTATCGTAAGCTGACTGCATTTAATACACCAACACTCCAAACATCGTAGCCTACCCTACCCTATCTTAAACACGCTCAGAACATCTACATTAGCTTACAATTGGACAAAATCATCTTAACACAAAGCCTATTTTATGTTAAAATGTTGACCATCATGTAATTCACTGGTTATTGAGAGTGCAAAGCAGAATAGTTGTATAGGTATAGAGTGGCTATAAGTTTATCAATTATTTACCCTGGTGATCATATGGTTGCTAGGAGCTGCTACTTGCTGCATCTGCCTAACGTCACACGAGAGTATCATACTGTGTGTCAGTAGCCCTGAAAAAAATTCAATTAAAAATTTGGAGTTCAGTTACACTGAGGATGTCCCACTTCTAAGCAACATAAAGTAAAAAACTCCTAAGTCAAACTTGTAAGTCAGGGATGTCTGTATTTTAAAAATAATGGGTAAAACCCATTATACATGTTTGAATTTGGAAAATTAGAACAGAATTATTCTTTGTGACTCCCTTCTAAGTATTTTCCATATGAATGTTGTATAATTTTCTTTAGCCATGGGACTTGTCTACCTCTTGAATTTTTGCAGTGAAGGAAGAGGGTCACCAGTTATACCACTTGGGTCTGTCTTCAGATTTATTGTGATGGAAGGTAAATGCTCTCTGCTGCCTATGGAAGTATAAGGGCTTAGTTGTGTCAGTTGTTACTGCTTAAAAAAAATCTTGGATACTGCTTTTAAAAAACTTTATTCCTAATTTTTTGCCAGTTTTATTGAGATATAACTGACATGTATAATTGTAAGACCTTTTAAAAAATATTTTATTTATATATGATAGACACAGAGGGAGAGGCAGAGACATAGGCAGAGGGAAAAGCAGCCTCCCTGTTGGGAGCCCATTACGAGACTTGATCCCAGAACATGGGGTCACACCCTGAGCTGAAGACAGATGCTCAACCACTGAGCCACCCAGGTGCCTCCTAATTGTAAGATCTTTAAAGTATGATATAAAATTGTAATATCTATAAAGTGATATTCAAAGATGATTCAACGTGTAATACACACAACAAAAGGATTTCCCTCATCAAATTAACTCTGAACTTGTGTTTTTCAGTAAGATCATTTAAATTCTATTCTTTTCACAAATTTATATAGTACGGTGTTAGAAAGCATAGTCACCATATTTTATATATAGTTCTTCAGATTTTCTTGACCTTATAATTTAAAAGTTTGTAGGCCTTATCAACCTCTTCCTATTTATCACATTCCCAAGCCCCTGGCAATTGCCTTTCTACTTTGCTTATGGGGTTGACTACTTCATCTTTTTTTTTTTTAAGATTTCTCATATAAGTATAACATGCAGTATGTGATTTGTCTTTCTATATTGCTTATTTTACTTAGCATGATGACCTCTACGTTCATCCATATTGTCACAAGAGATAAGATTTCTTTGTTTATAAGGGTTAATGATATTCCATTAGATTACAGTAAAATATTATATAATAATAATTGCATATTAAATTATATCTATTTTAATTTAATCCATTTTATCTATCTATATCTATCTTATATATATATGCAGCATTTTTCCTTACTGAGTTATTTGTTAATGAAGACATAGATTATTTCCATGCATAGGCTACTATGAATAATGCTGCTGTGAAAATGGGAGTGCAGCTACTTCTTTGAGATATTTTTTTTTTTTAATTTTTTTTTATTTTTTTATTTTTTTTTTTCTTTGAGATATTTTGATTTATTTTGAACCTATACCCAGAAGTAGTATTGATGATGTGGTAGTTCCATTTTTGATTTCTTGAAAAACCTATACACTGTTTTCCAAGTGGGTTTGCCAATTTGCATTCCCATTGGTAGTGTACAAGGGTCCCTTTTCTTTACATCTCACCAGCATTCATTCAATGTTTTGTTTTTTTATTTAAAAATTTACTTATTTTAGAGAGAGAAAGAGAGCACACACATGTGAGAGAGTGGGGAGAGGGGCAGAGGAGAGAATCTTCAAGTCGACTCCCTGCTGAACATAGAGCCTCACTTGGGCCTCCAACTCTTAACCCACAAAATCATGACTTGAGCTGATACCAAGAGTCAGATGCTTAAACAACTGAGCTACCCAAGTGCTACTTAGGTCTTAATTAACAAGAGACATCCTAACTGGTACCAGGTAATATATTGTAGTTTTGGTTTGCATTTCCCTCATGATTAGTGATGTTGAACACCTTTTTATTTGCCTATTGGACATTTGTATATCTTTGGAAGATGTAAGTCCTTGCATATTTTTAAATGGGGTTGTTTTGTTATTGAGTTCTATGACTTCCTTGTGTATTTTAGCTATTAATCCTTATCAGATATGTGGTTTGCAAATATTTTCTCTCACTATATAGTTTGTCTTTTCATTTTGTTGATGACTTACTTTCCTGAGAGGAGGCTATTTTTTTTAATTAATTTTTATTGGTGTTCAATTTACCAACATACAGAAAAACACCCAGTGCTCATCCCGTCAAGTGTCCACCTCAGTGCCCGTCACCCATTCCCCTCCACCCCCCGCCCTCCTCCCCTTCCACCACCCCTAGTTCGTTTCCCCGAGTTAGGAGTCTTTATGTTCTGTCTCCCTTCCTGATATTTCCCAACATTACTTTTCCCTTCCTTTATATTCCCTTTCACTATTTTTTATATTCCCCAAATGAATGAGAACATACACTGTTTGTCCTTCTCCGATTATTTCACTCAGCATAATACCCTCCAGTTCCATCCACGTAGAAGCAAATGGTGGGTATTTGTCGTTTCTAATTGCTGAGTAATATCCCATTGTATATATAAACTACATCTTCTTTATCCTATTTATCCTATTTAGTTTGATGTAGCCTCCTGTGAAATCCAAAAAATTATTGACAAGAGTAATGTCAAAGACCTTGTAGCCCTATAGAGTTTTAGGATTTCAGGTCTTATATTTGAATGCTTAATCCATCTTGAGTTGTTTTTTTTCTGCATGTTAGAAGATAGGGTACTACCTTTGTTTCATTTTGGTTTTTTTTATATGTGCCTGTCCGGGTTTCAATACCATTTATTGAAAAGACTATTTTTTCCTTCTTATGTATTCTTGGCTCCTTTATTGAAAATTAATTGACCAAAGATGAATGGATTTATGTCCGGTCTCTCTCTGTTGTGTTGATGTATAGACCTGTTTTTATGTCAATACTATACTGTTTTGGTTATATGTCTTTGTAATATAGTTTGAAATCATGAAGTGTGTTACCTCTGGATTTGTTCTTCTTTCTTAAGATGGCTTTGGCTGTTCATGGTCTTTTCTGGTCTCATAAAAATTTCAGAAATTTTTCCTACTCTTGTGAAAAATTCCATTGGGATTTTTATAGAGATTATCTGTGGATTACTTTGGTTAGCATGAACATTTCAACTATAATTCTTCCAATTCATAAAGACTGAATATTTCTTTC
Organism: Vulpes lagopus; assembly: GCF_018345385.1. NCBI lineage: Eukaryota > Metazoa > Chordata > Mammalia > Carnivora > Canidae > Vulpes > Vulpes lagopus. Next base: position 95,904,107 of record NC_054827.1, on the reverse strand, counting down.
ATTAATTTCTTAATTTCTTTCATTATAGTCTTACAGATTTCAGTGAACAGATCCTTCACCTCCTTGGTTAAATTTACTCCTAAGTACTTTATTATTTTGATGATATTGTAAATTAGATTATTTTCTTAATTTCTCTTTTCAAAAGTGTATTATTAGTGTTAGACACAAAAGTGATTTTTGCATATTGATTTTTTTTGTGTACTACAACTTTACTGAACTTGATTATTTGTTCAATAGATTTTTGTTGGAGTCTTTGGAGTTTTCTATGTACAATATCATTCCATCTGCAAAGAGTGATAGTTTAACTTTTTTCTTTCTGATTGGGATTCCTTTTATTTCTTCTTCTTGCCTAATTTCATTGTTTGGTACTTCCAGTAACATTGAATAAAAGTGGCAAGAGTGGGTATCTTGCCTTGTTCCTGATCTTAGAGGAAAAGCTTTCTACTTTTTTACTTTTGAGTATGATGTTAGCTGCGGATGTGTCATACATGGCTGTTCTTAGGTTGAGATATATTTTCTCTAAACCCACCTTATTGAAAGTTTTTTATCATGACCGATCATTGATTTTTTAAATGGTTTTCTGCATCTCCACCTCCTTCGGATTATTTTAAGAAGCATTGGTATTAGTTCTTATTTAAATATTTGGTTGAATTTACTAGTGAAGCCTCTGGGTGGACATCTCTCTGTTGGGGTGTCTGTGATTATTTATTCAGTCTTTGTACTAGTAATGCATTTGTTCATATATTTTATTTCTTCATAGATTCAGTTTTCATAGGTTTTATGTTTTTAGAAACTTGTTCATTTCCACTGCATTATCCAGTTTGTTGGCATACATTGTTAAAGTAGTCTCTTATGATTCTTTGTATTTCTTTGTATTTCTGTATCAGCCATTATGTCTCTTCTTTCATTTATGCTTTTATTTAAGTCTTTTCTCTTTTTTCTTGGTAAGTCTATCCAAAGTTTAGTTTTTTTTTCTATTTTGATTATCTTTTCACAAAAACTAGATCTTAGTTTCATTGCTATTTCCTATTGTCTTTTTAGTTTCTATCAATTTTCTGCTCTAATCTTTGTTATTTCTTTTATTAACTTTTGGTTTAGTTTGTTCTTGTTCTTGTTGTTTGAGGTATAAAATTTGTTTATTTGAGATCTTAATGTAGGTGCTTATCATAAACTGCTTTTTTAAAACTGATTTTGCTGCATATTTAATTTTTGAATATTCTTACATTTTAGTTTGTCTCAATATTTTTTTCTTCCAATCTCTTGATTTTTTTTTAACATATTGATTTTTCTGGAGAATATTGTATAATTTCTATGTATTTGTGGATTTTTCAGTTTTCTTGTAACGGATGTTTAGTCTCATACCATTATGGTAAGGAAAGCCATATGATATGATTTCAATCTTTTTTTGACTTCAAATATTTTATTTAAGTTCAATTTAGTTAACATATACTGTATTACTAGTTTTTGAGGTAAAATTTTGGGATTCATCAGTTTCATATGACACCAAGTACTAATTACTTCAAGTGTCCCCCTTAATGCCCATCATCCAATTACCCCATCCCTTCACTTACCTCCCTTCCTGCAATCCTGTTTGTTTCCTAGAGTTAAAAGTCTCTTGGTTTGCCTCCCTCTCTATTTTCATTTTATTTTTCCTTCCCTTCACCTATGTTCTTCTCTTTTGTTTCTTTTTTTTTAAATCTTTATTTATTTATGATAGTCACAGATTGAGAGAGAATGGCAGAGACACAGGCAGAGGGAGAAGCAGTCTCCATGCACCGGGAGCCCGATGTGGGATTCGATCCTGGGTCTCCAGGATCGCGCCCTGGGCCAAAGGCAGGCGCCAAACCGCTGCGCCACCCAGGAATCCCTTCTCTTTTGTTTCTTAATTTTCACATACAAGTAAAATCTTATGATGCTTATTTGTCCTTTTCTGGCTTATTTCACTTAGCATATACTTACTAGTTCCATCCACGTTGTTGAAAATGGCAATGTTTCATTCTCTTTAATGCCTGAATAATATTTAATTATATCTATCTATCATGTCATATCTTTATCCATTCATCTGTTGATGGACATTTGGGCTCTTACCATATTTTGTCTATTGTGGACATTGCTGCTATAACCAATCCTCTGAAATTTATTAAGACCTTTTTTGTAGTCTGACTCAGTCCTATGGAATGCTCCATGTTCACTTGATAACAATCTGCATTCTGCTGCTTTTAGATAGAATGTTCTGTATATATCTGTTAAGTATATCTGGTCTAATAGGTAGCTTAAGTTTTCTGTTTCCTTATTAGTTTTCCATCTAGATGATCTATCCATTGTTGAAAGTGGATTATTGAAATTCTTACTATTATCGTATTTTCATATATTTCTGCTTTTGGACCTGCCAGTATTTGCTTTATACATTTAGGTGTTAATGTTGAATATATAAGTATTAACAGCTGTCATATCCTCTTAATTGATTCCTTTATCATTATATAATGAATTTTAAGTCTTTTCTTACAGTCTTTGGCTTAAGGGGTTTTTTTCTTTTGATATAAGGATAGCTACCCCTGCATTATTTTGGTTTCTACTTGCAAGGAATATCTCTTTCTCATCCATTCACTTTCTTTCTATGTCTGTCCTTAAAGTTTATTTGAAACTCTTGTAGGCAGTATATTGTTGGGTCTTATTTATTTATTTATTTATTTATTTATTTATTTATTTATTTATTTTATTTTCAATTAAAGAGAATCTGTCCATATTGTCTTTTTTTAATAATTTTTAAAAATTTATTTATGATAGTCACACAGAGAGAAAGAGAGAGAGGCAGAGACACAGGCAGAGGAAGAAGCAGGCTCCATGCACCAGGAGCCCGACGTGGGATTCGATCCCGGGTCTTCAGGATCGCGCCCTGGGCCAAAGGCAGACACCAAAATGCTGGGCCACCCAGGGATCCCCATATTGTCTTTTGATTGGAGACCTTTATCCATTTACATTTAAAGTAATTATTGATAGATTTGGAACTACTGCTGCTATTGTTGCTATTTTAATTGTTTTCTAAATTGTTTTTGTAACATCTTTGTTTCTTCTTTCTTAACCTATTCCTTTGTGATTTGATAATTTTTTATAGTAGTGTGTTTTGATGCCTTTGTTTTTATCATTTGCCTGGTATAGGCTTATATTTGTGGTTACCATGAGGCTTACATAAAATATCTTTTATATGTAACACTCTATTTTAAGCTGATAATAACTCCAAATGTATACCAATATGCTGTAACACAACATGTTATATTTTTGATGTCACCATTTGCATCTTTTTTAGGTTTTATTAGGTTTTTTTAGGTTTTCTAGGTTGGCATTTTTTTTTTTTCGAAGATTGAATATATCCTCATACTCCCTTCTGGCCAGCAAGATTTCTGGTGAAAGATGTATTGATAGTCTTATTGGGAGTTTCCTTGTACCTAACAAGTTGCTTTCTCTTACTGCTTTTAATATTATTTTCCTAGTCTTTGACAAGGGAATTACACTGTCTTCATGTGAATCTTTTTGAGTTTCTTTTATACGGTATTATCTGGGATTTATAGATATGAATATCTGTTTCTTTCCCCATTTTAGGGAAGTTTTCAACCATTATTTCTTTGAATAAGTCTTTGAATCCTTTTTTTCTCCTTATTCTGTGACCTCTGTAATGTGTATATCACTCAAATTGATGTTTTCTAAGTCCCTTAAGCTACCTTCACTTTTTTTCATTTATTTTTCTTTTAGCTAATCTACCTTCATAAATTATGCTTTACTCAATTTTACTAATCCTTTCTCTCACTTGTTGGACCCGCCTATCATAATTTTTCGTTCAGTTGTTGTATTCTTTAGTTCTGTGATTTATGTTTGCTACTGTTTTTACACATTTTTATTTGACTTTAGTTAACATACGGTATTATATTCATTTTATGTGTATAATAGAATGACTAGTGCTCACCACAGTAAGTGTAGTTATCTGTCACCACACAAAATTATTGAAATATTATTAACTATATATTCCCTATGCTATACTTTCATTAGTGATTTATTTTATAAATGGAAGTTTGTATCTCTTAATCTCTGTTACCTACTTTGCTCTCCCCCACACTCCCCTCTGACAATCATCAGTTTATTTTTATATATTTATAAGACTATTTCTGTTCATGTGAGTTCATTTCTCTTGGGTTTTAGATCACACATATAAGGGAAATCATATGGTATTTCTTTTCCTGTGATTTATTTTACTTACCATAATACTATGTAGGTACATCAGTGTTGTTGCAAATGACAAATTTTTTTTATAACTGAGTAATATTCTGGTGTGTGTGTGTGTGTGTTGTGTGTGTGTATATACACACATACCATCTTCTTTATCCATTCATTTTCTTGGTACTTCAGCAACAACAACAAAACTTCAGGGGTGCCTGCCTGGCTGGCTCAGTCTGGAGAATATGTCACTCTTGATCTCAAGGTTGTAGGTTTGAACCTCATTTTGGGTGAGAGATTACTTAAAATCTTTGATAGAATTTACTATCTCTATTGAAATTCTTACTTTATTCATACATTGCTCCTCTACCTCAGTGAACATATCTGTGTCCATTATTTTGATATGAGGTATATCACTTATTTCCATTTTATTAAAATTTGTTAGGACTAATTAGATTTATTAATTAGAAAGAATGGTCTCTTACAGAAAATGAACCTCACTGATCAACTCAGCTTGGGTTCCTAGTTGTCTTTCAAACCTTCAGGATTGTCCAAGCCTTTGTACTTTGTAGCTCTCACTTGTGGGTATAGCAACACCCATCTGTGTCCCAAAGGGGTAGACCAGTTAGCCCTAGATGCAAACTGATTAGAAGCTTGCCCCTTAGGCAGCAGGTGGGAAACTTTATAGTTAAACCCCTTCCAGAGGGAACCTGTGTGTGTGTGTGTGTGTGTGTGTGTGTGTTCATAAATAAAAGTATTTGTTTCTGCCAACTCTTTTCCCAATTTGGCTTTTTTTGCCTGCTCCTTCTCCTGTGGGCCTGGGTGTATAGCCATGGGAGTGCGCTGCTGAACCCATTAAGAACTACTTAGTTTGCTACAATCCTGTGGAACTTGTAAATGCAAGCCCTCTTGGCTTGTAAAGCCAGGTGATAGTAGGGCCTGACCCTAGGTGAATGCTGCAAAAAGTGGGGCACCGGATGTATATAGAAATTTCTTCCAGGGAAATAATGGTAACTTGGTTTTATTATTGGAGTAAGCTAAAGGAGAAGATGTAAGAAATGTCCACCTACTTTCTTGGTTGCTGTATAAGATAGCAGCCAACTCCTAGGTACCTATCAAATTAGAACATCAGCTAGTTTATCCCTTTCAGAGGAAATTTCTCAATGTGTTACTATATATTCAATTTGTCTGAGGAAGGAGTTAAACTGAGGAGACTCCTGAGTCACCATCTTAGTTGATTTTAATTATGGTACTCAGTTAAAATTTTTGCCTTTGCTCTAACATTTTTTCCTCCAAATTTAAGGTATTTTCTTCAATAATATTGCAATAACCTGAGTTTTCTTAGCTTTGGTAAGATGCCTTACTTAAATGATACTAAAAAATATTTAATTCTGCCAAATCTTTTTGTGATGGGATGGGATCACTATTCAAGAGTTGCCTTTTAGTTCTTTGCAGACTTACTGTTTCATGTAAGGATTGCTTAACTTTAAAACTGGAAAATCAGAGTTTCATTTTCTATAGAAATTACATTAGCTAAAGAAATATATACGTCCTTCACTGTTTTTTAAAAAAATGTTTTATGTATTTCTAATTTTTATTATGGTCAACATATTCTCTATCAATTGATTTAAAAATTTTTGAGATTTCTTTGTGAAAAGTTCATGGAAAATTTGAACACAGATGCAATTGTTCTAAAATCATTGGCTATAGTGTTTTATAAATGTCCTTTAGGAGCAGGTTGACAGTATTTTCTCATTCTTCTACGCTGATGTTTTGTCTTGTTTTATAAATTACTGAAGGAGTTGAGTTTAAAATCATCAACTATGATTGTGTATTTATCTACAACAGCTTTTATTTCTCTTGGCTTCATTTCACATAATTTGTCTTTTTTATAGTATACAGATAGGTTTATTTTTATTTTTTATAATAAATTTATTTTTTATTGGTGTTCAGTTTGCCAACATACAGAATAACACCCAGTGCTCATCCCGTCAAGTGCCCCCCTCAGTGCCCGTCACCCAGTCACCCCTACCCCCCGCCCTACTCCCCTTCCACCCCCCTAGTTCGTTTCCCAGAGTTAGGAGTCTTTATGTTCTGTCTCCCTTCCTGATATTTCCCACACATTTCTTCTCCCTTACCTTCTATTCCCTTTCACTATTATTTATATTCCCCAAATGAATGAGAACATATAATGTTTGTCCTTCTCTGATTGACTTACTTCACTCAGCATAATACCCTCCAGTTCCATCCACGTTGAAGCAAATGGTGGGTATTTGTCATTTCTAATGGCTGAGTAATATTCCATTGTATACATAAACCACATCTTCTTTATCCATTCATCTTTCGATGGACACCGAGGCTCCTTCCACAGTTTGGCTATTGTCATTTCACATAATTAGAAGCTGTTACTAGTCACAAGCATTTGTAATTATTAATGTATTCTTTATAATTTGACTCTCAAAAATGTATCTCTCTGGTAACGTAGTCTTGAGGTTTACTTTATCTGAAATTAATATAGCTACTCTATTCTTCATATTTTTAGTTTGCAAGGTGTATCGTTTCATCTTTTTTTCTAACCTATATTGTTATATGTAATAAGTTTTGTCATTTAATTAATTTATTTTTTAGGTTTCACTATTTTAGACCGCAGAATGTTAGGTATATGTTTTAAGATTTAGCAGATGGATTATTTATTCCAGTTTACATTTAATACGATTTTGAAATGGTAGTTTTAAGTCTACCATTTTTATCATTTAAGTATGAACTCTGCTCTCTATTGTCTCTCTTCTGTTTTTTGTTATTCTATTCCTTCTTACCCACCATCTTTGATTGCATTTTTTTCAGAATTCCATTTTCTTTGACCTTTATAACTCCACCTCTTTGTGTATTTTATTGGATATTCTAGTGATTAAGCTATACGTATTTTCAGTATTTTAAGACTAAATATATCACTTCATATAAACATCTTACAACCATATACGTCCAGTTCTCTAGTTCCTGACCCTTTTTATGCTAGCGTTGTCATATGTATACATTTGCCATATGCCTTACAGCCAATAGTATAATTCCTCTAAATAGGTATATTTTTCAAGACATAAGAGAAAAAAATCCTATTTACTTAAATATTAACTAGTTTCAATGCTCTTCTATCCTGAAGATCCATATTTCCTTCTGTTATCATTATCTTCTTCCTTTTTTAAAATTTACTTTTTATTGATGTTCAATTTGCCAACATATAGAATAACACCCAGTGCTCATCTCATCAAGTGCCCCCCTCAGTGTTCGTCACCCAGTCACCACCCCCTGCCCACCTCCCTTTCTACCACCCCTAGTTCTTATCCCAGAGTTAGGAGTCTCTCATATTCTGTCTCCCTTTCTGATATTTCCCACTCATTTTTTCTCCTTTCCCCTTTATTCCCTTTCACTATTTTTTATAGTGAATATAGCTTTTGCACATTATATATCTTCTTAAAGAACTTTCTTTAGCACCAGAACTACTAGTGGTAACTTTGCTCAGTTTTCTTTTATCTGATAATATATTTATTTAGCATTTTTATATTTATCATTCTTTATTGAGGTATATTGTTACTGAATATAATTCTGGTTTGTTTTTTTATCCTTAGTACATTAAAGATAATAACAATATTAAAGATAACATTCCATATTTTTTTCCATGAAAAAAAACTATTTCCTTTTCTCGATATACATGTGTCCATTTCCTTCTTTTGATAGTTGTAGAAAATAATAGAAACAAAAATTTTGGCTAGCAAAGCATGATTTGATATTTTAACAAAGTGCAGTTCTGAAGAGCTCTTAATTAAACAGTTTGTCTTATGTGTTCCTTCCTTTTTCTCTTTCAAGATTTTGATAGAATAAGCTCCTTTGACAGAGAACTGGGCTTTTTAATATTCTTACCATACATGCAAAGTAATATAAAATAATCATTCATATTTTTTTAAATGTCTGGTTTTGCTTTCATGGTATTTATTGAGAAAAATCAGAGTATTTGAAAGAATTATATTATTGTAGGAGTGTTAAAGAGAAGAAACAAGGTAAAAAGATTGGAGTGAAATGAGTGGAAAAATCAGAGAGGGTAAAGAACATGAGAGACACCTAACTGGGTAGTGGAAAGGGAGTTGGGTGGGGGTGGGGTTGGGGTGACTGGGTGACGGGTACTGAGGGGGGCAACAGGATGAGCACTGGGTGCTATACTATGTTGGCAAATCGAGCTCCAATAAAAATATACAAAACAATATTGGAGTGATTTGATGATAGAAATATAATTTCATTAATTAATTGATAAACTGCCATTATTGTCAAAGCATAGAAATATGGAATTTTTTGTGATTTGTGCTGTGTTGCAAACATTTGATGTGCATTCTCTGAACACAGAATTGATCTAGCTCTTGAAATACCATCTTTTTATTGAAAAAAGTGGAACATAGGCATTTTACAACTTCTGAATTTGGGAAAGATAAAATTTGATACAAATGGCATTTTTTTTCACTTTGGCGTGACTCCCACGTGTCAACCCTCATGACAAACACGCAGGAAAGGAAATCTGTTGCAGCTTTTGACATGAGGACTATCACAAAACATACTATTGTTCTTCTATGATCTTATAAGAAATTTACAAATAGCATTCCAGTGGACATGTAAGATAAGTACAGTTTTGTGGAAACAAATATTCAGTTTTGAAAAACACTGATTGATATTGTAAGGTCTTATTTTAATGATTCTCAAATCCTTCCCAATTCTATTATCCTCTATCTATCTACCTGCGAATTTATTTTCCATAATCTATCTGTGTATCTCTACCTTTCAATGATCTATCATCTATTTTACCTCTTTGTCTATCATCTATCTATCTGCCTATCTGCCTATCTTTCTGTGTATCCATCCTGCCATTAGATATGAGGCAAAAGAGCATAGAAATAGAGGACCAAGGAAGTTACTTCCCATGAGTGAAGACAGTAGTAACAGTGGTTTCTGTGGTGATAATGTATAGATGGAGAAAGCAAAAAGAGAATATGACTGAGGACCATTCATTCTGGGACCTGCCTCGTGGACCTTTGGCCCTATTACTATGCTTGAACTCATAGAATCAAAATAGAGCTTCTTTCATTGTATGGCAGCCTGACATGATAAAATTTGAACTGAATATGAGGATTCTATTTTTTCCAGTCTTTCTATACTTCCATATTTTAATACAGTTTAATTACTTGGAATTATCACCTTAGTCTATATTATACTAGACCGTGGATTGGCAAATCTTTTCTGTAAAGAACCAAATAACAGTTTTAATTTTTCATGCTGTTGCAATTATTCCACTCTGCTGTTGTAGTATGAAAGCAGCCAAACACAATGTGTGTTTGAATAAGTGTTGCTGTATTCCAGCAAAACTTTGTTTCTAACAGTAGACTGTGGGCTTGAGTTTACCAATCCCTGATCTAGAGCATTTGTAAACAAGACCCTGAACAATGATTAATTAATTCAGACACATGGTAAAAATGTCTGAAAATTATATCTCCACTTTATTTTCATTAAAATTATTTTAGCTCATTGGCTATATGCCCCTCACAAGAGAGTCATGAGGGCTACATTCCATCATCAACTAAACAATGTAAAACTAGCACTGATTGAGGAATTAGAGTTATATGATCTCTTTTCCATTTATAACCAATAAATTAAATTTCAAAATTGAAAATATTTCTCCCACATAGATCCTTAATGGCATTAAGGAATTAGTGACTAAAATCCAAGTGCCTGCTTTCTTTTCTTCTTTAGCATAGTTTACATTGAAATGTTGTCTGGAAGCTTCCTTCGTGGTATCCAGTCTCCTTACGCAGTGCCTTCAATTTATTTTGATTTCATCTAAGCAGGTTTAATTGTTTCAACGTATCTAAATAGAATTTCTGTATTCCAAGGCTGTTATTTAAACTAATTTATAAAAACTTGAGTCAACAATACTCCTTGGCAATGGATACAATCCTTAATCCAGTTTAACTTTTCTTCCAAATTTACTATTGTTTTCTCATGTTATATGTATGGAAGATGAAGAGGAAAGAAACTCAAAATCTCTAAAATCTGGTAACGTAAGACTGAGTCATTTCTTTGGAGTCAAATTAAAAATCTATATCATATATGATATATAGGCATATTTGCTTAAAATTTATATGACCAATTTAGTGTTACTATTCTATAAAAACCTCCCTGAAATCAGTCAGATAAAGACAAGCATCTCAGTACAAATTTGGGAAGCACATAAATGAGCAATTCATAAGGGAAAAGCATTGTGAATGGTCAAGAGCATAGAATAACATGCTCATCTGTCCCAGTCTTTATAATTAAATAATTAAATATATATGAAATAATTACAAATTGTTACAAACATATAAGGAAATTATATGTGTGCATACACAGACACACTCATAATGTAGTAAATCAACAATTGTCTTTTTTTCACCTATCAGATTAACATGTACATTTGTTAACCAAGCAGGAGAATTTGGCATTCCAAATTCTAGTCTTTCTAGAAGACAGTGGAAAGTATCTTAGATGGAAATTAGCACATTTCAACTATTTTCTAGAAATGTACCTAAAGTATGTAATGGGAAGTATTCAAAGATGTATGTAAACTTAAGGGTAATCATTACAGCCTTAGTTGTACTTATAAAATTGTAAGTAACTTATTTATCTAAAGTCATAATTCTAAGTAAATTAATGTTACATTTATCCAATTGGATTATATTGTTATAAATGGTAATGTATATTCAAATTAATTGATATGCCAATCCAGGTTTGTCAGAAGTTTATCTACCACTTACAGAGTACCAAGTATGTTTGAGGCAATAATACTGTATTTCATTCATGTAAAATGATATAAATATGTGCTGTGCAGAATGGTCAATAAACTGATTTTACAGGAACAATATTAAATATTGATAATGAGTTCTGGTCATTAATTTGCTGTTCATTTGTGTGTTGCTTATATGTGTGTGTGTGGTTTCAGATACACATATTTCAGTTACACATAGCAGTAATTTAATTGTTGGTATAAGCATGAAATGCCAAGATAAACTCTATTTCAAGAATTATATCATTGCTAATAATAATCATACAAAGTAGGATATTTATTCCTTTTTAAAAAATTAGAAATGAGAATCTGAGTCTTAGGCTAAGTTTGAACGTAAAATTTATTTGCAACTTAAAAACACAGCCCTATGGTGGAACAGCCATTGGAAGATAATAATTAAAAATAGTTATACTTTGGGGCCTCTGGCTGGCTCAGACAGTGGAGCATGAGACTCTTGATCTCAGGTTTGTGAGTTCAAGCCCTCTGTTGGACATGGAACCTACTAAAAAGAATTAAAATGTTTGCATTCTGCTAAGTCCATCAAGCAAAATCATGTTTTGGGGAAGAATGCAAATTTATGAGATCATATTAATTTACCCTGTGTTTTTAATAAGGTCAGAGTCATAAGAATTTTCAAGTGCAACTTAGGCTAAAATAAGTGTTTAGATATGGCAGGAACATGAGAAAACAATGTCAAGGTATGGTTTGTGAAAAATTCCATTGTAGAAAACTACAAAGAAGCTTTATAGTCTCTGGAAATGTGGGGTACCAGTGCTTAAGAGATATTGTCTTACTTAGACACCATTTCATAAGAACGCATATCACATTTCCAAACTACTGGCCAAGAGAAAGAGTGTCATTCAATGGAAGAAACAGCTTTGGAAGAGATACAATGATAGGCAATACCCAGGCATAAATACTGTGGATAATAGGGAAAAGGCCACTGAGGGTCTTAGAAGAAGCTATTCTGAACTGACAGAAATTTAAATGTCATGATCTCCCATTGGAATATTTTTTTCTTTCTCTGTTTTATGACCATGTAGTCTGGATTCTAAACTGTCTGCATTCTATTAACATGTTTCATAATCAGTTTACTTTCCCCCAATTATCTGTATTCATGCTAACCCTTTTCTATAGATAACACTTTGTGTCTTGCAAGTATAATTAATAGACTCAGAACTACTAGCTAAAATGTTGGCCAAAATGATAGAGAATTATAACATATTCTGCCTGAATATGCCACAATAGGGGCAAGATTATGTTTAGAAATTTGACTGGCTTATAATGTAAGGAATGTGCTAAGCTGTTCTAACTTTGCCTTTTTATATTCTGTATTTTGAGGGTAAATGGACTGTATAAGATACTCCAAGTTGGGGCTTTGGAACATCATGAATAATACTGAAGAAGTATAGAAGGAGAAAGCTTTCATAGATGGGTAAGGCTGCATCTGTCAAAGGAGGACTGCTTGTAAGCAGTGAGCCAATTCTAGGTTTGACTGATAAAATTCAGGCATATCTTGCTATGGTAAATTTCTTTAGGAATGATAAAAGCTGATTACTAATGATAAGATGTTTGTAATGTTATTAAACTAATATGTGAATTAATGGATAATAGGGTAGAAATTAAAGTTCCACATGATAGAATGCTGTAATAAATGAGGTAGAAATTATAAAAGTACAAACATTTGGGAATGATTGTAATAAATTGTTTCAACCTGAAAACATTAAAAGATGCTAAAACTTTTTGGAGAAAATTTGAGGAAGAAGCAGGATACATGGGATGCCTGGGTGGCTCAGTGGTTGAGCATCTGCCTTCAGCTGATGGTGTGATCCCAGACTCTCAGGATCAAATGTTGCATTGGGCTCCCTGCATGGAGCCGGCTTCTCCTCCCTCTGCCTATGTCTTTGCCTCTCTCTCTCCCTCTCTCTCTCTGTCATTTGTAAATAAATAAGTAAAATCTTAAAAAAAAGAAACAGGATACTTTTATAGATTGTGATTATCTCCTCCATGATATACTTATCAGTTGCAATGAGAAAATGATGGTGGAGAACTAGGCAGACACCACCTGAATTAAGTAAGAGATGAAAGATAATACTACCAGTGATGGGAACTTCTGGCATCACTGATAGGAAGCACTGAGGAGAACCTAGCCTTATTTCTTTAGTACCTCAGACAAAAGTGAATAAACCTGAATCAACCCATGAGAAAGTATCAGACCCTAATTGAGTGACGTTGTACAAAGTAAACAAAACAAAATCACCACAAACTGTCATTTAGTTTCTAAACATTAATATCACTGTGGAAATGTTCTAGATTATGTTAGACTAAATAGATATGAAAACAATACGATATTCAAGTTCTCTATATAAGATAGCAGAGGGAAAACTGGCAAAATTCTAAGAAAGTCAAATAGATTACAGTATTTTATATGGCAGGTGATAATTGCTTGGATTTGATAATGATACTGTGGCTATGTACTAGAAAATCCTTGTTTTGAAGAAATTAATTTAGGGGTTAAAGGAAAATCATAGCTTGTTTTATTGTAAATGGTTCAAAAGAAGGTTCAGACAAATCTTTTAACTCTTAATCACTTATCAAAATGTTTTCACAGTCCAGCCTGTGGTAGCATTTATTGGAACCCCATTTCCTTTTTATGGATGAGTGATTTTCCACTGTATGGATATATCACGTTTTGCTAATCCATTTATCACTTAATAGATATTTGAGTTTTCACTTTTTGTCTATTATGAGAAACTTTGCTATGAATATTTATGTAGAGGGTTTTGTGTATACATGTGTTTTTTAATTTTTTTATGGGTGAGAATATGGTAAATATATGTTACTATTTTGAATAACTGGTTGACATGGATTTTTAAGACCCCATTTCTTGCAATTAAAAGAAAAGTCTATGCATAGTGAATATTCTATTAAATGGTGGTGGAAACTCTTCCTGTAGACATAATTAAGTAAATGGAATAAGTATATATAACATTGAAGTCTATTTCTTTATATCTGTTGAGTGTGAGGTATATATATATATTTTTTTTATCATTGGACATTTTTGTTTTTGTATTCTCAGTTTTAAATTTTATAGAATCATTGTTGGTTTGGATATAAACCTTGGATATATCTCCTTGTCTTGTTATATTAAGATGTAGAAAGGGTATCTAGAATAGATGAGCTGCATAATACTCAAGGATACTAGAGATTGTTCAGATCAGTAGAATTTTACCACAGAAATTATACTGGTTTTCTTATAATATTCATGTAGAACTATAATTAAAAACTTTCTTTTGTGGGCTTCATAGCTGACGTAGGCTCCCTCAGTTATTGTCATCTCCATTTTCTATGTGTAAATGAAATGGTTCAGTATGTTTTAGGGTTATGAATGTTTGTCTGACTTCATGGATGAAAAGTGTCTTACTGAGTGAGTGTGCTTGGATTATATATTTGTACATTGTAAAATATCTGAAGAAAATGAGAAACAAAATAAACCACTGTTGATAAACATTCCACTATTTCTATTCTGAGCAAATGAGGGTGGACTTCTACTTAACTCATTTTAGTGTTGGCCCACGATTTTTGTGGTTTTGAATTCTACCAGTCTTGCATGTATTAAGTATTTAATCTATGAATATCTTGTTCCTTGGTTAAATGGTGTGTGCCTGCTAACAAATACACAGGCTTAATACAGGAGAGTGTGCAGTGAGTATGTGTCTCTTCCAGCCTGTTTTCATTTTTATATTTGAACCTTTTATTTAATTTATTTTTATTTTATCTACAGTAAAATTCACTCTGTCATGTGCAGTTATATGGATTTTGACAAGTGTCTAGACTAGTATATCTAACACCACAATTATGATATGGAGGAGTTCTATTACTCTTAAAAGTTTTCTTTGTTTTACTCCTTTGTAATCAACCTCTCATTCTACTCCATAATCTATTGCAACCATTGTTTTTATAGTTTTGCCTATTGTGAAATGTCTGAAGTCCAGCTCCTTGTACCTAACACTTTGAATTTCCCAGTTTACTTGCAAGCATTTATGCTTAAAAGACCTCTGCTTAGCCTAACTATGAACTCCTAGGATTATTAATTACGTTCTGTTTTGAGTAAAGATTGGCCATGCTTGTTTTCAGTACTCTTATATCTTGCCCTTCTGATGTTCTTTTCAATTTGGTTCTGTTTTATAATTTCCATTATTTTATGAAATTGTTAATGTTTTTTAGAAAAGTTATACCATTGTTCCATCAATTTTTATATGTTGTTTGTAATAAATATTTTTTTAAAGCTTTATTCATTTATTCATGAGAAACACAGAGAGAGGGAGAGACATAGGCAGATGGAGAAGCAGGCTCCTTGCAGGGAGCCTGATGCAGGACTCAATCCCAGGACCCTGGAATCACGACCTGAAGCAGATGCTCGACTGCTGAGCCACCCCAATACCCCTGCTTGTAATAGATTTTTGAAGTTCTTATCTCTTACTTTGAGAATATAAGTCTTAAAACACACTTGTCATGTGCCCTTCATTTTACCGAACAAAGAGCATTTTTATAGTCTTTATTTGGTAGAATACAATTTTATTTTATTTTTTTTAATAATAAATTTATTTTTTATTAGTGTTCAATTTGCCAGCATGCAGAATAAAATACCCAGTGCTCATCCCGCAAGTGCCCCCTTCAGTGCCCATCCCCCACTCACCCCCACCCCCTGCCCTCCTCCTCTTCCCCCACCCCTAGTTCGTTTCCCAGAGTTAGGAGTCTTCATGTTCTGTCTCAGAGACAGAGAATACAATTTTAGAATTTCTCAAAGAGAAAATTAATGTGCCGCTAATTTTTTAATATTTTATTTAAATTCAATTTGCCAGCATATAGCAACCAGTGCTCCTATCATCATGCTACTAATTTACATTGCATAATAGAGAGTATTACTGACTATTTGCAGAGTTAATAGTTCAGAGGGGAAATAAGTGAAGACATGAACTGGCAAAGATGGCTAAGCAACTGTGGCTTGGACTTGGATGCTATGTATGGTAGGGACTAGAAGTATGGGGATTCCAGTATGACAATGACTACAGAACAAATGATTGTGCTTTATTATTAAGTGAATTTCATGTATATTCTGATCTAACATATTATTTGTGATGTTTTGCTGCAGGACAAAGACTGGAACAACTTAACATACTTTAGGGAGGAGAGATGAACACTTATTCTGATGCTTTCAAAAATCTGTTTCTGTTGTGGCCAGTGATGTCAGAACTTCAGGTTCTCTGGGCTCATTATTTCAGAAGCCCAAGGTAGACTATTTTGATAATAGGTTTCTTGTCCCATGAGTGTGCCTACTTTGTTAAAGCAATAGTCATTATTATTTGTTTACTTTATTGAATAAAAAATCTCTTTTGAAAGTAACTTGAATAATCCTGGGAATCACTGATGTATTTCCTTTCTATACCATTTTATAGTATATGAAAATAATCTTTCAAAGAAAATTAAATGTAACAAAATATTTATTCATTTATTTTTAAATTATTGGCATATCCAAAATAGCTGTTTTTACTCATATTTGTACTGTAATCACACCTTATTTACTAGGACATTTATGAATACCTTTCCATTTCTCCTTGAAATTTTAGTTGACTATTTTTTAAATTTTCCCAAAAGGATTTTTGTAATTTTATTAGAAAAATACAAGGTCACATCCATTTTGTTCTATGTACATTAGAGTTCGGTTGTTCAGATATTAATAAAATATCCATTGTGCATTTACTATTCTTTATAATGCAGCAGATAAACCTGAAGAAAATAAGCCTGGCTATGGAAATGCTTATTTGTTTGGGAGGATGTTTGTCTGGATCAATGATGATCACAATTGTCTGAGGATGCTGAGGGACTCATTCCAGATGTCAATCTGAGGTCCAGACGAATGGCCCCTCTTCTAGGACAAATAAGACTCTCAAAGCCTGGCTGTATTTCATGACCTTAATGACAAAACACTATATCTTGGGCATGCCTTTTATTAATTTTGCAGCAAAGCATTAACTTCCTATCTCATGAGACAGTGTGCAACTTTAGATATGCTGTATGACCACGCCCGTGGTTCATTTTGCTCACTTTGAACATAGAGTTGTCGATAGATATTTGTATATGTGAAACATGTTCTTGAGTAATAAATGATGAAACAAAGGAAAGTTTGAATTAAGAGGTCAAAGAACTAATATAGGTACTGAAAATTTCATTAGTGTTGGCTGAAAGAAGGAAACATTGCTTATCTATATTAAAAATTGACAATGGAGACAATTTTAGTGTTACTATTTTTCATGGTAGAGAATTTTCAGAGATAATATCTTCTCTTTTCTTTCTGTCATGTTTTCCTGAGGTAGACAGGATGGAATGAAATTCTCCACTTCAGAGAAGAGCAGTGAGTATCTATGCCAGCATCCTTAAAATTCACATCATGTCCTCTTTACCACATGCTGAGCTCTCTGAGTTCATCTTTTCAATGACTTAATGGATAATATCTTCATTTTGTGTCATTATCTTTGGTGAGTGTCTCCACGCTCATATCCAAATTTTAAATTTATTTTATTTGAATTCTGTGTGAACTGACAAATATAGAACTTTGGAAAATATTTGATTTGTTTTAATTTTGTATTCCAGTGAAATATTCTTTTATGAAATTAAACTATGCTTGGGAGTTTCCTTAAAGATTATTATGGCTGACAATGTTAACTCCGTGATTAAGATTATCATAGTCAGATGATTTTGGTCAGATATACAAGATCATTATGGATCATTAATGTTACTGTTTGCATCATTATGATTTTATGTCAATTTGATTTATTTTTTTTCATTCTTTGGTATAAAAAATTATATGTTAATTTTACGAGATGTTTCTAAGGCCTTCATTTTATTTTATTTCATTTTTAAAGATTTATTTATTTGTTTGTTTGTTTATTTATTTATTTATGAGCATGTGAAGGGGGAGGATCCATGGGGGAGAGAATCTCAAGCAGATTCTAGGCTGAGCACAGAGCCCCACATGATTTGATCTCATGACACTGAGATCATGACCTGAGCCAAAACCAAGAGTTGGAAACTTCGCCGAATAAACCACGAGATACCCCCTAAGCCCATCATTTTATTTTTTTTATTTTTTTTTGTTTTTTTTTTATTTTTTTAATTAATTTTTATTGGTGTTCAATTTACCAACATACAGAAAAACACCCAGTGCTCATCCCGTCAAGTGTCCACCTCAGTGCCCGTCACCCATTCCCCTCCAACACCCGCCCTCCTCCCCCGTTCCACCACCCCTAGTTCGTTTCCCCGAGTTAGGAGTCTTTATGTTCTGTCTCCCTTCCTGATATTTCCCAACATTTCTTCTCCCTTCCTTTATCTTCCCTTTCACTATTATTTATATTCCCCAAATGAATGAGAACATACACTGCTTGTCCTTCTCCAATTGACTTATTTCACTCAGCATATTACCCTCCAGTTCCATCCACGTTGAAGCAAATGGTGGGTATTTGTCGTTTCTAATTGCTGAGTAATATTCCATTGTATACATAAACCACATCTTCTTTATCCATTCGTCTTTCAATGGACACCGAGGCTCCTTCCACAGTTTGGCTATTGTGGCCATTGCTGATAGAAACATCGGGGTGCAGGTGTCCCGACGTTTCATTGCATCTGAATCTTTGGGGTAAATCCCCAACAGTGCAATTGCTGGGTCGTAGGGCAGGTCTATTTTTAACTCTTTGAGGAACCTCCACACGGTTTTCCAGAGTGGCTGCACCAGTTCACATTCCCACCAACAGTGTAAGAGGGTTCCCTTTTCTCCGCATCCTCTCCAACATTTGTTGTTTCCTGCCTTGTGAATTTTCCCCATTCTCACTGGTGTGAGGTGGTATCTCATTGTGGTTTTGATTTGTATTTCCCTGATGGCAAGTGATGCAGAGCATTTTCTCATGTGCATGTTGGCCATGTCCATGTCTTCCTCTGTGAGATTTCTCTTCATGTCTTTTGCCCATTTCATGATTGGATTGTTTGTTTCTTTGGTGTTGAGTTTAATAAGTTCTATATAGATTTTGGAAACTACCCTTTATCTGATAATGTCGTTTGCAAATATCTTCTCCCATTCTGTAGGTTGTCTTTTAGTTTTGTTGACTGTATCCTTTGCTGTGCAAAAGCTTCTTATCTTGATGAAGTCCCAATAGTTCATTTTTGCTTTTGTTTCTTTTGCCTTTGTGGATGTATCTTGCAAGAAGTTACTGTGGCCGAGTTCAAAAAGGGTGTTGCCTGTGTTCTCCTCTAGGATTTTGATGGAATTTTTGTCTCCACATTTAGATCTCTCATCCATTTTGAGTTTATCTTTGTGTATGGTGAAAGAGAGTGGTCCAGTTTCATTCTTCTGCATGTGGATGTCCAATTTTCCCAGCACCATTTATTGAAGAGACTGTCTTTCTTCCAATGGATAGTCTTTCCTCCTTTATCGAATATTAGATGACCATACATTTCAGGGTCCACTTCTGGGTTCTCTATTCTGTTCCATTGATCTGTGTCTGTTTTTGTGCCAGTACCACACTGTCTTGATGACCACAGCTTTGTAGTACAACCTGAAATCTGGCATTGTGATGCCCCCAGCTATGGTTTTCTTTTTTAGAATTCCCCTGGCTATTCGGGGTCTTTTCTGATTCCACACAACTCTTAAAATAATTTGTTCTAACTCTCTGAAGAAAGTCCATGGTATTTTGATAGGGATTGCATTAAACGTGTAAATTGCCCTGGGTAACATTGACATTTTCACAATATTAATTCTGCCAATCCATGAGCATGGAATATTTTTCCATCTCTTTGTGTCTTCCTCAATTTCTTTCAGAAGTGTTCTATAGTTTTTAGGGTATAGACTAGCCAATAGGATCCAACAACACATTAAGAAAATTATTCACCATGACCAAGTAGGATTATCCCCGGGACGCAAGGGTGGTTCAACACTCGGAAAACCATCAATGTGATTCATCATATCAGCAAGAGAAAAACCAAGAACCATATGATACTCTCATTAGATGCAGAGAAAGCATTTGACAAAATACAGCATCCATTCCTGATCAAAACCCTTCAGAGTGTTGGGATAGAGGGAACTTTCCTCGACATCTTAAAAGCCATTTACGACAAGCCCACAGCAAATATCATTCTCAATGGGGAAGCACTGGGAGCCTTTCCCCTAAGATCAGGAACAAGACAGGGATGTCCACTCTCACCACTGCTGTTCAACATAGTTCTGGAAGTCCTCGCCACAGCAATCAGACAACAAAAAGACATTAAAGGCATTCAAATCGGCAAAGAAGAAGTCAAACTCTCCCTCTTCGCCGATGACATGATACTCTACATAGAAAACCCAAAAGCCTCCACCCCAAGATTGCTAGAACTCATACAGCAATTTGGTAGTGCGGCAGGATACAAAATCAATGCCCAGAAATCAATGGCATTTCTATACACTAACAATGAGACTGAAGAAAGAGAAATTAAGGAGTCAATCCCATTTACAATTGCACCCAAAAGCATAAGATACCTAGGAATAAACCTAACCAAAGAGGTGAAGGATCTAAGCCCATCATTTTAAAACATAAAGAATCAAACCCAAAATTATTTTTTAAAACAGTCGAACTTTGCATATAGTGTTTGGGTCTTGAAAGATATTAGGTTGGAATAATCAAGTGAACGAATAATGAAATTTTAATATATTAAATTATTAATCATTTTGTATAATTTGAAATATCCTTCAATAAGAAAAATAGTCTATCTTCCTTAGGATGATCACATCGAATGTTTTATGTTGCCTGGGGCCTGGTGTTTAATATTTTAGGAAGAGTTAAATTTTTTTCTTGACAATGTTTCTATCACACATTGTTTCAATCAGTAATTATTTTTGTGTTCTCTTCATATTTATGTATTTATGTATGTATTTTAATTAGAGTATTTTTTTCTCCAGGATCTAGCAAGTTCATTCAAATGAGCTTAAAAATAATAATGAGTAAAATAGCATTGAATACTAATAATTGTAATATCAGAAAGTAAAAAAGCCCTACTAGAATCTGATGTAGATTCCAGAACTTCTATTATTAATAATATATATATATTAAGAAAAAAATTTGAGGATGAATGTAAATGATAGGAACACTAGAATATATTTTTATCTAATAAATATGATCCTACAAATAATCACATGTATATTTTTCCATTTGTATATTTATATAATACTTAAATATATATTTGCCATGCATCATTTCTGAATCAAGGTATAGAAGTATATCACATAAATATTTATGCTGTAAGGGCCGGTATTAAAACTGTACAACCCAGGGGCACCATGGTGGCTCAGTTGATTAAGTGTCTTGCTCTTGGTTTCAGCTCAGGTCCTGATCTCTGGTTCATGGGATTGAACCCAACATCAGGCTCCATGCTCAGAAGAGAGTCAACTTGATGTATGATCTCTCTTCTTCCTCATCTCTCCTCCCTCCACTGGCATGCTAAAATAAATAAATAAGAAATAAATAAAAATGTACACCGAGTGTGTTTTAAATAGAAATGCTTTCTCCCTAAGATTGGGAACAAGACAACAGTGTCCTCTCCCATCACTTCTGCTTATATTTTTCTGTACAATCATAACCCATGCAAGAGGGCAAGAAGAGTAAATTAAAGGCATAAAAACCAGAAAGTAAGAAACAAAGTTTACTTGTAGATAACTGAATTGTCTCTGTTATAAAATACCAAAGAATCAAGAATATCACTCCCAGAATTAAAAAATGAGTTTAGCATGTTTGCAGGATACAAAGTCAATATAAAAACAATAAATTCTGTTACTATATAATGGCAGTGAACAATTAGAATGTGAAATAAATCCCACTTATAATATCACTTAAAATGAGCTACTTCTGTAATAAAATACAATAAAATATGTGCAATATCTCTGACAAAAACTGCAAAAACACTGATTAAAACTATGAAATACAACATAAGTAAATGTAGAGATATATTCTGTTCATGGATCATAAGTCTCAATATTGTGAGGTCAATTATCCCAATCTCTAATGTAGATTAAATGCAATCTAAATTCAAACCATTGTAAGCTTTTTGTAGATATCAACAAGGTAATTCTAAAATTCATATTCAAGGTAAGGGAACGTGGGCAGCCCGGGTAGCTCAGCGTTTTAGTGCCACCTTTGGCCTAGAGTGTGATTCTGGGGACCTGGTATTTAGTCTCATGTTGGGCTCCCTGCATGGAGCCTGCTTCTCCCTCTGCCTGTGTCTCTTCCTCTCTCTCTCTCTGTCTCTCTCTTGAACAATTTAAATCTTAATAAAAGGTAAAGGAACTAGAATAGCAAAAGAGATAATGAAAAAGTTGTAAAGTCAGAGAACTCACACTGGTATTTTAAAGATTACTAGAAAACTGTTGGAAACACTATAGTGTGTTGGTGAAGGAATTAACAAATAGCTGAAAGAAGATAATCATAACTCTTCAAGATAGTCATGTGGAAAGATAGCTGGGTGGTTTTTATAATGTTAGTAGTGTTTGTTTCCAGATCTGTTTATTGAAAAATTGTGGTTTTTAAGATGCAAATTCATGACGTCTATAATATTAACATACATTTTCATGTATCTATATTATATTTCAACAGAGAGTTTAAAATATAGGATAAAACTTGTCAAATTTTGATAATATATTTCCTAGGAATATTGTTCACTAGACTGTGTGTAACCTGGGGAGAGAAGACTGATGTTCTTAGGATATGTAAAGAGCATTCTCTAATTCATGGACCTAACTAGCTAAGTCCATAGCACTTGCAATTTGAAAGAGGGTGGTGATGTCATGAATCAAGATAGTATAGCGTAACATTAAAAAAAAAAAAGATGGTTGTTTCTGTAACACAGGCATTTTAAAGTTACATCAGGAATAACTAGAGATTGATAATTTTTCCACTTTAATTATTTTCCATTAGTAATATTACATATCAATTTTCTATTGCATTATGCAAAGATATTGAGAAATTTCATATTTAAGATATTATATTATTGTGGTGTAACAATCTTTATTTTTATTATCATATAATTAATTATAGGTGTTTCAGTTCACTCAGCTGTTCTAAGTGCTATCAGTGGTAAAGGCCACCACCTGCAGGGTCTGTTTTGCCTGCCTCCCTAGGGCCATAGCCAAGACAGGGAGACTGGGCTCCTGATTTGCCTTACCATGGCCAACTTGCCACAAGAGGGCCTACAGGAGGCTTCAGGCCTGCAGCAAGAAACGTAGGGCAACTGAACTGCAAGGGGCACATTGCTTTGCCCCATGGTCACTCAGATTTCAAGTGATATAAGTGTGCCCGGAAAAATCCCAGTGCACATCAGCATCGCACAGTAACAGGCAGATGTATTTAGGAGAACCAGTGTGCTGTGTGTTAGGAGAGGGATTTGGACATAATGGATTTTCTGGGTATTTGCAGCCACCCGCTATGTTAAAAACGTCATCTCGTGATGCTGCGTGGCAGGACATGAGGCCAGGGATCCACGTAAGGGTCTAGCACTTTGTGGAGATGACCTCCACATGTAAGCACCTCTGCCATGGCCAAGCAGTCTGAAAGCCTACCCTGCACACGCACACACACTCACATCTGCTAATAAACACAGAGTCACACTGACGACACACACTCAAACACACCCACAGAGGGCCCCTCTTACACAGACACACGCAAGCCCCCATTCATGGTACGTGGCCTTACCAGACACCATTTCTTTTTTTAAGATTTTATTTATTTATTCATGAGAGAGGTAGAGACAGAGAGCAAGCAGAGACACACAGGCAGAAGGAGAAGTAGGCTCCATGCAGGGAGCCTGATGTGGGACTCGATCCAGGGACTCCAGGATCACTCCCTTGGCCAAAGGCACGTACTAAACCTCTCAGCCACCCAGGAATCCCAACCAGATGCAATTTCATACACTCACATAGAAATTCCGAGACACACGTGAGACAGAGGCACATCCCCTTGTATGGGATGATGGGGGTCCGTGCCATCTCACCAATGAACAGTTAGTCCTGTGGGACAGAGGGACAGCATAGGTAGATGCAAAGCTTCCCCACAGAACCGTTAGGAATGCTCAGGCCATCTGAGCCACTGGGTACATTGTGACACATTTACCTGATGTCTCCACACTTCCTCAGGTGCCGAGGCCTAGCCAGGTTTGCTATCGACATGGTGAAGACAACCTTCCTTTCCGTGGAGGTGTGGAGGAATGATGGAAAGGAAGGAACTGTGGAAGAAGAGTGACCCAGGTCAGGAAGCCTGCACGTGGATTGCTATGCGGGTAAGCCTTTCATTCCCTCAAAGCAAGCCAATGGACCTAGAAACTCTGGGTTGGTCTGCAGGCCTACCAAGTGGCTTGTGACTTGTGGCGAGGGGCGATTGCTCCCCAAAAGGATTGCCCAAGCCTCTTGCTCAGGGACACAGCTCTGGATGGTCTCCAGTGTGCTGGAGGGTGCTGAGGCTACATGGAGACCCTATGGCTGTTCAGCCTGCGTAGTTCAATTTACCAGGGGGCCGAGAAAATGATTGGATCGATGATGACTCCCTCAATCTGCATTCCTTGGAAAAGCTGAACAAAATGAGTGAGAACTCCCTACCGTCGTTCTCATCAAAACTGAGGTCCAGCACATTGTCTTCCCCAGGGAAGGTAGGAGTGAGGGACAGCTTCACCTTGGTCCAGTTGCAACCACCAACACCATCTCCAACCATGGGCCTTGAGATCAGAGAGCCTGGTGGAGGACTGAGGGCCCGGAAGACATGTGCTCTCCTAGGGTGGAAGTCCTCGACTAGGTGGTGCTCCATGGCATGGCTGGGCTTTGTCGGGTTTCAGACAGCCAGCAGCCAAGCGGTAGGAGTTGTGTTAGGCAGGGTTAGGAGGTCCTCAAGAGCATCTTTGCTGGAGCAAGTCAGCCAGGCTGATGATTTAGCCAGAACTCCTGGTGGTGTGTGCAGTGACCCCTTTCAGGGTCAAGCGCCATGGATTTACAGGTGGACTCCCATCCAGGGAAGCAGCAATCTTTGCCCGAGGCCTCTGTCCCAAGTTCTCAGCTGAGAGCTGAATGGGGGTGGGGGAGGACAGGAAAGGCATCAGTTAGGGACGGTTCATTTGACAGCACCTGAATTCATCTCAGGCCAGACAAGGACAGACACATACAAACTCCCACGCACACACGAACATACACCCACACACACATACACTATGTGTTTACACAGGCATGTACACATACACTATGTGATTACACGGGCATTTAAACACACACACGCACATGACACCTGCAAGGAGGTCCAAGAGCTCATGGTGTACATTCAGGGCAGGAGTGTCAATGCTCTGCTGGCACTGGGATGAATGGGAATGGCAGAGCCCAGGGATTCCACAGGATGGGTAGGTGCGGGAAGCGGCAGCCTCCCTAAATTCGGATGGTGTTGCGAAAACCAATGGGTCAGTGCTAGATGGGCTGTGTGCGGCCCCACCACCTTTCCACATGGGCTGTGACTTACGGCATTAAGGGGCTGCCTGGCGATGGTGATGAGGGCTCTGTCAGATGGGCCCCTGGCCACTGATTTTCCGAAGAAGGGCTCTCCTGGGCGTCTACCTGTGCCTGTGAGAGGTATGCCACATTTTGCCACCCTGGCCAGCCCTCGCTTTGCCGGCTGACCTTGCAGTCCCTGACCATGCGGACCTTGCTTCCTGGACTGAGGGGCTCCTGTGTAAAGGCGTCCACCCAGGGAAGCCCTTGATTCAGTGTCTGGGGTGGCTCCTTCATGCTCTGTGGGCACAAGACTTCTCTGGGCTAGCCTGTAGTCCATGCAGGACAGTCCACAGGGACCTGATAGCAGTCAGGTGCAGCCCTGTTTCATGGCAATGGAGCTTGGCCCACGTCTTCCACTTTGTGGTAAGGGCACCAGTCCACCTTTGTGTGTGATTCTCACCTGCGATACTGTGGCCATGACCCTGCACCAGAACCACTGTGTTGGACCTGTGTCTGCCAATTGATGGGACCTGCCTTGAGTTCCACAATATGGATGCCTATGGAGAGCACGCCATGTATTGCTCATCTCTCTGAGGTTCCCAGCCCCCAACACGGGAGTCCCTTTCGAGGGCAGTGGTAACTTTCCCTGCAGCAATGAGGACTCCAGGACATGGACCTGAACACGGCAGCCTGACTGATGGCACGAGTTCCTGGAGGCCGAGAACATGATGCACAATGGTCATGGACATGCCAGTTCTCTTGGTGGTAGCCTTCCCCTGGTTCCCTCGACTGTTCATTGGCTCTCAGTGTCCTAGGGCTGTTGTGCCCACACACCAAGAGCCAAATTGTTCTGTGAGCGGGACGGGTCATGTGGCCAACCTTTGGGTGGCCCACTCACCTCAGTAGGGCTTTATGGATTCCTGAGGCATGAAGCCAGTACCTGAGGCCTGCCGACCTGCACAAATGCTCATTGCCTCACCCCATGATCACTGAGGTTTCATGCTTCGGGCCAGAACTAAAACAGCTAATGAGATGACCTAGTCCTCATTGATGTCGCTTCGATAGTCAAAAGTGAGTTTTTGGAGGAGAGTTGTTCTGCTGTGCGTTGCCAAAGGACTTTGGACATGCGGTGTCTCAGGCCTTTGCGGCCTCCCCCGAGATCAATCGTGTCATCTCGTGCCATTGTGTGCCAGAGTCTGAGGCCACGAATCCCGGGATGGGCCATGTGCTTAGCAGAGATGAACTCCAAACATGAGCACCTGAGCCACAGCCAGCCAGCCTGCCAGCCTTCCCTGCACACGCACACATGTGCACACCTGCTAATAAACCCATAGAGTCACACTGATGCACACACACTCAAACACACTCACAGAGGGCCCCTCATAAACAGACGCCTGCACATCCCCACTCATGGCGTGTGGTCTGACCAGAAACATTGTCATATTCTAACCAGGAAATTCCTAGACACACATCATGAGACAGAGGCACATCCCCTTGTGTGGGATGACGTGGGCCCGTTCCATATCACTGATGAGCAGCTAGCCCTGTGGGACAGAGGGACAGCACAGGGAGATGCAATGCTTCCCCCAGGGAACCGTGTGGAACGCTCGGGCCATCTGAGCGCCTGGGTGGGTACGTCACACATTCGCCTGATTTCTCCACACCTCCTCAGGTGCCGAGGCCTAGCTAGGCTTCCTGTTGACATGGAGAAGAAGACCTTCCTTTCCTTTCCACGGTGGTGTGGAGAGATGATGGCGGGCCTTGTGGAAGCAGAGTGGTCCAGGACGGGGAACCTGCACACGGATCACCAGAGGTAAGCTTTTGTTGTGTCAACGTGTACTGATGGCACTCGAAGGTCCTGAGATGGCCTGCGGACCTGCCAGCTGGCTTGTGCTCCTGGCCATGGACGTTGGCTCTCCAAGAGGATTGCCTATGCCTCTTGCTCAGGGGCATAGCTGTGGGTGGTCTCCAGGGTACAGGAGGGTGCTGAGGCCACGGGGAGACCCCATGAGCTGTGCAGCCTGCGTAGTTCAATTTACCAGGAGGCCGAGAAAGTGCTTGGATCGATGATGACTCCCTCCATCTGCATTCCTTGGAAAAGCTGAACAAAATGAGTGAGAACTCCCTGCCGTCGTTCTCATCGCAACTGAGGTCCAGCACCTTGTCTCCCCCAGGGAAGGAAGGAGTGAGGGACAGCTTCACCTTCGTCATGCCACACGCTTGCTTGCAACCACCACCACCACCACCACGACCACCACCACCACCACCACCACCACCACCACCACCAACACCAACACCACCATCTCCACCGAAGGGCCTTGGGATCAGAGAGCCTGGCAGAGGGCTGAGGGCCTAGAAAACGTGTGCTCTCCTTGGGTGGGAGTCCTCGACATGGTGGTCCTCCATGACATGGCTGGGCTTTGGGGGTGTCTCAGACAGCCAGCAGCCAAGTGGTAGGAGTTGCGTTCGGCGGCTTTGGCAGGGCCTTGAGAGCATCTATGTCGGAGTCCGTCGGCCAGGCCAAAGATTGAGCCAGTACTCTGGTGGTGTGTGTGGTGCCCCCCTTTCAGGGTCAGGGGCCGCCGGTGTACAGGTGGACCCCCAACCGGGCAAGGAGCAATCTCTGTCCCAGGCCTCTGTTCCGCGTTCTCAGCTGAGTGCTGAACAGGGTTGCGGGAGGACAGGAAAGACACCAGATGGGTTCGGTGCTTTTGACAGAGCCCTAATTCATCTGAGGCCAGACAAGGACGGAGACACAGTACTCGCACGCACACACGAATACACATAAAACATACAGAAGCACATATCCAGTCACACACACGCTCACCACTCGAAGTCCCATGCACAGGCATGCAAACACACACGCACACAGGCGCGCACACACACGCCAGGAAGTCCAGCGGAGCTCATGGTGTACGTTCAAGGCAGGAGTGTAGAAGCTTTGCTGGCCACTGGGAAGAATGGGAATGGCAGGGCCAAGGGCGTCTGGAGGACACGTGGGTGCGGGCAGGTCTGCTGGCGGCCTCCCTACACCTGGATGCTGTTAGGAAAGCCAACGGGTCAGAGGTTCGTGGGCTGTTTGCGGCCCCACCACCTTCCCCCGTGGGCCTTGATTTACGGTCTTAAGGGGCCGCCTGGCGATGGTGCCGAGGGCTCTGTCCGACCCGCCCCAGGCCACTACTTCCCCAAAGAAGGGCTCTCCTGGGTGTCTACCCTGTGCCTGTGCTGGCCTTGCCGGCCATTGCCACCCTGGTTGTCCCTCCCTTTGCCAGCTGGGCTTGCAGACTCTGGCCATGCAGACCTTGCCTCCTGAGCCGCCGGGCTCCTGCGTAAAGACATCCACCCAGGCCAGCTCTTGATCAGCATCCGGACTGGCTCCTCCCTGCTCTGTGGGCACAAGACTTCTGTGGGCTAGGCTGCAGACCGTGCAGGACAGGCCACAGGCACCGGACAGTAGTCAGGCGGAGCCTCTTGTCAAGGCTGTGGGGCTTGGCCTTGTCCTCCTCGTCGTGGGAAGGCACTGTTTCTCCTTTGTGTGTGCCTGTCACCTATAGTAATGTGGCCATGCCCCTGCACCAGAGTCTAAACACCACCTGTGTTTAGCCTGTCTCTGCCAATGGACAGGCCCTACCTTGAGTCCCACAATATAGATGCCTGTGAAGACCATGCCACGTGTTGCTGTTCTTGCTGAGGATCCCGGCCCCCGACGTGGGAGTCCCGTTCGAGGGCAGTGGTGACTTTCCGTGCAGTGATGAGGACTCAGGACACGGACCCGGATGCGGCAGCCTGACTCATGGCAGGTGTTCCCAGAAGCCGAGCCCGTGAAGCACAATGGTTGTTGCGATGCCGGTTCCCTTGTCAGTAGCGCACCCCCGCTTCAGTCGGCTGTTCTTGGGCTGTCAGTGTAGCATGGGCACCACTTGCCTAGGGCTGTTCTGCCCACACGCCAAGAGCAAATAGTCATGTGTGTGGGACCAGTCGCCTGTCCGACCTTCGTGTGGCCACCTCTTCTCATAGGGCTTCGTGAAGGCCTGAGGCGTGCATCCATTTCCTGAGGCCTGCTGCCCTCACAGGGCTCGTTGCCTTTCCCCGGGGTGGCTGAGGTTTCATGCTGCGCCCGGACCCGGCTCAGCTAATGGGGCGACGTAATCCACATCGACATGGCTTCGATGGTCCATAGTGTGTCTTTGGAGGAGAGTCCTTGTGCTGTGCTTTGCCAGAGGGCTTCGGGCACGTGGTGTCTCAGGGCTTTGCGACGTCCCGTGAGGTCAGTCACGTCATGTCACGCTATTACGTGCCAGGGTCTGAGGCCATGGATCCCCGGATTGCCCATGTACTTTGCGCTGATGAACTCTAAACGTTAGCTCCTGAGCCACGGATGGCCTGCCTGCCAGCCTGCCAGCCTGCCAGCCTGGCCTGCACACGCACACATGTGCACAGCTTCTTGCTAATAAACCCATAGAGTCACACTGATGCACACACACTGAAACACACCCACAGAGGGCCCCACACAAACAGACGCCTGCACATCCCCACTCATGGCGTGTGGTCTGACCAGAAACATTGTCATATTCTAACCAGGAAATTCCTAGACACACATCATGAGACAGAGGCACATCCCCTTGTGTGGGATGACGTGGGCCCGTTCCATATCACTGATGAGCAGCTAGCCCTGTGGGACAGAGGGACAGCACAGGGAGATGCAATGCTTCCCCCAGGGAACCGTGTGGAACGCTCGGGCCATCTGAGCGCCTGGGTGGGTACGTCACACATTCGCCTGATTTCTCCACACCTCCTCAGGTGCCGAGGCCTAGCTAGGCTTCCTGTTGACATGGAGAAGAAGACCTTCCTTTCCTTTCCACGGTGGTGTGGAGAGATGATGGCGGGCCTTGTGGAAGCAGAGTGGTCCAGGACGGGGAACCTGCACACGGATCACCAGAGGTAAGCTTTTGTTGTGTCAACGTGTACTGATGGCACTCGAAGGTCCTGAGATGGCCTGCGGACCTGCCAGCTGGCTTGTGCTCCTGGCCATGGACGTTGGCTCTCCAAGAGGATTGCCTATGCCTCTTGCTCAGGGGCATAGCTGTGGGTGGTCTCCAGGGTACAGGAGGGTGCTGAGGCCACGGGGAGACCCCATGAGCTGTGCAGCCTGCGTAGTTCAATTTACCAGGAGGCCGAGAAAGTGCTTGGATCGATGATGACTCCCTCCATCTGCATTCCTTGGAAAAGCTGAACAAAATGAGTGAGAACTCCCTGCCGTCGTTCTCATCGCAACTGAGGTCCAGCACCTTGTCTCCCCCAGGGAAGGAAGGAGTGAGGGACAGCTTCACCTTCGTCATGCCACACGCTTGCTTGCAACCACCACCACCACCACCACGACCACCACCACCACCACCACCACCACCACCACCAACACCAACACCACCATCTCCACCGAAGGGCCTTGGGATCAGAGAGCCTGGCAGAGGGCTGAGGGCCTAGAAAACGTGTGCTCTCCTTGGGTGGGAGTCCTCGACATGGTGGTCCTCCATGACATGGCTGGGCTTTGGGGGTGTCTCAGACAGCCAGCAGCCAAGTGGTAGGAGTTGCGTTCGGCGGCTTTGGCAGGGCCTTGAGAGCATCTATGTCGGAGTCCGTCGGCCAGGCCAAAGATTGAGCCAGTACTCTGGTGGTGTGTGTGGTGCCCCCCTTTCAGGGTCAGGGGCCGCCGGTGTACAGGTGGACCCCCAACCGGGCAAGGAGCAATCTCTGTCCCAGGCCTCTGTTCCGCGTTCTCAGCTGAGTGCTGAACAGGGTTGCGGGAGGACAGGAAAGACACCAGATGGGTTCGGTGCTTTTGACAGAGCCCTAATTCATCTGAGGCCAGACAAGGACGGAGATACAGTACTCGCACGCACACACGAATACACATAAAACATACAGAAGCACATATCCAGTCACACACACGCTCACCACTCGAAGTCCCATGCACAGGCATGCAAACACACACGCACACAGGCGCGCACACACACACGCCAGGAAGTCCAGCGAGCTCATGGTGTACGTTCAAGGCAGGAGTGTAGAAGCTTCGCTGGCCACTGGGAAGAATGGGAATGGCAGGGCCAAGGGCGTCTGGAGGACACGTGGGTGCGGGCAGGTCTGCTGGCGGCCTCCCTACACCTGGATGCTGTTAGGAAAGCCAACGGGTCAGAGGTTCGTGGGCTGTTTGCGGCCCCACCACCTTCCCCCGTGGGCCTTGATTTACGGCCTTAAGGGGCCGCCTGGCGATGGTGCCGAGGGCTCTGTCCGACCCGCCCCAGGCCACTACTTCCCCAAAGAAGGGCTCTCCTGGGTGTCTACCCTGTGCCTGTGCTGGCCTTGCCGGCCATTGCCACCCTGGTTGTCCCTCCCTTTGCCAGCTGGGCTTGCAGACTCTGGCCATGCAGACCTTGCCTCCTGGGCCTGCCGGGCTCCTGCGTAAAGACATCCACCCAGGGCAGCCCTTGATCAGCATCCGGATTGGCTCCTTCCTGCTCTGTGGACACAAGACTTCTGTGGGCTAGGCTGCAGACCGTGCAGGACAGGCCACAGGCACCAGACAGTAGTCAGGCGGAGCCTCTTGTCAAGGCTGTGGGGCTTGGCCTTGTCCTCCTCGTCGTGGGAAGGCACTGTTTCTCCTTTGTGTGTGCCTGTCACCTATAGTAATGTGGCCATGCCCCTGCACCAGAGTCTAAACACCACCTGTGTTTAGCCTGTCTCTGCCAATGGACAGGCCCTACCTTGAGTCCCACAATATAGATGCCTGTGAAGACCATGCCACGTGTTGCTGTTCTTGCTGAGGATCCCGTCCCCCGACGTGGGAGTCCCGTTCGAGGGCAGTGGTGACTTTCCGTGCAGTGATGAGGACTCAGGACACGGACCCGGATGCGGCAGCCTGACTCATGGCAGGTGTTCCCAGAGGCCGAGCCCGTGAAGCACAATGGTTGTTGCGATGCCGGTTCCCTTGTCAGTAGCGCACCCCCGCTTCAGTCGGCTGTTCTTGGGCTGTCAGTGTAGCATGGGCACCACTTGCCTAGGGCTGTTCTGCCCACACGCCAAGAGCAAATAGTCATGTGTGTGGGACCAGTCGCCTGTCCGACCTTCGTGTGGCCACCTCTTCTCATAGGGCTTCGTGAAGGCCTGAGGCGTGCATCCATTTCCTGAGGCCTGCTGCCCTCACAGGGCTCGTTGCCTTTCCCCGGGGTGGCTGAGGTTTCATGCTGCGCCCGGACCCGGCTCAGCTAATGGGGCGACGTAATCCACATCGACATGGCTTCGATGGTCCATAGTGTGTCTTTGGAGGAGAGTCCTTGTGCTGTGCTTTGCCAGAGGGCTTCGGGCACGTGGTGTCTCAGGGCTTTTCGATGTCCCGTGAGGTCAGTCACGTCATGTCACGCTATTACTTGCCAGGGTCTGAGGCCATGGATCCCCGGAATGCCCATGAATTTTGCGCTGATGAACTCTAAACGTTAGCTCCTGAGCCACGGATGGCCTGCCTGCCAGCCTGCCTCAGCCTGGCCTTCACACGCACACATGTGCACAGCTTCTTGCTAATAAACCCATAGAGTCACACTGATGCACACACACTGAAACACACCCACAGAGGGCCCCACACAAACAGACGCCTGCACATCCCCACTCATGGCGTGTGGTCTGACCAGAAACATTGTCATATTCTAACCAGGAAATTCCTAGACACACATCATGAGACAGAGGCACATCCCCTTGTGTGGGATGACGTGGGCCCGTTCCATATCACTGATGAGCAGCTAGCCCTGTGGGACAGAGGGACAGCACAGGGAGATGCAATGCTTCCCCCAGGGAACCGTGTGGAACGCTCGGGCCATCTGAGCGCCTGGGTGGGTACGTCACACATTCGCCTGATTTCTCCACACCTCCTCAGGTGCCGAGGCCTAGCTAGGCTTCCTGTTGACATGGAGAAGAAGACCTTCCTTTCCTTTCCACGGTGGTGTGGAGAGATGATGGCGGGCCTTGTGGAAGCAGAGTGGTCCAGGACGGGGAACCTGCACACGGATCACCAGAGGTAAGCTTTTGTTGTGTCAACGTGTACTGATGGCACTCGAAGGTCCTGAGATGGCCTGCGGACCTGCCAGCTGGCTTGTGCTCCTGGCCATGGACGTTGGCTCTCCAAGAGGATTGCCTATGCCTCTTGCTCAGGGGCATAGCTGTGGGTGGTCTCCAGGGTACAGGAGGGTGCTGAGGCCACGGGGAGACCCCATGAGCTGTTCAGCCTGCGTAGTTCAATTTACCTAGGAGGCCAAGAAAGTGCTTGGATCGATGATGACTCCCTCAATCTGCATTCCTTGGAAAAGCTGAACAAAATGAGTGAGAACTCCCTGCCGTCGTTCTCATCGCAACTGAGGTCCAGCACCTTCTCTCCCCCAGAGAAGGAAGGAGTGAGGGACAGCTTCACCTTCGTCGTGCCACACGCTTGCTTGCAACCACCACCACCACCACCACGACCACCACCACCACCACCACCACCACCACCACCACCACCAACACCACCATCTCCACCGAAGGGCCTTGGGATCAGAGAGCCTGGCAGAGGGCTGAGGGCCTAGAAAACGTGTGCTCTCCTTGGGTGGGAGTCCTCGACATGGTGGTCCTCCATGACATGGCTGGGCTTTGGGGGTGTCTCAGACAGCCAGCAGCCAAGTGGTAGGAGTTGCGTTAGGCGGCTTTGGCAGGGCCTTGAGAGCATCTATGTCGGAGTCCGTCGGCCAGGCCAAAGATTGAGCCAGTACTCCTGGTGGTGTGTGTGGTGCCCCCCTTGCAGGGTCAGGGGCCGCCGGTGTACAGGTGGACCCCCGACCGGGCAAGGAGCAATCTCTGTCCCAGGCCTCTGTTCCGCGTTCTCAGCTGAGTGCTGAACAGGGTTGCGGGAGGACAGGAAAGACACCAGATGGGTTCGTTGCTTTTGACAGAGCCCTAATTCATCTGAGGCCAGACAAGGACGGAGATACAGTACTCGCACGCACACACGAATAAACATAAAACATACAGAAGCACATATACAGTCACACACACGCTCACCACTCGAAGTCCCATGCACAGGCATGCAAACACACACACACACACACTCGCGCGCACACACACACACACACGCCAGGAAGTCCAGCCGAGCTCATGGTGTACGTTCAGGGCAGGAGTGTAGAAGCTTCGCTGGCCACTGGGAAGAATGGGAATGGCAGGGCCAAGGGCATCTGGAGGACACCTGGGTGCGGGCAGGTCTGCTGGCGGCCTCCCTACACCTGGAAGCTGTTAGGAAAGCCAACGGATCAGAGGTTCGTGGGCTGTTTGCGGCCCCACCACTTTCCCCCGTGGGCCTTGATTTACGGCCTTAAGGGGCCGCCTGGCGATGGTGCCGAGGGCTCTGTCCGACCCGCCCCAGGCCACTACTTCCCCAAAGAAGGGCTCTCCTGGGTGTCTACCCTGTGCCTGTGCTGGCCTTGCCGGCCATTGCCACCCTGGTTGTCCCTCCCTTTGCCAGCTGGGCTTGCAGACTCTGGCCATGCAGACCTTGCCTCCTGGGCTGCCGGGCTCCTGCGAAAAGACAACCACCCAGGGCAGCCCTTGATCAGCATCCGGACTGGCTCCTCCCTGCTCTGTGGGCACAAGACTTCTGTGGGCTAGGCTGCAGACCGTGCAGGACAGGCCACAGGCACCAGACAGTAATCCGGCGGAGCCTCTTCTCAAGGCTGTGGGGCTTGGCCTTGTCCTCCTCGTCGTGGGAAGGCACTGTTTCTCCTTTGTGTGTGCCTGTCACCTATAGTAATGTGGCCATGCCCCTGCACCAGAGTCTAAACACCACCTGTGTTTAGCCTGTCTCTGCCAATGGACAGGCCCTACCTTGAGTCCCACAATATAGATGCCTGTGAAGACCATGCCACGTGTTGCTGTTCTTGCTGAGGATCCCGGCCCCCGACGTGGGAGTCCCGTTCGAGGGCAGTGGTGACTTTCCGTGCAGTGATGAGGACTCAGGACATGGACCCGGATGCGGCAGCCTGACTCATGGCAGGTGTTCCCAGAGGCCGAGCCCGTGAAGCACAATGGTTGTTGCGATGCCGGTTCCCTTGTCAGTAGCGCACCCCGCTTCAGTCGGCTGTTCTTGGGCTCTCAGTGTAGCATGGGCACCACTTGCCTAGGGCTGTTCTGCCCACACGCCAAGAGCAAATAGTCGTGTGTGGGACCAGTCGCCTGTCCGACCTTCGTGTGGTCACCTCTTCTCATAGGGCTTCGTGAAGACCTGAGGCGTGCATCCATTTCCTGAGGCCTGCTGCCCTCACTGGGTTCGTTGCAATTCCCCGGGGTGGCTGAGGTTTCATGCTGCGCCCGGACCCGGCTCAGCTAATGGGGCGACGTAATCCACATGGACATGGCTTCGATGGTCAATAGTGTGTTTTTGGAGGAGAGTCCTTGTGCTGTGCTTTGCCAGAGGGCTTCGGGCACGTGGTGTCTCAGGGCTTTGCGACGTCCCGTGACGTCAGTCACGTCATGTCACGCTATTACTTGCCAGGGTCTGAGGCCATGGATCCCCGGATTGCCCATGTACTTTGCGCTGATGAACTCTAAACGTTAGCTCCTGAGCCACGAATGGCCAGCCTGACAGCCTGTCAGCCGGGCCTTCACACGCACACATGTGCACAGCTTCTTGCTAATAAACCCATAGAGTCACACTGATGCACACACACTGAAACACACCCACAGAGGGCCCCACACAAACAGACGCCTGCACATCCCCACTCATGGCGTGTGGTCTGACCAGAAACATTGTCATATTCTAACCAGGAAATTCCTAGACACACATCATGAGACAGAGGCACATCCCCTTGTGTGGGATGACGTGGGCCCGTTCCATATCACTGATGAGCAGCTAGCCCTGTGGGACAGAGGGACAGCACAGGGAGAT
The DNA here is from genome assembly GCF_018345385.1 of Vulpes lagopus. Lineage (NCBI taxonomy): Eukaryota > Metazoa > Chordata > Mammalia > Carnivora > Canidae > Vulpes > Vulpes lagopus. The sequence continues at coordinate 95,867,552 of NC_054827.1, read as the reverse complement.
GCAATGCTTCCCCCAGGGAACCGCTTGGAACGCTCGGGCCATCTGAGCGCCTGGGTGGGTACGTCACACATTCGCCTGATTTCTCCACACCTCCTCAGGTGCCGAGGCCTAGCTAGGCTTCCTGTTGACATGGAGAAGAAGACCTTCCTTTCCTTTCCACGGTGGTGTGGAGAGATGATGGCGGGCCTTGTGGAAGCAGAGTGGTCCAGGACGGGGAACCTGCACACGGATCACCAGAGGTAAGCTTTTGTTGTGTCAACGTGTACTGATGGCACTCGAAGGTCTGAGATGGCCTGCGGACCTGCCAGCTGGCTTGTGCTCCTGGCCATGGACGTTGGCTCTCCAAGAGGATTGCCTATGCCTCTTGCTCAGGGGCATAGCTGTGGGTGGTCTCCAGGGTACAGGAGGGTGCTGAGGCCACGGGGAGACCCCATGAGCTGTTCAGCCTGCGTAGTTCAATTTACCAGGAGGCCGAGAAAGTGCTTGGATCGATGATGACTCCCTCCATCTGCATTCCTTGGAAAAGCTGAACAAAATGAGTGAGAACTCCCTGCCGTCGTTCTCATCGCAACTGAGGTCCAGCACCTTCTCTCCCCCAGAGAAGGAAGGAGTGAGGGACAGCTTCACCTTCGTCGTGCCACACGCTTGCTTGCAACCACCACCACCACCACCACGACCACCACCACCACCACCACCACCACCACCACCAACACCAACACCACCATCTCCACCGAAGGGCCTTGGGATCAGAGAGCCTGGCGGAGGGCTGAGGGCCTAGAAAACGTGTGCTCTCCTTGGGTGGGAGTCCTCGACATGGTGGTCCTCCATGACATGGCTGGGCTTTGGGGGTGTCTCAGACAGCCAGCAGCCAAGTGGTAGGAGTTGCGTTAGGCGGCTTTGGCAGGGCCTTGAGAGCATCTATGTCGGAGTCCGTCGGCCAGGCCAAAGATTGAGCCAGTACTCCTGGTGGTGTGTGGTGCCCCCCTTGCAGGGTCAGGGGCCGCCGGTGTACAGGTGGACCCCCGACCGGGCAAGGAGCAATCTCTGTCCCAGGCCTCTGTTCCGCGTTCTCAGCTGAGTGCTGAACAGGGTTGCGGGAGGACAGGAAAGACACCAGATGGGTTCGTTGCTTTTGACAGAGCCCTAATTCATCTGAGGCCAGACAAGGACGGAGACACAGTACTCGCACGCACACACGAATACACATAAAACATACAGAAGCACATATCCAGTCACACACACGCTCACCACTCGAAGTCCCATGCACAGGCATTGAAACACACACACACACACACACGCGCGCGCACACACACGCCAGGAAGTCCAGCGGAGCTCATAGTGTACGTTCAGGGCAGGAGTGTAGAAGCTTTGCTGGCCACTGGGAAGAATGGGAATGGCAGGGCCAAGGGCGTCTGGAGGACACGTGGGTGCGGGCAGGTCTGCTGGCGGCCTCCCTACACCTGGATGCTGTTAGGAAAGCCAACGGGTCAGAGGTTCGTGGGCTGTTTGCGGCCCCACCACCTTCCCCCGTGGGCCTTGATTTACGGCCTTAAGGGGCCGCCTGGCGATGGTGCCGAGGGCTCTGTCCGACCCGCCCCAGGCCACTACTTCCCCAAAGAAGGGCTCTCCTGGGTGTCTACCCTGTGCCTGTGCTGGCCTTGCCGGCCATTGCCACCCTGGTTGTCCCTCCCTTTGCCAGCTGGGCTTGCAGACTCTGGCCATGCAGAACTTGCCTCCTGGGCTGCCGGGCTCCTGCGTAAAGACATCTACCCCAGGCAGCTCTTGATCAGCATCCGGACTGGCTCTTCCCTGCTCTGTGGGCACAAGACTTCTGTGGGCTAGGCTGCGGACCGTGCAGGACAGGCCACAGGCACCGGACAGTAGTCAGGCGGAGCCTCTTGTCAAGGCTGTGGAGCTTGGCCTTGTCTTCCTCGTCGTGGGAAGGCACTGTTTCTCCTTTGTGTGTGCCTGTCACCTATAGTAATGTGGCCATGCCCCTGCACCAGAGTCTAAACACCACCTGTGTTTAGCCTGTCTCTGCCAATGGACAGGCCCTACCTTGAGTCCCACAATATAGATGCCTGTGAAGACCATGCCACGTGTTGCTGTTCTTGCTGAGGATCCCGTCCCCCGACGTGGGAGTCCCGTTCGAGGGCAGTGGTGACTTTCCGTGCAGTGATGAGGACTCAGGACATGGACCCGGATGCGGCAGCCTGACTCATGGCAGGTGTTCCCAGAGGCCGAGCCCGTGAAGCACAATGGTTGTTGCGATGCCGGTTCCCTTGTCAGTAGCGCACCCCCGCTTCAGTCGGCTGTTCTTGGGCTCTCAGTGTAGCATGGGCACCACTTGCCTAGGGCTGTTCTGCCCACACGCCAAGAGCAAATAGTCATGTGTGTGGGACCAGTCGCCTGTCCGACCTTCGTGTGGCCACCTCTTCTCATAGGGCTTCGTGAAGGCCTGAGGCGTGCATCCATTTCCTGAGGCCTGCTGCCCTCACAGGGCTCGTTGCCTTTCCCCGGGGTGGCTGAGGTTTCATGCTGCGCCCGGACCCGGCTCAGCTAATGGGGCGACGTAATCCACATCGACATGGCTTCGATGGTCGATAGTGTGTCTTTGGAGGAGAGTCCTTGTGCTGTGCTTTGCCAGAGGGCTTCGGGCACGTGGTGTCTCAGGGCTTTGCGACGTCCCGTGAGGTCAGTCACGTCATGTCACGCTATTACGTGCCAGGGTCTGAGGCCATGGATCCCCGGATTGCCCATGTACTTTGCGCTGATGAACTCTAAACGTTAGCTCCTGAGCCACGGATGGCCAGCCTGCCAGCCTGCCAGCCTGGCCTGCACACGCACACATGTGCACAGCTTCTTCCTAATAAACCCATAGAGTCACACTGATGCACACACACTGAAACACACCCACAGAGGGCCCCACACAAACAGACGCCTGCACATCCCCACTCATGGCGTGTGGTCTGACCAGAAACATTGTCATATTCTAACCAGGAAATTCCTAGACACACATCATGAGACAGAGGCACATCCCCTTGTGTGGGATGACGTGGGCCCGTTCCATATCACTGATGAGCAGCTAGCCCTGTGGGACAGAGGGACAGCACAGGGAGATGCAATGCTTCCCCCAGGGAACCGTGTGGAACGCTCGGGCCATCTGAGCGCCTGGGTGGGTACGTCACACATTCGCCTGATTTCTCCACACCTCCTCAGGTGCCGAGGCCTAGCTAGGCTTCCTGTTGACATGGAGAAGAAGACCTTCCTTTCCTTTCCACGGTGGTGTGGAGAGATGATGGCGGGCCTTGTGGAAGCAGAGTGGTCCAGGACGGGGAACCTGCACACGGATCACCAGAGGTAAGCTTTTGTTGTGTCAACGTGTACTGATGGCACTCGAAGGTCCTGAGATGGCCTGCGGACCTGCCAGCTGGCTTGTGCTCCTGGCCATGGACGTTGGCTCTCCAAGAGGATTGCCTATGCCTCTTGCTCAGGGGCATAGCTGTGGGTGGTCTCCAGGGTACAGGAGGGTGCTGAGGCCACGGGGAGACCCCATGAGCTGTTCAGCCTGCGTAGTTCAATTTACCAGGAGGCCGAGAAAGTGCTTGGATCGATGATGACTCCCTCAATCTGCATTCCTTGGAAAAGCTGAACAAAATGAGTGAGAACTCCCTGCCGTCGTTCTCATCGCAACTGAGGTCCAGCACCTTCTCTCCCCCAGAGAAGGAAGGAGTGAGGGACAGCTTCACCTTCGTCGTGCCACACGCTTGCTTGCAACCACCACCACCACCACCACGACCACCACCACCACCACCACCACCACCACCACCACCACCAACACCACCATCTCCACCGAAGGGCCTTGGGATCAGAGAGCCTGGCGGAGGGCTGAGGGCCTAGAAAACGTGTGCTCTCCTTGGGTGGGAGTCCTCGACATGGTGGTCCTCCATGACATGGCTGGGCTTTGGGGGTGTCTCAGACAGCCAGCAGCCAAGTGGTAGGAGTTGCGTTAGGCGGCTTTGGCAGGGCCTTGAGAGCATCTATGTCGGAGTCCGTCGGCCAGGCCAAAGATTGAGCCAGTACTCCTGGTGGTGTGTGGTGCCCCCCTTGCAGGGTCAGGGGCCGCCGGTGTACAGGTGGACCCCCGACCGGGCAAGGAGCAATCTCTGTCCCAGGCCTCTGTTCCGCGTTCTCAGCTGAGTGCTGAACAGGGTTGCGGGAGGACAGGAAAGACACCAGATGGGTTCGTTGCTTTTGACAGAGCCCTAATTCATCTGAGGCCAGACAAGGACGGAGACACAGTACTCGCACGCACGCACGAATACACATAAAACATACAGAAGCACATATACAGTCACACACACGCTCACCACTCGAAGTCCCATGCACAGGCATGCAAACACACACACACACACACACACGCGCGCACACACACACACACGCCAGGAAGTCCAGCCGAGCTCATGGTGTACGTTCAGGGCAGGAGTGTAGAAGCTTCGCTGGCCACTGGGAAGAATGGGAATGGCAGGGCCAAGGGCGTCTGGAGGACACGTGGGTGCGGGCAGGTCTGCTGGCGGCCTCCCTACACCTGGATGCTGTTAGGAAAGCCAACGGATCAGAGGTTCGTGGGCTGTTTGCGGCCCCACCACCTTCCCCCGTGGGCCTTGATTTACGGCCTTAAGGGGCCGCCTGGCGATGGTGCCGAGGGCTCTGTCCGACCCGCCCCAGGCAACTACTTCCCCAAAGAAGGGCTCTCCTGGGTGTCTACCCTGTGCCTGTGCTGGCCTTGCCGGCCATTGCCACCCTGGTTGTCCCTCCCTTTGCCAGCTGGGCTTGCAGACTCTGGCCATGCAGACCTTGCCTCCTGGGCTGCCGGGCTCCTGCGTAAAGACATCCACCCAGGGCAGCCCTTGATCAGCATCCGGACTGGCTCCTCCCTGCTCTGTGGGCACAAGACTTCTGTGGGCTAGGCTGCAGACCGTGCAGGACAGGCCACAGGCACCGGACAGTAGTCAGGCGGAGCCTCTTGTCAAGGCTGTGGGGCTTGGCCTTGTCCTCCTCGTCGTGGGAAGGCACTGTTTCTCCTTTGTGTGTGCCTGTCACCTATAGTAATGTGGCCATGCCCCTGCACCAGAGTCTAAACACCACCTGTGTTTAGCCTGTCTCTGCCAATGGACAGGCCCTACCTTGAGTCCCACAATATAGATGCCTGTGAAGACCATGCCACGTGTTGCTGTTCTTGCTGAGGATCCCGTCCCCCGACGTGGGAGTCCCGTTCGAGGGCAGTGGTGACTTTCTGTACAGTGATGAGGACTCAGGACATGGACACGGACGCGGCAGCCTGACTCAATGCAGGTGTTCCCAGAGGCCGAGCCCGTGAAGCACAATGGTTGTTGCGATGCCGGTTCCCTTGTCAGTAGCGCACCCCCGCTTCAGTCGGCTGTTCTTGGGCTGTCAGTGTAGCATGGGCACCACTTGCCTAGGGCTGTTCTGCCCACACGCCAAGAGCAAATAGTCATGTGTGTGGGACCAGTCGCCTGTTCGACCTTCGTGTGGCCACCTCTTCTCATAGTGCTTCGTGAAGGCCTGAGGCGTGCATCCATTTCCTGAGGCCTGCTGCCCTCACAGGGCTCGTTGCCTTTCCCCGGGGTGGCTGAGGTTTCATGCTGCGCCCGGACCCGGCTCAGCTAATGGGGCGACGTAATCCACATCGACATGGCTTCGATGGTCGATAGTGTGTCTTTGGAGGAGAGTCCTTGTGCTGTGCTTTGCCAGAGGGCTTCGGGCACGTGGTGTCTCAGGGCTTTGCGACGTCCCGTGAGGTCAGTCACGTCATGTCACGCTATTACGTGCCAGGGTCTGAGGCCATGGATCCCCGGATTGCCCATGTACTTTGCGCTGATGAACTCTAAACGTTAGCTCCTGAGCCACGGATGGCCAGCCTGCCAGCCTGCCAGCCTGGCCTGCACACGCACACATGTGCACAGCTTCTTGCTAATAAACCCATAGAGTCACACTGATGCACACACACTGAAACACACCCACAGAGGGCCCCACACAAACAGACGCCTGCACATCCCCACTCATGGCGTGTGGTCTGACCAGAAACATTGTCATATTCTAACCAGGAAATTCCTAGACACACATCATGAGACAGAGGCACATCCCCTTGTGTGGGATGACGTGGGCCCGTTCCATATCACTGATGAGCAGCTAGCCCTGTGGGACAGAGGGACAGCACAGGGAGATGCAATGCTTCCCCCAGGGAACCGCTTGGAACGCTCGGGCCATCTGAGCGCCTGGGTGGGTACGTCACACATTCGCCTGATTTCTCCACACCTCCTCAGATGCCGAGGCCTAGCTAGGCTTCCTGTTGACATGGAGAAGAAAACCTTCCTTTCCTTTCCACGGTGGTGTGGAGAGATGATGGCGGGCCTTGTGGAAGCAGAGTGGTCCAGGACGGGGAACCTGCACACGGATCACCAGAGGTAAGCTATTGTTGTGTCAATGTGTACTGATGGCACTCGAAGGTTCTGAGATGGCCTGCGGACCTGCCAGCTGGCTTGTGCTCCTGGCCATGGACGTTGGCTCTCCAAGAGGATTGCCTATGCCTCTTGCTCAGGGGCATAGCTGTGGGTGGTCTCCAGGGTACAGGAGGGTCCTGAGGCCACGGGGAGACCCCATGAGCTGTTCAGCCTGCGTAGTTCAATTTACCAGGAGGCCGAGAAAGTGCTTGGATCGATGATGACTCCCTCCATCTGCATTCCTTGGAAAAGCTGAACAAAATGAGTGAGAACTCCCTGCCGTCGTTCTCATCGCAACTGAGGTCCAGCACCTTGTCTCCCCCAGGGAAGGAAGGAGTGAGGGACAGCTTCACCTTCGTCGTGCCACACGCTTGCTTGAAACCACCACCACCACCACCACGACCACCGCCACCACCACCACCACCAACACCACCGTCTCCACCGAAGGGCCTTGGGATCAGAGAGCCTGGCGGAGGGCTGAGGGCCTAGAAAACATGTGCTCTCCTTGGGTGGGAGTCCTCGACATGGTGGTCCTCCATGACATGGCTGGCCTTTGGGGGTGTCTCAGACAGCCAGCAGCCAAGTGGTAGGAGTTGCGTTCGGCGGCTTTGGCAGTGCCTTGAGAGCATCTATGTCGGAGTCCGTCGGCCAGGCCAAAGATTGAGCCAGTACACCTGGTGGTGTGTGGTGCCCCCCTTGCTGGGTCAGGGGCCGCCGGTGTACAGGTGGACCCCCGACCGGGCAAGGAGCAATCTCTGTCCCAGGCCTCTGTTCCGCGTTCTCAGCTGAGTGTTGAACAGGGTTGCGGGAGGACAGGAAAGACACCAGATGGGTTCGTTGCTTTTGACAGAGCCCTAATTCATCTGAGGCCAGACAAGGACGGAGACACAGTACTCGCACGCACACACGAATACACATAAAACATACAGAAGCACATATACAGTCAAACACATGCTCCCCAATCGTAGTCGCATGCACAGGCATGCAAACACACACTCACACACACACACACACACACACGCACGCACACACACACACGCACACACACGCCAGGAAGTCAGCGGAGCTCATGGTGTACGCTCAGGGCAGGTGTGTAGAAGTTTCGCTGGCCACTTGGAAGAATGGGAATGGCAGTGCCAAGGGCGTCTGGAGGACACGTGGGTGCAGGCAGGTCTGATGGCGGCCTCCCTACACCTGCATGCTGTTAGGAAAGCCAACGGGTCAGAGGTTCGGGGGCTGTTTGCGGCCCCACCACCTTCCCCGGTGTGCCTTGATTTACGGCCTTAAGGGGCCGCCTGGCGATGGTGCCGAGGGCTCTGTCCGACCCACCCCAGGCCACTACTTCCCCAAAGAAGGGCTCTCCTGGGTGTCTACCCTGTGCCTGTGATCGCCTTGCCGGCCATTGCCACCCTGGTTGTCCCTCCCTTTGCCAGCTGGGCTTGCAGACTCTGGCCATGCAGACCTTACCTCCTGGGCTGCCGGGCTCCTGCGTAAAGACATCCACCCAGGGCAGCCCTTGATCAGCATCCGGACTGGCTCCTCCCTGCTCTGTGGGCACAAGACTTCTGTGGGCTAGGCTGCAGACCGTGCAGGACAGGCCACAGGCACCGGACAGTAGTCAGGCGGAGCCTCTTGTCAAGGCTGTGGGGCTTGGCCTTGTCCTCCTCGTCGTGGGAAGGCACTGTTTCTCCTTTGTGTGTGCCTGTCACCTATAGTAATGTGGCCATGCCCCTGCACCAGAGTCTAAACACCACCTGTGTTTAGCCTGTCTCTGCCAATGGACAGGCCCTACCTTGAGTCCCACAATATAAATACCTGTGAAGACCATGCCACGTGTTGCTGTTCTTGCTGAGGATCCCGGCCCCCGACGTGGGAGTCCCGTTCGAGGGCAGTGGTGACTTTCCGTGCAGTGATGAGGACTCAGGACATGGACCCGGATGCGGCAGCCTGACTCATGGCAGGTGTTCCCAGAGGCCGAGCCCGTGAAGCACAATCGTTGTTGCGATGCTGGTTCCCTTGTCAGTAGCGCACCCCCGCTTCAGTCGGCTGTTCTTGGGCTCTCAGTGTAGCATGGGCAACACTTGCCTCGGGCTGTTCTACCCACATGCCAAGAGCAAAGAGTCATGTGTGTGGGACCAGTCGCCTGTCCGACCTTCGTGTGGCCACCTTTTCTCATAGTGCTTCGTGAAGGCCTGAGGCGTGCATCCATTCCCTGAAGCCTGCTGCCCTCACAGGGCTCATTGCCTTTCCCCGGGGTGGCTGAGGTTTCATGCTGCGCCCGGACCCGGCTCAGCTAATGGGGCGACGTAATCCACATCGACATGGCTTCGATGGTCGATAGTGTGTTTTTGGAGGAGAGTCCTTGTGCTGTGCTTTGCCAGAGGGCTTCGGGCACGTGGTTTCTCAGGGCTTTGCGACGTCCCGTGAGGTCAGTCACGTCATGTCACGCTATTACGTGCCAGGGTCTGAGGCCATGGATCCCCGGATTGCCCATGTACTTTGCGCTGATAAACTCTAAACGTTAGCTCCTGAGCCACGGATGGCCTGCCTTCCAGCCTGCCAGCCTTCCAGCCTGGCCTGCACACGCACACATGTGCACAGCTTCTTGCTAATAAACCCATAGAGTCACACTGATGCACACACACTGAAACACACCCACAGAGGCCCCACACAAACAGACGCCTGCACATCCCCACTCATGGCGTGTGGTCTGACCAGAAACATTGTCATATTCTAACCAGGAAATTCCTAGACACACATCATGAGACAGAGGCACATCCCCTTGTGTGGGATGACGTGGGCCCGTTCCATATCACTGATGAGCAGCTAGCCCTGTGGGACAGAGGGACAGCACAGGGAGATGCAATGCTTCCCCCAGGGAACCGTTTGGAACGCTCGGGCCATCTGAGCGCCTGGGTGGGTACGTCCCACATTCGCCTGATTTCTCCACACCTCCTCAGGTGCCAAGGCCTACCTAGGCTTCCTGTTGACATGGAGAAAAAGACCTTCCTTTCCTTTCCACGGTGGTGTGGAGAGATGATGGCGGGCCTTGTGGAAGCAGAGTGGTCCAGGACGGGGAACCTGCACACGGATCACCAGAGGTAAGCTTTTGTTGTGTCAACGTGTACTGATGGCACTCGAAGGTCCTGAGATGTCCTGTGGACCTGCCAGCTGGCTTGTGCTCCTGGCCATGGATGTTGGCTCTCCAAGAAGATTGCCTATGCCTGTTGCTCAGGGGCATAGCTGTGGGTGGTCTCCAGGGTACAGGAGGGTGCTGAGGCCACGGGGAGACCCCAGGAGCTGTGCAGCCTGCGTAGTTCAATTTACCAGGAGGCCGAGAAAGTGCTTGGATCGATGATGACTCCCTCCATCTGCATTCCTTGGAAAAGCTGAACAAAATGAGTGAGAACTCCCTGCCGTCGTTCTCATTGTAACTGAGGTTCAGCACCTTCTCTCCCCCAGAGAAGGAAGGAGTGAGGGACAGCTTCATCTTCGTCGTGCCACACGCTTGCTTGCAACCACCACCACCACTACCATGACCACCACCACCACCACCACCACCACCACCAACACCACCATCTCCACCGAAGGGCCTTGGGATCAGAGAGCCTGGCGGAGGGCTGAGGGCCTAGAAAACGTGTGCTCTCCTTGGGTGGGAGTCCTCGACATGTTGGTCCTCCATGACGTGGCTGGGCTTTGGGGGTGTCTCAGACAGCCAGCAGCCAAGTGGTAGGAGTTGCGTTAGGTGGCTTTGGCAGGGCCTTGATAGCATCTATCAGAGTCCGTCGGCCAGGACAAAGATTGAGCCAGTACTTCTGGTGGTGTCTGGTGCCCCCCTTTCAGGGCCAGGGGCCGCTGGTGTCCAGGTGTACTCCCGACCGGGCAAGGAGCAATCTCTGTCCGAGGCCTCTGTCCTGCGTTCTCAGCTGAGAGCTGAACAGGGTTGCGGGAAGACAGGAAAGGCACCAGATGGTTTCGGTGCATTGTTCAGTGTCTACCCTGTGCCTGTGATAGCCTTGCCGGCCATTTTCACCCTTGTTGTCCCTCCCTTCGCCAGCTGGCCTTTCAGACTCTGTCTGTGCAGACCTTGCCTCCAGGTCTGAGGGGCCCCTGCATAAAGGCATACACCCAGGGCATTCATTGATCAGTGTCCCTTGTGGCTCCTTCCTGCCCTGTGGGCACAAGACTTTTCTCAGCTTGCCTTTAGGCCATGTTGGACATGTCATAGGGACCCCATAGTATTCAGGTGTAGCCCCTTCTCAAGTCTGGGGAGCTTTTTGATGGTCTCCTCTTCATGGGAATGCACTGTTCCTGCTTTCTGTGTGCCTCGGTTGTGGTATTTTGGGCATGCACCTGCACTAGAGCCACTGTATTGAGACTGTTTCTGTCAATGGACAGGCCCTGCCTTGAGTCTCACAATGTAAATGCCTGTGAAGAGCATGCTGTATGTTGCCGTTCTCACTAAGGATCCCAGACCCCGATGCTGGAGCGTTGTTCAACAGCACTGGTGACTCTTCCTGCCGAGATGAGGACACAGGACTTGGACCTGATGAGGCAGCCCGACTGATGGCACGTGTTCCTGGGGGCCATGCCCATGAAGTACAATGGATGTGGACATGCCACTTCCCTTGATTCTAGCGCACCCCTGGTTTAGTTGGCTGTTCTTTGGCTCTCAGTATCACATGGACACCACTTGCCTAGAGCTGTTCTGCCTTCACACCAAGAGCCAAATCATGATGTGCATGTCACGGGTTGCCTGTCCGATTTCTGCGTGGCTACCTCACCTTACTAGGGCTTTATGAGGCCTGAAGTGTGCAGCCAGTACCCAAGGCCTGCCGGTCTTTCGGGGGCTCATTGCCTTGCCCTGTGGTCACTGAGGTTTCGTGCTGCTCCCTAGACCTGACTCAGCTAACAGGTGACTTAGTCCACATCAACGTCGCCTCAATGGTGGAGAGTGGATTTTTGGAGGAGAGTCATTGTGCTGTGCCTTCCCGAGAGGGCTGTGGACACGTGGTGTCTCAGGCCTTTGCATCCTCCCCTGAGGTGAATCCCGTCTTCTCATGCCAATGCATGCCACAGTCTGAGGCCATGAATCCCCAGATTGCCCATGTGCTTTGCAGTGATCAACTCCAAACATGAACACCTGAGCCATGTCTGGCCAGCCTTCCCTGCACACTCACTCATCTGCACACCTGCTAATAAACCCATAGAGTCACACTGATGCACACACACTCAAACACACCCACAGAGGGTCCCACACAGACATACCCACAGCCCTAACATGGCTCGTGGCTTTACCAGACACATTGTTATACACTCACAAGGAAATTCCTAGACTCACGTGAAACAGAGGCACATCGACATGTGTGGGATGACATGGGCCTGCATTATCTTACTGAGGATCAGGTAGCCCTGTGGGACAGAGGGACAGCACAGGCAGATGCACCGCTTCCCCATGGAACTGTTCCGATTGCTCAGGCCATCTGAGTTCCTGGGTGCGTTTGTCATGCATTCACCCGATTTCGCCACACTTCCTCAGGTGCCAAGGCCTAGCTAGGCTTCCTGTTGACATGGAGAAGAAGACCTTCCTTTCTGTGGAGATATGGAGAGATGATGACAGGCCCTCTGGAAGAAGAGTTGCCCAGGACGGGTACCTGCACAGGGATCACGATGAAGTAAGCCTTTTGTTGTCTCAAAGTGTACTGATGCGACTAGAAGGTCCTGGGCCAGCCAGCGGACCTGCCAGTTGGGTTGTGCTCATGGCGAGGGGAGATGGCTCCCCAAGGGATTAGCTCAGGGGCATATCTGTGGATGGTCTCCAGGGTGCTGGAGGGTGTTGAGGCCATGGGGAGACCCCATGAGCTGTTCAGCCTGCGTAGTTCAATTTACCAGGAGGCCGAGAAAGTGCTTGGATCGATGATGACTCCCTCAATCTGCATTCCTTGGAAAAGCTGAACAAAATGAGTGAGAACTCCCTGCCGTCGTTCTCATCGAAACTGAGGTCTAGCACGTTGTCTTTCCCAGGGAAGGTAGAAGTGAGGGACACCTTCACCTTGGTCAGGCCACACGCTCGCAACCACCACCACCACCACCATCTCCACCCAAGGGTCTTGGGATCTTAGAGCTTGATGGAGGACTGAGAGTCCAGAAATCTTATGCCCTCTTTGGGTGGGATTCCCGGGCTTTGTGGTCCTCTGTGGCATGGTTGGGATTGGTGGCATCTCAGGTGGCCAGCAGCCAAACAGTAAGAGTTGCATTAGGTGGTGTTGGCAGGGCCTCAAAAGCTTCTCTGCTGGAGCAAGTAGGCCAGGCTGATGATTGAGCCAGAGATCCTGGCAGTGTGTGCCGTACACCCCTTTCAGGGCCAGGTGTCATGGTTTTACAGGTGGACTTCCATCCGGGCAAGCAGCAATCAATGCCCGACGCCTCTGTCCCAAGTTCTCAATGAGAGCTGAACAGGGTTGGTGGAGGACAGGAGAGGCACCAGGAGGGGCCAATGCATTTGACAGTGCCTGAATTCATCTGAGCCCAGACCAGGACAGACACAGTGACTCCCATGCACACATGAACACACACACACACACACACACACACACACGCACACACACACATGCATACACAAACACATACACCCACACAAACACAGATGCACACAGCAAACATGCAAGGAGGTCCAGCAGCACTCATGGTGTACATTTAGGGCAGGCGTGTTGACGCTATGCTGGCCCCTGGAATGGATGGGAATGGCAGGGCCCAGGCTGTCCGCCGGATGGGTTGGTGAAGACTGCCAGTGGCCTCCCTAAACTCAGATGGCGTTGCGAAAACCAACGGGTCAGTGCTTGGTGGGCTGTGTGCGGCCCCACTGCCTTCCCCCATGGGCTATGCTTACAGCCTTCAGGGGCCCTCGGGCGATGGTGCTGAGGTGTCTGTCCAATGCTCCCTAGCCACTACTTTCCTAAAGAAGGGCTCTCCTGGGCGTCTAACCCGTGCCTGTGAGAAGTATGCCAGTAGTTGCTACCCTGGCCAGCCCTTGCTTCGTCGGCTGGCCTTGCAGACCCTGGCCATGTGGACCTTGCCTCCTGGGCTGCAGGGCTCCTGTGTAAAGATGTCCACCCATGGGGGCCCTTGATTCAGCGTCCGGGGTGGCTCCTTCCTGCTCTGTGGCTACAAGACTTCTCTGGGCTAACCTGCAGACCATGAAGGACAGGCTACAGGGACCCTGATAGCAGTCAGGCGCAGCCTCATATTGTGGCCCTGGAACTTGGCCTATGTCCTCTTCTTGGTGGAGAGGGCACCGGTCCGCATTTGTGTGTGCTTCTCACCAGCAGTACTGTGGCCATAGTCCTGCATCAGAGTCATTCTGTTGAGCCTGTGTCTGCTGACAAATGGGTCCTGCCTTGAGTCCTACAATGTGGATGCCTGTGAAGAGCATGCTGTGTTTTGCTGTTCTCGCTGAAGATCTCAGTCCCCAATGCTGGAGTCCCATTTGAGGGCAGTGGTGACTTTTCCTGCAGTGATGAGGACTCCAGGATATGAACCTGGACGCAGCAGCCCGTCTGATGGCACGTGTTCCCGGAAGCCATGCCCATGAAGCACAATGGCTACGGAAATGCCTCTTCCCTTGGTAGTAGCACGCCCCCTGGTGCCATCAGCTGTTGCAGGGCTTTTAGTGTATCATGGGCACCGCTTGCCTAGGGCTGTTCTGCCCACACAGCAGCAACCAAATTGTCGTATGTGCAGGACCGGTTAACTTCACGTGGCCACCTCACCTCAGTAGGGCTTTGTTGAGGCCTGAGGCATGCAACCAGTACCCGAGGCCTGCTGGCCTGCACAAGGGCTCGTTGCCTTGCCCAATCGTCACTGGCATTCTGGGTTGTACCCCAGACCTGGATCAGCTAACAGGGTGACCTAATTCACATTGACGTTGCTTCAACAGTCAAATGTGGGTTTCTGGAGGACAGTCCTTGTGCTGTGCGTTTCCAGACAGCTTTGGACACGTGGTGTCTCAGGGCTTTGCAGGCTCCCCTGAGATCAATCACATCATCTGGTGCCATGCGTGCCAGGGTCTGAGTCCATGGATCCCCAGATGGGCCATGTGCTTTGTGGTGATGAACTCCACACATGAGCACCTGAGCCACGACTGGCCAGCCTGCCAGCCTGCCTGCACACGCACACACGTCCAAACCTGCTAATAAACCCATAGAGTCACATTGATGTACACACACTCAAACACACCCAGAGAGGGCCCCACACAAACAGACGCATGCACATCCCCATTCATGGCACGTGGCCTTACCAGACACATTGTCATACACTCAGAAGGAAATTCCTAGGCACATATGAGACAAAGGCACATCACCACGTGTGGGATGGTGTGGGCCCATGCCATCTCATCGACAAGCAGCTAGTCCTGTGTGACAGAGGGAACAGCACAGGCAGATGCACAGCTTCCCCATGGAACCATTCAGAATGCTCAGGCCACCTGAGCATCTGGATGCGTTTGTCACACATTCGCCGGATTTCTCCACACTTCCTCAGGTTCTGAGGCCTAGCCAGGCTTGCTGTTGACACGGAGAAGAAGACCATCCTTTCTGTGGAGGTGTGGTAGATGATAGCTGGACCTGTGGAAGAAGAATGGTCCAGGACGGGGAACCTGCACGGATCACAAGGAGGTAAGCCTTTCGTTATCTCAAAGTGAGCCATTGGGACTAGAAGGTCCTGGGCCAGTGAGTGGACCTGCCAGTTTGCTTGTGCTCATGGAAAGAGGTGATGGCTCCCCAAGAGGATTGGCCATGCCTCTTGCTCAGGGGCATAGCTGTGGATGGTCTCCAGGGTACTGGAGGGTGCTGAGGCCACAGGGAGACCCTGTGAGCTGTTCAGCCTGCATAGTAAAATTTACCAGGAGGCCGAGAAAGTGCTTGGATTGATGATGATTCCCTCAATCTGCATTCCTTGGAAAAGCTGAACAAAATGAGTGAGAACTCCCTACCGTTGTTCTCATCGAAACTGAGGTCCAGCACGTAGTCTCCCCCAGGGAAGGTAGGAGTAAGGGACGGCTTCTCCTTGTTCCTGCCACATGCTCAAAAGCACCAACACCAACACCTCCATCTCCACCCAAGGGCCTTGGCATCAGAGAGCCTGGGGGAGGGCTGAGGGCTCAGAAAACATATATTCTCCTTGGTGGGAGTCATCGGCTTCATGGTTCTCTGTGGCATGGCTGGGCTTTGGCAGCATCTCAGATAACCAGCTGCCAAGCAGTAGGAGTTGCATTAGATGGCATTGGCAGGGCCCCGAAAGCATCTGTGCCAGAGCACATAAGCCAGTCTGATGATTGAGCCAGAGATTCTGGCGTTGTGTGCAGTTCCCCCCTTTCAGGGCCATGCGTCATGGGGTTACAGATGGACTATCATCCAGGCAAGCAGGTATCTTTGCCTGAGGCCTCTGTCCCGAGTTTTCAATGAGAGCTGAATATGGTTGGGGGGAGACAGGAGAGGCACCATGAGGGACCGATGCGTTTGACTGCGCCTGAACTCATCTGAGCCCAGACCAGGACAGACACACACAGGAACACTCACATACACACGCATACACAAACACAGACACGTGTACACACAGACGCACCCACCACACATGCAAGGAGATGCAGCAGAGCTCGTGGTGTATGTTCAAGGCAGGAGTGTCGACACTCTGCTGTCCACTGGAATCAATGGGAATTGTAGGGCCCAGGCTGTCCACTGGACAGGTTGGTGCAGGCAGCTAGTGGCCTCTCTAAATTTGGATGGTGTTGCAAAAACCAACAGGTCAGTGCTTTGTAGGCTGTGTGCAGCCCCACCACCTTCCCCCATAGGCTGAGACTTAATGGCCTTAATGTGCTTCCTGGCAATCGTGCAGAGAGCTCTATGTGACCCACCCCTGACTACTACTTTTCTGAAGAAGCGCTCTCCTGGGTGTCCACCCTTTTCCTGTGAGAGGTATGCCAGCCATTGTGACCCTGGTCAGACCTCACTTCGCCACTTAGCCTTGCAGACCCTGGCTGTGCAGAGCTTGCCTCCTGGGCTGCGGGGCTCCTGTGTAAATGCGTCCACCCAGGGAGGCCCTTGATTCAGCATCCGCAGTGACTCCTTGCTCTGAGGGCACAAGTCTTCTCTGGGGTAGCCTGCACACCATGCAGGATAGGCCACAGGGACCCTGAGAGCAGTCAGGCCCAGCCCCGTGTTTTTGCCTTGGAGATTGGCCTACATCTTCCTCTTCATAGGAAGGGCACTGGTCGTCCTTTATTTGTGCCGCTCACCTGCAGTACTGTGGCCATGTTCCCCAGCCTCCCAGCCAGCCTGCCTGCCCTGCAAATGTACGCACATACACACACACACTCCTGCTAATAAACCCATAGAGTTATACTGACGCACACACAATGCAACTCCCACACAGGGGACCCTCATACACAGACATGCATGCCACCACTCATGGCATGTACCCTTGCCAGACACACTGTCATGCACCCATAAGGAAATTCCTAGACACACACAGACAGAGGCATATGCCCCTGTGTGGACTGACATGGGCCCATGGCATCTCACCAATGTGCAATAACCCTGTCGGTCAGAGAGACAGCACAGATAGATATAAAGGTTTCCCACGTAACTGTTTGGACCACTCTCACCAGCTGAGCACCTGGGTGCATTTGTGACATAATTGTGTGATTTCTCCTCCATTCCTCAGGTGAGGAGTACAAGCCATGCTCGCTGTTGACTAAAAAAACAGACCTTCCTTTCTTTGGAGTTGCGGAAGAATGATGGTGCACCTTTGGAAGAAGAGTGGCCAGGGTGGGGAGCCTGCGCATGGATCGGTATGGGGGTAAGCCTTTCATTGTCTCAAAGTGAGTGAATTGGACTAGAAGATTCTGGGTTGGCCACCGTCCTGCCAGTGGGCTTGTGCCTCATGGCAAGGGGCAGTGGTTCTCTGAGAGGATTGCCTGGGCCTCTTGCTCAGGGGCGAATTTTGGAGGGTTTCCAGGGTGCTAGAGGGTGCTGAGGCCACGGGGAGTCCCCTATGAGCCATCCAGTCTGCTTGGTTTGGTTTGCCAGTCGGCCCAGGAAGTGCTCCAATGGATCATGACTCCCTCAATCTGCTTTCCTTGGAAAATTGAACAAAATGAGTGAGAACTCCCTGCCATTGTGCTCATCGAAACTGAGGTCCAGCACGTTGTTTTCCCCAGGGAAGGTAGGAGTGAGGGAAAGCTAGCTTTGCCTTGGTCGTGCCACATTCTTGCAACCTCCACTACCATCTCCACCCAAGGGCCTTGGGATCAGAGAGCCTCATGGAAGGCTGAGGGCCCAAAAGGCATGTGCCCTCCTTGGATGGAAGTCCTCAGCTTAGTAGTCCCCCGAGGCATTATCCAGGCTTTGAAGGCATCTCAGACAACCGGGAGCCAAGCAGTAGGAGTCGCATTGGGCGATGTTGGTGCAGCCTCAAGAGGCTCTGTGTTGCAGCAAATCAGCCAGACTGATGATTGATCCAGAGTTCCTGGCAGTGTGAGCTGTGCAACTCCTTCAGGGCCAGGCACCATGGGTTTGGAGGAGGACTCTCATACGGGCAAGTGGGAATCTTTGCCCTAGGCCTCTGTTCCAGGTCATCAGGTAAAAGCTGCACAGGGTTGAGGGAATACAGGAAAGACACCAGGTAGGGCCAATGCACTTGACAGTGCCTGAATGTGTCTCAGGCCAGAGAAGCACACATACCCACACACACAGTCTCCCACACACATGAACACACACACGCATACACAAATACATGCACAGACACACATAAAGATGCAGACACAGGCACGTGCGTGTGCGCACACACACACACACACACACACACACACACGCACACACCACACATGCAAGTAGGACCTGCAGAGCTCGTGGTGTTTGCTCAGGGCAAAGTGTAGATGCTCTGCTGTCCACTGGAATGGATGGGAATGGCAGGGCCTCTGGAGTCTGCAGGATGGGTGTGTGCATGTAGCTGGCAGGCTCCCTACACTCGGTGGTGTTGCAACACCAACGGGTCAGTGCTTTGTGGGCTGTGGGAGGTCTCACCACCTTCCCACATGAGCTTCTACTTATTACCCTATGGGGCCTACTTTGGATGTAGCCCAGGACTCTGCCCGACATGCCCCTGGCCACTACCTTCCCAAAGAAGGGCTCTCCTGGGCAATTTCCATGTGCCTGTGAGAGGTATGCTGGCCATTGCCATCCTGGCCAACCCTCGCTTTGCTGGGTGAACTTGCAGTCCTTGGCTATGCAGACATTTCCTTCTGGGGTTCTGGGTTCTATGTGAAGGCATCCATACATGGCAGCCCTTGATTCAGCATCTGGGGTGGCTTCTTCCTGTTCTGTGGCCACAAGACTTCTCTGGGCTTGATTCTCAACCATGCTGGACAGGCCCTAGGGATGCTGATAGCAGTCAGGCACAGCCCGACATCGTGGCCATGGAGCTTGGCCCATGTCTTCCTCTTCGTGGGAAGGGCACCGGTCCTCCTTTCTGTGTGCCTATCACCTGCAGTACTTCAGCCATGCCCTTGCTCCAGAACCACTATGTTGCGCCTATCTCTTCCAATGAATGGGCCCTGGCTTGACTCCCAAAATGTGGCTTCCTGTGAAGAGCACACTGCATGTTGCTGTCCTCACTGAGGATTCCAGCCCCCGACACGGGAGTCCCGTTCCAGGGCAGTGGTAAGAGACTTCCCCTGCAGCGATGAGGACTCAAGGACATGGACGTGGACATGGCAGCACGAGTGATGGCACGTGTTCCTGGAGGCCATGCTCATGAAGCACAACTGCCTTAGGCATGCCAATGTCCTTGGCTGTAGCACACCGCGGTTTCTGTCAGCTGTTTCTACTTGCTTTTGTTGGGGCATGAGCACTGCTTGCCTAAGGCTGTTCTGCCCATATACGAAGAGTCATATTGTCGAGTCGTATTGTCGAGTGAGTGGGACGAGTCACCTGTCCAACCTTTGTATTGCTCCCTTGGCTCACCAGGGCTTCTGGAGGCCTGAGGCATGCAGCCATCCCCCTGGGCTCCCAGCCTGCATCAGGACTCATTGCCTTGATCTGTTTTCACTGAGATTTCATGCTGAGCTCCGACACCAAGACAGCTAACGAGGTGACGTAGTCCACAACAACGTCACTTTGACAGTTGGAAGTGGGCTTTTTTGAGGAGAGTCATTGTGCTCTGTGTTGCCAGAGCATTGGACCTGTAGTGTCTGGCCACTGCATTCTCCCATCGGGTATATCACATCAATTCATGCTGTGGTGTGGCAGGGTCTGAGGCAACATATCCATGGATGGCCCATGTGGTTTGGGGAGATGAACACCACACGTGAGCACCTCTGCCACGGCTGCTCAGCCTGCCAGCCTGTCCTGCACATGCACACACGTGCACACCTGCTAATAAACTCATAGAGTCACACTGATGCACAATGAAACAGCACAGAGGGCCCCTCATACACAGATGCACATCTGTCCCAACTCATGACATGTGGCCTTGCCAGACACATTGTCATGCATTCACAAGAAAATTCTTAGACACACATGAAACAGAGGCACATCCCCATGTGTGGGCTGACGCGAGCCCGTGACATCTCACCGATGAGAAGCTAGCCCTGTGGGACAGAGGGATAGCACAGGCAGATGCAAAGCTTCCCCATGCAACCGTTTGGACCACTCTGGCCAGCTGAGCACCTGAGTGCATTTGTGATGCATTCTTATGTTTTCTCCACCATTCCTCAGGTGAGGAGGGCAAGCCAGGCGCTCCATTGACTCAGAGAAGAAGACCTTCCTTTCCTTGGAGGTGTGGAGGGATGATGTGGGATTTCTGGAAGAAGAGTGGCCTGGGGCAGAGGACCCTGCACACAGATCGCTATGCGGGTAAGCCTTTTGTCATCTCAAAGTGAGATGATGGGACTAGAAGGTCCTAGATATGCCTGTGGCCTGCCAGTTGGCTTGTGCCTCATGGAGAGGGGTGATAGCTCCTCGAGTGGAATGCCCATGCCTCTTGCTCAGGGCCGTAGTTCTGAATGGTCTCCAGCTTGCTGGAGGGTGCTGAGGCCTCGGGTACTACCCTATGACCTGTCCAGCCTGCGTGGTTCAATTTGCCAGGCAGCCCAGCAAGTGCTCAGATTGATGATAACTCCCTCAATCTGCATTCCTTGGAAAAGCTGAACAAAATGAGTGAGAACTCCCTACTGTCATTCTCATCAAAACTGAGGGACAGCTAGCTTGTCCTTGGTCATGCCACATGCTCGCAAATACCACCACCACCACCACCACCACTACCACCACCACCACCACCACCACCACCATCTCCACCCAAGGGCCTTGGAATCGGAGAGCCTCATGGAGGGCTGAGGGCCCAGAAGGCTCTCCTTGGATGGGAGTCCTCAGCTTGGTAGTCTTCTGAGGCATGTCCTGGCTTTGAAGGCGTCTCAGACAACTGGCAGCCAAGCAGTAGGAGTCGCGTTGGGCAATGTTGGCATGGCCTGGAGAGGTTCCATGCTGGAGCAAGTCGGCCAGACTGAAAATTGAGCCAGAGCTCCTGGCAGTGTGTGCGGTACCTCCCTTTCAGGGCCAGGCACCGTGGGTTTCCAGGTGGACTCCCCTCTGGGCAAGTGGCAATCTTTGCCCGAAGCCTCTATCCCAGGTTGTAGCTGAGAGCTTCACAGGCCTGGGGGAAGACAGGAGAGGCACCAGGTAGGGCTAATGCACTTGACAGTGCCTGAATATGTTTCAGGGCAGAGAAGCACACACACGCACACCTATGCACAGACTTGCACACACATGGAGACACACACAAACGCATATGCAGTCACATACACCCACACACACACACACAGTCACAAATGCAGACACAGGCATGCACACACACACACAAACACACCACACGTACAAGGAGTTCCGGCAGAGCTCATGGTATACACTCACAGCAGGAATATAGACGCTCTGCTGGCCCCTGGGATGGATGGGAATGGTAAGGCCTGGGGAGTCCACAGTACAGGTCGATAGAACAGCCAGTAGTCTCCCTATACTTGGGTGGTGTTCCAACACCAACCAGTCAGTGCTTGGTGAGCTGTGTGTGGCCCCACCGCCTGCCCACATGGACTATGACTTATGGCCCTTAGGGGCTGCCTTCAATCTGCCGAGGGCTCTCTCCAATGTGCCCCTGTCTACTACTCTCCCAAAGAAGTACTCTCCTGGGCATCCACCCTGTGTCTTTTAGAGGTGTGCCCACCATCACCACCCTGGTTGCCCCTAGCATTGCCCACTGGCCTCGTGGAACCTGGCTGTTCGACCTTGCCTCCTAGGGCATGGGGCTCCTGTGTGAAGGCATATACCCAGGACAGCCCTTGATTCAGTGTCTGGGGTGGCTCCTTCCTGTTTTGTGGGCAAAAGTCTTCTCTGCGCTAGCCTGCAGACCATGCAGGACAGGCCACAGGGACCCTGATAGCAGTCAGGTGCAGCCCCATGTCGTGTCCATGGAGTTTGGCCCATGTCCCCCTCTCCTGTGGAAGGGCACTGGTCCTCCTTTGTGTGTGCCTCTCTCCTTCATGACTGAGGCCATGCTCCTGTGCCAGGGCCACTATGTTGTGCCTGTGTCTGCCAATGGACGAGCCCTGCCTTGACCCCACAATGTGGATGCCTGTGAAGAACATGCTGCATGTTGCTGTCCTCACTGAGGATCCCTGTCCCTGATGCAGGAGTCCCTTTTGAGGGCAGTGGTGAGATATTTTCCCTGCAGTGATGAGGACTCAACAAGGTGGACATGTAGAGGGTGTCTGATTGATGGCACCTGTTCTTGGAGGCCATGCCCACTAAGCACAATAGCCAGGGACATTCCAGGTCCTTTGGCAGTAATGCACCCTGAATTCCGTCGACTGTTGCACTGGCTCTAGGTGGGGCATGGGAACCACTTGCCTAGGTCTGTTTTGCTTGCACCAAGAGCCATGTTGTTGAGTGAGTGGGATGGGTCACCTGGCCGACCTTTGCATAGCTACCTCATATCAGTAGACTTTGTGGAGGCCTGAGGCATGCAGCCAGCCCTGGAGGCCTAATAGCCTGCACCATGGTCATTGGTTTGCCCCATGATTACTGAGATTTCATGCTGCATCTGACCCCAACGGATTGACCTAGTCCACAACATCGCTTCGGCAGTCGAAAGTGGATTTTTGGAGGAGAGTTGTTTTCCTGTGCGTTGCCAGAGGGCTTTGGACACGCGGTGTCTCAGGCCATTGTAACCTCCCCCCAGGGTCAATTGTGTCATTTCATGCCATTGCGTGGCAGGGTCTGAGGCCATGGATCCCTGTATGGGCCATGTGCTTTGTGGAGGTGAACTCCATACGTGATCACCTGTGCCACGGCCACCCAGCCTGCCAGCCTACCCTGCACACGCACACACGCTCACACCTGCTAATAAACCCAAGAATCACACTGAAGCACACACACTCTAACCCAACCACAGAGGGTCCCTCATACACAGGCACACACACACCCCACTCATGGAACATGGCCTTACCAGACACATTGCCATGCACTCACACAGAAATTCCTAGACACACATGAGACAGAGGCATATCCCCATGCATGGACTTACCATGGACAATGGCATCTCACCCATGTGCAGACAGCCCTTTGGGATAGAGGGACAGCACAGGCAGATGCAAGGCATCCCCATGGAACTATTTGGAACGCTCTGGCCAGCTGAACACCTGGGTGCGTTTGTGATACCTTCATGTGTTTTCTCCACCCTTCCACAGGTGCGGAGGCCAAGCCAGGCTCGCCGCCCCCCCAGAGAAGAAATCCTTCCTTTCCTTGCAGGTGCAATGGGTTATGGCAGGACCTATGGAAGATGATTGGTCTAGGGTGGGGAGCCTATGCATGGATGGCTATGCAGGTAAGCCTTTCGTTGTCTCAAATTGAGCAAAAGGGCCTAGAAGGTCCTGGGCCAGTCTGCAGGCCTGCCACTTAGATTGTGCCTCGTAGTGAGGGGCAATGGCTCCCTAAGATGATTGCCTGTGACTCTTGCTCAGGGGCATAGCTCTGGATGGTCTCCAGGGTACTGGGGGTTGCTGAGGCCACGGGGAGTCTCCATGAGCCATCCAGCCTGCATGTTCCATTTGCCAGGCATTCCAGAAAGTGCTCAGATCGATGATGACTCCCTCAATCTGCATTTCTTGGAAAAGCTGAACAAAATGAGTGAGAACTCCCTACTATCATTCTCATCAAAACTGAAGTCCAGTACATTGTCTTCCCCAGGGAAGGTAGGAGTGGGGGACAGCTTCACCTTGGCCGTGCCTCTCACTCAACCACCACCAGCACCAGCACCACCACTTAAGGGCCTTGGGATCGGAGAGTCTCGGGGAATCCTGAGGGCCCAGGAGGTGTGTGCCCTCCTTGGGTGGGAGTCTACAGCATGGAGTCCATGGCATTGCTGGGCTTTGGCGGTGTGTTGGACAGCCAGTAGCAAAGAGGTAGGAGTCACATTGAGCATTGTTGGCACAGCCTTGAGAGCATCTGTCCAGAGGAAGTCGGCAAGGCCAATGATTGAGGTAGATCTCCTGGTGGTATATGTGGAGCCACACTTTCAGGGCTGGGCTCTGTGTATTTGGAGATGGGCCTCCGATGGGCAAGCAGTGATATTTGCCTGCGTCCTCTGTCCCAGGTTTGACAACTGAGCACTGCATAGGGATGCAGGAAGATGCCAAAAGCACCAGAAAGGACCACTGCCCTTGACAGCACCTGAATGTCTCTTAGGCCAGAGAGGCACACATACATACACACACAGACACACACACACCACACATGCATGGTGATCTGGCAGAGCTTGTACTACATGCTCAGGCCAGGCCTGTGTCGATGCTCTGCTGGCCAATGGCCTGCATAGGAATGGCAGGGCCTGGGGAGGACTTCAGGACCGGTGGGTGCAGGCAGCCGGCAGCCTCCATATACTTGGGTGGTGTTGCGACACTAACAGGTCAGTGCTTGGTGAGTGTTGTGAGGCCCTACTACCTACCCACCAGGGTGCGACTTATCGGCCCTAAGGGGACACCTGGAGATGGTGCCAAGGGCTCTGTCTGATGTGCCCCTAGCCACTACTTTCCCGAGGAAGGGCTCTCCCAGGTTTCTCCCCTGAATCTGTGAGATGTATGCTGGCCATCCACCCTGGCCGGCTCTCACTTTGTCAGGTGGCCTTGTGGACCCTGGCTGTGAGTATTTTGACTCCTGGAGCACAGGGCTCCTGTGTGAAGGCTTCCAGCATGGGCGACCCTTGATTCAATGCCTGCGGTGGCACCTTCCTGTTTTGTGGGCACAAGACTTCTCTGGGCTAGCCTGCAGGCTGTGTGGGTAAGGCTCTGGGCCCCAATAGCAGTCAGACACAGCCCTGTGTCGTGGCCATGGAGCTTGGCTCATGTCTTGCTCTCCTTGGGAAAGGCACTGGTCCTCCTTTGTGTGTGCCACTCTCCTATGGGACTGTGGCCATTCCCCTATGTCAGAGCCACTGTGTTGTGCCTGTAACTCTGACAACAGGCCCTGTCTTGGGTCCCACAATGTGGATGCCTGTGACGAGCACACCACGTGTGGCTGTCCTCGCTGAGGATCCCAGCCCCCGATGTGGGAGTCCCTTTAGAGGGCAGCAGTGCGAGACTTTCCCTACAGTGATGAGGATTCAAGGACATGGACATGGGCGAGGTAGCCCAAGTGATGGCATGTGTCCTGGAGGCTATGCCCATGAAGCACGCTGGCCATGGACACACCAGTTTCCTTGGCAGTAGCATGTCCTGCATTCCATCGGCTGTTTTACTGGCTCTCGGCAGGGCATGGGCACCGCTTGTTTAGGGCTGTTCTACCCACAGTCCAAGGGCCGTATGGTAGAGTGGGCACGACAGGTTGCCTGTCCTCATGGCGTCACCTCAGGCCTGTCTTCATGTGGTCGCCTTGCCTCAATAGGGCTTTGTGGAGGCCTGGGGCCTCCAGCCAGTGCCCAAGAGCTGCCGGGCCTGCATGGGGACTCCTTGCCTTGCCCTGTGGTCGCTGAGGTTTTGGGAAGCTCTCCGGCCCCTGGTCATCTAGCGAGACACCTAGTCCACATCGACGTTACTTCAGTGGTCCTAAGTGGGTTTGTAGAAAAGAGTCCGTGCACTGTGCATTGCCAGAGGGCTTTGGATACGTGGTGTCTCAGGCCTTTGCAGCCTCCCTCAGGGTCAAACGCATCATCTCATGCCTTTGCACGGCAGGGCGTGAGGCCAGGGTTCCACATACGGGCCATGTGCTTTTAAGTGATGACTTCCACATGTGAGCACCTCTGCTTCGGCCAGCTAGTCTGCCAGCCTGTCCTGCACACGCCCGCACTCACACACCTGCTAGTAAACACATAGATAACACTCACGCACACACACCCAAACACACCCATAGAGGGCCCCTCACTCACAGACTCATGCACACCCCCACTCACAGCACGTGGCACTTACCAGGCACATTGCTCATGGAAATTCCTCGACACACATGAAACAGGCACATCCCTGCGTGTGGGCTGACCTGGGCCTGTGGCATTTCACCCATGTGCAGCCAGTCCTGTGGGACAGAGGAACAGCACAGGCAGGTGCTAGGCTTCCACATGGATCTGTTCTTTCTGATCTCACCACCTGATCCTCTGGGTATGTTTATCATTTGTGAGTGCAATTTTCCCAAATTTTCAGGTGTTGTGTCATTGCCAGCCTCACTTCGGCTCATAATAGAAAGCCTTCTTCTCCTTGGAGGAGTGGAGTGAGGTTGGCCTCACCAGGTTAGCTGCCCTGGTTGGGCAGATTCCACATGGATCGGTAAGAAGGTAAACTTCTTTTGTCTTAGAGTGAGCCTTTGGGCAAGGAAATCTTGTGCTTGCCTGAGGGCCTTCTGACTGGTGTGTTATCCTGACATGTAGGGTTTAGCTCCCCAAGATGATATCCTGTTCCTCTTGCTCGTAGTCATGTCCTTGGATTGTCTCCCAAGTCTGGAGGTCCCTGTGGTCATGGGTCCTTCCCAGGTTCTCCTTGATGTGGCAGGACAATAGGTCCTCCCAAGGGTGAGCATGTCTGCACTAATGGGCTGTCCCAGCCAGACCCCACAGGTGCTCATATCCATGATGACTCCCACATGTGCATTCCTTGGAAAGCTGAACATAGTGAATGAGGAATCCTTTACTATTGTCCTCATGGAAGCTGAGGTCTAGCTCGAGATCCCAGCCAGGGAGATACAGTGAGGGACAGGTGCCGAGGTCAGGGTCACCCACAGCCTAGAGGAGGATGCACAGGGCTGGAAATTGGTCCTGAAACAGAGCTGTGATTCAGGCACAGGGATACCCTGTTCCTGCCCCCAGGGGATGCCCTGTGTGGGGTAGCATGGGTGGTGCAGGGGCTCCAGCACACCCTGTAGCCTGTGGTGAGTGGGACATCCAGGGTGAGTGGGACACAGGTCACCTGACTGTCTTCCACCGTTCTTGCTGCCTGTCAGCCTTTGAAGTCTTCCTCCCAAGGTTTCTTTCCTTTTCTGCTGTAGGTTATCAAGTGGGGTATGGCTTAGGGAAGTGGTCTTTGCAGAGGGCATACATTGTTTCCTCCATATCTTGTCAGTGGTTTGGCTCCGTATTTTGTGTTTTTTTGCTATGTTCTGTGGTCTTCAGGTTTCTGGTATTTTCCTGAGCCTGTTAGCCTTCCTGAGAGCCTTTAGTCATAGGTCCTTTCCTTTCCTCTTATTTTTTCACCCCCCCCCAAAAAATTTCATCTTTTCACTCTATTTTCTTCTATGCCCTCTTTGTTAGAAGTATATGATAAAGGATGCTTTATTTTTGTTTTTTATGCTACTTATGTTATAATATTTGCTATTTTCCTTCCCCTTCTTTTTCTGTGTATCCTCTATATTACTTGTGATGTATGTTTCTTTTTTTCATGACTCAGACCTGATATTGTCTATTAGAAATAGTGCATATTTCAGTGTTTCAGACTTTTTTTTGCATTTTCATTTTGTATTTCTGCTTCATATAATATTTTTATATGAGTGCGTTTCAATTTCATTTTATCTTATCATTGATCTACCCCAATTATGTATTGTGAACGATTCAATGGAATTATATTTTTTTATAGATTGGTTTTCATCAATCTCTTGGCATTAGAATTTTCCAGTACTTTTCTATATTTCTTTTTTGGAAAGGAAGATATTGTGCCCTGCTTGTCATATTAATTGTGCTTTCAAATGGCTCTTGCCCTGTTACGATGAGCATCCTCTTTCACTTGCTAATGCTCTTGTGCTACCATTTTTGGTCATTGCAATCTCATGGGTTTGTGGTCATATTCTTTTTTCAAGCAAAATTCTTTTGAAACATACCTGAGATTGTCTGTCTAAAACATCAAGTTTGTAGTTGGAACAATATATACATTATGGGCTTTTTTGTTTGTTTCCATAGAAGGTAGAGGATTTTATTGAAGGTGTATCTCTTATATTTAACTCATACAATGTTTCACAATTCATTCCCTGCACTGTTAGTCACTAATCTTCAGATATATGATCAACATCATGTGGATCAGTGCCTCCTATGGTAACAGAATCCTGAATGCTCACTGCCTACCAGGTATCACATTCTGATGGTCCATTTTATAATTGTTGTGGGATAAATGATGATTCCACAAAGAGATCTTGTTGGAACATGGACAGAGTGAATAATGAAAATCACTTCTGTGAGCTGAGATCCAGCCCATAGATCATACTAAGCAAAACTATGGAGGGGAATTCAGCATGGTCAGCAAATGCTCCCAAAAAAGTACTATGGTAGTGGAAAAATAACATGCTGGCATATGCTAGAGGAAACAAATTGTAGAAAGGTCTATATAACCAATTATGGGATGATATTACAATTCTTGGCTGCCAATATGTACATATATGTCATAAATAGACCTTGGGAAACCACTCCTTAAGTAATGAGTCCTATGCAAAATGTCTGTGACTACACTTGAGCTATTTACGTATTTGAGCTACTAGAATTTTCTGAGTGATGATCAATGTCTTTAGTGTGATTAGATTGTCAAAATACAAAGATATGGAATTTTACTTATCATTTTCTATTAAGTGGAACAATTGTATAGAAATTGAAAAGTAATAGGTGGAAAAATTAGAGAGGGTGACAAAACATGAGAGACTCCTAACTCTGGGAAATGAACAAAAGGTGGTGGAGGAGAAGGTAGGTGGAAGCGTGGGGTGACTGTGTCACGTAGGCTGAGGTGGGCCCTTGATGGGATGAGCACTGGATCTTATGCTATATATTAGCAAATTGAACATAATTTTTAAAAATTGAAAAGTAGATGCTCTATGTGAAATCTTCACAGTCAATTTGCTCTCCAATGCAGTTACTATGACTAGAACAGTTGTTTACACATTGTTTTTTATCCATAATATGAGCAAGAAATTTCATATACTCTTCAACAATGACTTCTATTACATGTTAAATATTTTTAGATGTGAGATGATTGTATTTAAAATTCTTTGATTCTTATTGTAGTAAGAGATGAAGAGGGACACTATATCATACTTAAAGGATCTATCAAAGAAGAGGACTTAACAATCATCAATATATATACCCTGAATGCTGCCAAATATATCAATCAATTAATAACAAAAGTTAAGACATACTTAGATAATAATACACTTATACTTGGTGACTTCACTTGATAGGTCTTCTAAGCACAACATCTCCAAAGAAACAAGAGGTTTAAATTATACACTTGACCAGATGTATTTCACAGATATTTAGGGAACTTTATATCCAAACGCAACTGAATACACATTCTTCTCAAGTGCACATGGAACTTTCTCCAGAATAGACCACATATTGGGTCACAAATCGAGTCTGAAGTGAACCAAAAGATTGGGATCGTCCCCTGCATATTCTCAGACCATAATGCCTTGAAATTAGAACTAAATCACAAGAAGTAGTTTGGAAGGATTTCAAACAGGGGGAGGTTAAGGACCATCCTGCTAAAAGATGAAAGGGTCAACCAGAAAATTAAGGAAGAATTAAAAAGACTCATGGAAACTAATGAGAACGGAGATACAACCATCCAAAATCTTTGGGATAGAGCAAAAGCAGTCCTGAGGGGCAAATACATCACAATACAAGCATCCCTCCAAAAACTGGAAAGAACTCAAATACAAAAGCTAACCTTACACCTAAAGGAGAAAAAACAGCAAATAGATCCTACACCCAGCAGAAGAAGAGAGTTAATTAAGATTTGAGCAGAACTCAACGAAATCGAGACCAGAAGAACTGTGGAATAGATCAACAAAACCAGGAGTTGGTTCTTTGAAAGAAATAATAAGATACATAAACCATTAGCCAGCCTTATTAAAAAGAAGAGAGAAAGAAGACTCAATAAAATCATGAATGAGAAAGGAGAGATCACTACCAACACCAAGAAAATGCAAACGTTTTTAAAAACACATTATGAACAGCTATACGTCAATAAATTAGGCAATCTAGAAGAAATGGACACATTTCTGGAAAGCCACAAACTACCAAAACTGGAACTGGAAGAAATAGAAAACCTGAACAGGCCAATAACCAGGGAGGAAATTGAAGCAGTCATCAAAAACCTCCCAAGACACAAAAGTCCAGGGCCAGATGGCTTCCCAGGGGATTCTATCAAACGTTTAAAGAAGAAACCATACCTATTCGACTAAAGCTGTTGGGAAAGATACATAGAGATGGAATACTTCCAAACTCATTCTATGAGGCCAGCATCACCTTAATTCCAAAACCAAAGACCCCATCAAAAAGGAGAATTATAGACCAATATCCCTGATGAACATGGATGCAAAAATTCTCAAGAAGATATTAGCCAATAGGATACAACAGTACATTAAGAAGATTATTCACCATGACCAAGTAGGATTTATCCCCAGGATGCAAGGCTGGTTCAACACTCGTAAAACAATCAGTGTGATTTATCATATCAGCAAGAGAAAAACCAAGAACCATATGATCCTCTCAAGAGATGGAGAGAAAGCATTTGACAAAATACAGCATCCATTTCTGATCAAAACTCTTCAGAGTGTAGGGATAGAGGGAACATTCCTCCACATCTTAAAAGCCATCTACGAAAAGCACACAGCAAATATCATTCTCAATGGGGAAGCACTGGGAGCCTTTCCCCTAAGATCAGGAACAAGACAGGGATGTCCACTCTCACCACTGCTATTCAACATAGTACTAGAAGTCCTAGCCTCAGCAATCAGACAACAAAAAGAAATAAAAGGCATTCAAATTGGCAAAGAAGAAGTCAAACTCTCCCTTTGGCTGATGACATGATACTCTACATAGAAAACCCAAAAGCCTCCACCCCAAGATTGCTAGAACTCATACAGCAATTTGGCAGTGTGGCAGGATGCAAAAGCAATGCCCAGAAATCAGTGGCATTTCTCTACACTAGCAATGAGACTGAAGAAAGAGAAATTAAGGAGTCAATCTCATTTACAATTGCACTGAAAAGCATGATATCTAGGAATAAACCTAAGCAAAGGGGTAAAGGATCTATACCCTAAAAACTGCGGAACACTTCTGAAAGAAATTGAGGAAGACACAAAGAGATGGAAAAATACTCCATGCTCATGGATCAGAAGAATTAATATAGTGAAAATGTCAATGTTACCCAGGGCAATTTACACGTTTAATGTAATCCCTATCAAAATACCATGGACTTTCTTCAGAGTTAGAACAAATTATTTTAAGATTTGTGTGGAATCAGAAAAGACCCCGAATAGCCAGGGGAATTTTACAAAAGAAAACCATATCTGGGGGCAGCACAATGCTAGATTTCAGGTTGTACTACAAAGCTGTGGTCATCAAGACAGTGTGGTACTTGCACAAAAACAGACACATAGATCAATGGAACAGAATAGAGAACCCAGAAGTGGACCCTGAACTTTATGGTCAACTAATATTCGATAAAAGAGGAAAGACTATCCACTGGAAAAAAAATAGTGAAAGGGATAAAGGAGAAAGGAGAAAAAATGAGTTGGAAATATCAGAAAGGGAGACAGAACATGAAAGACTCCTAACTCTGGGAAACAAATTAGGGATGGTGGAAGGGGAGGTGGGCGGGCGGTGGGGGTGACTGGGTGGCGGGCACTGAGGTGGGCACTTGATGGGATGAGCCCTGGGTGTTATTCTATATATTTGCAAATTGAACACCATAAAAATTAATGTATTAAAAATAAATAAAAACAAATGCAGAAAAAAATAAATAACATTATTCTTCGATTCTTACATGAATTTCATTGACCACTTTCATGTATCATCAGTGAATTTCTAATGTGTTTAGAGAGACACCCTTGATATAATACATGATTTTACAGTGAGTGTGCTGGGGAAATTTTGACACAAATATCAGGAACAATTATTTCTGTACTACTTCATCAAAATTGTGAGCTTAATCATTCTTTTCATCACATGGTCAAATGAATATCCATTATGAATTCTTATAAGTCTTTATAACTAAATATTCCACTAGGAAAATTTTGTTTCACAACTTCTCTAATTTTCTATATACTTTGTAGACTAGTTGTAGAATTAGAATTCCATGGATTATCATCACCAATTAAGTGCTCCCTTATTTGGAATGAAACAAAACTCCTGATAAAACACACATTTTATAGCAAATTTAGTTTCTCTTATGTCTTTGAGTAAGACAAACAAATGGTAATTTTAGAGTTTTCATTCCTGTGAATGTTTTAGGGTGTATTTTAATTAGATTGATGACACAGTCACGGGAAGTAGAATAACTCTTTTTTTTTCTTACTGGGGACAATGTTCTAGACATAGAGTAAAGGATTTAGGTAGATGGTATATGAAACAGTTTTTATTTTTTTAAATTTTTATTTATTTATGATAGTCACACAGAGAGAGAGAGAGAGAGGCAGAGACACAGGCAGAGGGAGAAGCAGGCTCCATGCCCCGGGAGCCCGATGTGGGACTCGATCCCGGGTCTCCAGGATCACGCCCTGGGCCAAAGGCAGGCGCCAAACCGCTGTGCCACCCAGGGATCCCCCATGAAACACTTTTTAAATAAAAAAATAAATATCCCATTCTTGGTATTCAAAATAGATTTCACTAGCCAATATATATTCAGCCAATTTTATATGTATTTAAAGGTGGATTACATAGTCATAATGAGTGACACTGAGGGAAATATTTGGGGAAACTTTGACACCAGTGTCTTCTACATAAAAAATGACTTCATATGCTTCTCTACTTTAAGGAGTAATTATAATTTTCTTTTCATGTAGGTTATCATCTGCATATCTATAGTTAATTCCTTGTAGCCTGTTAATTGTAAATATTTGATCAAGAAGTTTTTTCTTTTTTAACTTCCCTAACTTCCCCCTTGGAATTGCTTGAAATTGTTCCTGCCACTTCATGGGAAGTTCTAATGTTACTTATTAGTACAAATTTCCTCATCTGGAAATGATCAGAACACTGATTTCCAAAGGTAACATTACAGTTTTAATAAATTTATTTTTCATGGACCACTCTTATTTATTTTTTTAAGTTTTTATTTAAATTCCAGTTAGTTAACATATAGTATAATATGAGTTTCAGGTGTACAATATAGTAATTCACCAGTTCCATACAATACCCATTGCTCACCACAGCAAGTGCACTCTTTTTTTTAAAACTAGTTAATAATACAACTGGTTGTACAAAAGTCTGTGAAACCAACCAGTGTGAGGTTTAATGTGGAGTCGGGAGGCCGGGTGGCTCAGTGGTTAATTGCCTGCCTTTGGCCCACGGAGTGATCCTGGAGTCTCAGGATTGAGTCCTACATCGGGCTTCCTGCATGGAGCCTGCTTCTCCCTCTACCTATGACTCTGCCTCTCTCTGTATGTTTCTCATGAAAAAATAAATAAAATATTTAAAAAATAATAATTTTTGGAATCACATCTTAGGCTTCTGTCTCATTTATTTCCAGGAATAATATCAGAAAAAAAACCCTAGTAGAGTTAGTATATTTTATGTGCAGGTACATGATGAACCATCCAGTCTTTTCCATGATTGACAAATGGACATATATACATCTCATATGTCCCTACTTTTACTTTATTTTCAGAGGTCAATATGAACTAAAACCTTGATTTCATATGAATAAAAAAATTATCCCTTTTTCTTGAGGTGATAAGGAAGAAAGTATTGCAAATAATTGTATCATCTAATCCTCAAGAGCCAGTAGGAATTCTACCATCTGTAAGCCTTTTGTCCTGAAGATACTGACATTTCTCTTAACATGCTATAGCAGTCCAATTACAATAAGACTCTGGCTGGGCTAGTCAGCCATGAGGCCAGATCATTATCTATGATGACTGGTTTCCATGAGTAAATACTATGAGTTAGTGTGTCCCAGGGCGAAATAATCTGAAGTACTCAGTGCTGCCACATCTGTCAGGATCAATATTTTTTAAAACATTTTATTTATTTATTTATTTATTTGTTTATTTATTTATTTAAGACAGAGCGAGAGAGAGAGAGAGAGGCAGAGACACAGGCAGAGGGAGAAGCAGGCTCCATGCAGGGAGCCTGACATATGAGACCCAATCCTAGGTCTCCAGGATCACGCCCTGGCTGAAGGTGGTGTTACCGCTGAGCCACCCAGGCTGCCCAGGATCAATATTTTTTTTTAAGAAATGTGCCTGGATCAATGATTCTCATTGTAATCTGAGCAAAATGAGTGACAAAGTGACTTCTGTGAACTGAGGTCCAGCAAAGAGATCATGCTAGGAAAAATGTGGAGGAGGGTTTAGTTTGGTCAGCTGATATGACTAATAGGGGATACAGTAATTGAATTTTATCTTGATTGCATATATTAAGGTAATGAATCCTACAAAATACCAATTTCTGATTTAGGGATGACATGGCAAATCTTTGAGTGCTTGGCTGGCAGGATGCATACATTCATAGTAACCACACCCTGGAGAACCAGAACATAAGGAGAGAGACCAATGGTAAATGGTTATGCCTACCTTTAAGGCATTCATACATTTTTCTTACATGCAAAAATCTTTAGAGTAAGAAACAGTTGATTGAGACCAACTAGGTAATTAATGTAAAGGATATGAATCTTTACTTATTTATCTCTTAAGTAAAAGAAACATAGAAATTAAAGAGTAGTTTCTAATCAAAATGTCTTAAAGTATATTTTAATTTCCTTGCTGGTGAACTCATAAGATTTAGAACACTATTTTTCCCCTGTCACCTAAACAGAAATGCTCTAGGCATTTGAGCTATGGACCCAAGTGGATGCTGAACTAAACATTTTCAATTGTAATATTATTATATTTCCAATTCTTGGTGTTTTAGGTAGATTTGATAGACTAATATTCATATTTTGTTAGTGGGGTTCATAGTTAGTGTTGAAGGGGAGATCCTAGTTCAACATCCAATGCTGATGGAGGCCGTTTGAAGAATCTTTGAGACCAAGATCTTGTTTCAAGTAGTGAACATAATTTTTCTTGTTATTTAGAGAGTCAAATGAATACCTTTGGTTTATTTCTTATAGCTTTTTATTAGTAAACTTTCCATTATAGTGGTTTGGTTTGTCAAGTTTCCTAATTTCTTGGTATATTTTGTAGATTAGAAGTGATATTGGAATTGGTTGGAATTTCTACCACTGCTCCAATGAACTACTGATTTTGTCATTGTTATCAGTTCTTTTCTATGGGAATAATCAACAGTGCACTCCAGAGTTAACATTGCAACTTTAAAAAATTATTATTTAGATTATTTCTATTATATATCTTTGGCAAACAAGATTACACATTATTTTGAATAGTCTCTTAATCCAAACAATGTGAGGCCTTTATATTCTAGGTCATCTGAGGTTTCTATGTACTTTTCCCACAGAATTTGTATGCTTCCTCTTTTAAATAACATCAGAAGAGCCTACTTGAAAATATTATTATGATATACTTATACATAATCAATATCTTGTATTGTGCATGATACAGATGGACATGTATAATTCTCATATTTCCACAATTTTATTCTATGCTAACATCAACATGGACTAAGATCTTGGTTTCATATAAAAGCTTTAATTTCTTCCCTTTAAGACATAAAATGACGGAGAGTTTTGGGAAGAATTCTGTATCCCCTCCTCATGGGCCAATGGGAAATTTTACACTGGTAAGCATTTTTTCCTGAAGATTGTAACATTCCTCTCAAGGAATTATAACACTCTAATGACAAGATTTTGGCTAAGCTAGTCAGCCATAGGCTGAGTTCTTGACTGTAGTGACTAGTCTCCATAATTGAATAGTATGGTTCAGTGTATCCTAGTGAGACAGAATCCTGAGTGCTCAATGTCTGCCATATATTCAGGATTAAAACTCCTTTTGCAAATGTAGTTCGATCAATGTGGTTTCAAAAATGGGTCTTATCGAAATCTGAACAAAATGAATGACAAAGTCATTTCTGTAAGCTAAGGTCCAGCACAAGGATGTGAATGCTAGGCAAAAAAATGTGAATGAGAATTCAATTTGGTCAGCAAGTGGTACCAAACAAAAAGGACTGTGGCATTGGAAAACTAGCATGTTGGCAAATACTAGAAGTGTATTATACTGAGGCTATAAATAACCATTGTGGAATGACATGGCAACTTGACTGGTGGCCTTCATTTTTTTTTTAATAGGAAGTTCTTTATTGTAGGAAGTCTGGGTGCCTTTTTTTTTTATTATTGGAGTTCAATTTGCCAACATACAGAATATCATCCAGTGCTCATCCCATCAAGTGCCCCCCTCAGTGCCCATCACCCAGTCACCCCAACCCCCTGCCCACCTCCCTTTCCATCACCCCTTGTTCGTTTCCCAGAGTTAGGAGACTTCTCATGTTCTGTCTCCCTCTCTGATATTTCCAACTCATTTTCTCTCCTTTCCCCTTTATTCCCTTTCATTATTTTTTATATTCCCCAAATTAATGAGACCATATAATGTTTGTCCTTCTCTGATTGACTTATTTCACTCAGCATAATACCCTCCAGTTCCATCCACGTCAAAGCAAATGGTGGGTATGTGTCGTTTCTAATGGCTGAGTAATAGTCCATTTATACATATACCACATCTTCTTTATCCAGTCATTTTTTGATGGACACCGAGGCTCCTTCCACAGTTTGGCTATTGTGGACATTGCTGCTAGAACCATCGGTGTGCAGGTGTCCCTGGCGTTTCACTGCATCTGTATTTTTGGGGTAAATCCCCAGCAGTGCAATTGCTGGGTCGTAGGGCAGATCTATTTTTAACTCTTTGAGGAACCTCCACACAGTTTTCCAGAGTGGCCGCACCATTTCACATACCCACCAACAGTGCAAGAGGGTTCCCCTTTATCCACATCACCTCCTACATTTGTTGCATCCTGCCTTGTTAATTTTCCCCATTCTCACCAGTGGGAAGTGGTATATCATTGTGGTTAAAAGCCATCTATGAAAAGCCCACAGCAAATATCATTCTTAATGGGGAAGCACTGGGAGCCTTTCCCCTAAGATCAGGAACCAGACAGGGATGTCCACTCTCACCACTGCTATTCAACATAGTATTAGAAGTCCTAGCCTCAGCAATCAGGAAACAAAAAGAAATAAAAGGCATTCACATTGGCAAAGAAGAAGTCAAACTCTTCCTCTTCACAGAGGGAAGAGGGCCTTCATACACCCACAGCAAACAGACTGGAGAACTGGCACATGAGTGGTGAACACTGTGGGAAATGGTTGCGCTTATTCTTGAGCCATTCACATCATTTCCTTAATCACAGAAATTTGTGAGATCCTACTCGAAAATAGTATTATTATATACTTATGGTATTCAACAGTCAGAAATAAATCAGTTTTTGCTTGTCATTTATCTCTTACATATAAGAAGTGTGGGGAAATTGAAGAGTAAGTAGATCATATTTATTGGGTGATCTTATTATGTGTTTTAATTTGTTTGCTAGCTCAGTTTCAAGATTAGAACTTTTTCTTTCTTGTCACTTAGGGAGAAATTTTCTAGATATTTGATGTTGATTTAAATTAGATATTTAATTAAACATTTTAACATAAAATGATCAAAGTTCCAATTCTTGTAATTTTATGTTGATGTGATTGTTTAACACTCATATTCCATCAATGGGTTTATGTGTATAAACCTAAGTTACAATTTTAGCGAGTAATGCTGGGGGGAGGTGGGCTTTGCATCAACTTTGAGACCAAGGTCATAGAAAATTTGATTTTTATACTACTTTTTTTTCTGAGGATAAAGCATAATTTTTAAAATTAGATACATAGTCACGGGAGTATCTATGGTTAATTCTTTAAATATCTATTATTAGTAAGCACTCAACTGGAAAGGTTTTGTTTCACAACTTTTAAATTTTCCTCTATGTTTTTGTGGGATGGAAGCGATTTTTTGAATTGTGTGGAATATTCATCACCATAGCAAAGAAGTGCTGATTTTGTTGGATTTTTTTTCTGTTCCTTTTCTCTGGAATGGAACAAAATAATGCACTCCAAGTTTAATAACCAATTTTAAATAAATATACTTTTATGGCTTACTTTTTTATATTTTTCTGTAGTCAAGTAGATAATTGGTTTGGTGAAATATCTGTTAATCCAAACAGTGTGAGCTATTAATTATCTAGTGAGCTATCCAATATTTTGTCTTTTTTATTTCCAGGATTGTTATGGCTTCTGTCTTGGAATAACAACAGAAACATCCTAATAAAGTAATATGAATTCATTTGATGTAAAGTTATATCATAATCCCTTCTGTGTTGTGCATGTTTGTCAAATAGACATATATACATCACATTTTCCATATTTTACTCTATTTCCATAGGTTAATATGAACCACTAGTTGGGCCTCATGTGAATTTATTCCTTTTTCTTGAAGGAATTCCAGTAGGAATTGCGACATCAATAAGCATTTTGTCCTGAAAATACTAGAATTCCTGTTAGGACATTCTAACATTCATACGACAGTGAAACTGTACTAATCAATTGTGGAGCTGAGTCATTGACTGATGACTCCATGTCACCATGTCTCCATGATTAAATAGTATGGATCAGTGTGTCCCAGGGACACAGAACCTGGAATGCTTACTTAGTGTCTGCCATATATCTTAGGATCTAAATCCCTTTTATAAATGTGACTGAATCAATGATTAACTTATTGCAAGATACATCCATGAAGGCAAGAGAAACAAAAGCAAAAATGAACTATTGGGACTTCATCAAGATAAGAAGCTTTTGCACAGTAAAATAAACAGTCGACAAAACTAAAAGACAACCTACAGAATGGGAGAAGATATTTGCAAATGACATATCAGATAAAGGACTAGTATCCAAGATCTATAAAGAACTTATTAAACTCAACAGCAAAGAAACAAACAATCCAAACAGGAAATGGGCAAAAGACATGAACGGAAATCTCACATAGGAAGACATAGACATGACCAACAAGCACATGAGGAAATGCTCCGCATCACTTGCCATCAGGGAAATACAAATCAAAACCACAATGAGATACCACCTCACACCAGTGAGAATGGGGAAAATTAACAAGGCAGGAAACAACAAATGTTGGAGGGTATTTGGAGAAAGGGGAACCCTCTTGCACTGTTGGTGGGAATGTGAATTGGTACAGCCACTCTGGAAAATTGTGTGGAGGTTCCTCAAAGTTAAAAATAGATGTGCCCTACGACCCATCAATTGCACTGCTGGGGATTTACCTCAAAGATACAGATGCAATGAACTGCCGGGACACCTGCATCCCGATGTTTCTAGCAGCAATGTCCACAATAGCCAAGCTGTGGAAGGAGCCTCAGTGTCCATAGAAAGATGAATGGATAAAGAAGAGGTGATATATATATATATATATATATATATATATATATATATATACACACAAACACACAATGGAATATTATTCAGCCATTAGAAATGACAAATACCCACTATTTGCTTCGATGTGGATGGAACTGGAGAGTATTATGCTGAGTGAAATAAGTCAATTGGTGAAAGACAAACATTATAGGGTCTCATTCATTTGGGGAAGATAAAAAATAGTGAAAGGGAGTAAAGGGGAAAGGAGAAAAAATGGGTTGGAAATATCAGATAGGGAGACAGAACATGAGAGACTCCTAACTCTGGGAAATGAACTATGGGTGGTAGAAATGAGGTGAGCGGGGGTTTGGGGTGACTGGGTGACGGGAACTGAGGGGGCTACTTGATGGGATGAGCACTGAGTTTATTCTATATGTTGGCAAATTGAACACCAATAAAAAATAAATTTATAAAAAGAATAAAAAATAAAAATGATTATCACTGGAATCTGAAAAAAGTGACAGAATCAGTTCTGTGAGCTAAAATCTGCCAAAAGACCTTATGAGGCAAAAAATATGGGTAAAGTTCAGTTATTCAGGTAGTCGTACCAACCAGATATGTGGTATTTGAAACCTTAACTTAATTATATACATTAAGAGAAATGAATTGTAGACATATATAAATATCTGAATTAGGAATGATGTGGTAATTCTTTGAGTGTTTGGCTGGCAGCATGCATACACTTAATCAAACACTGGGGAAACAGCACATGGGTATTTGAGACTGATGAGTTATATGTTTGTCTACCCTTAGGTTGTTAATGGGATTTCCTTAGATGCTGCAATCTTGTGAGTTAGGCTTAGTCCAATGAGGTTGATTAGAGAATTCAAAACATATTAAAAGTCATCAGATACTAATTAGCTTTTGGA
Source organism: Vulpes lagopus (assembly GCF_018345385.1). Taxonomy (NCBI): domain Eukaryota; kingdom Metazoa; phylum Chordata; class Mammalia; order Carnivora; family Canidae; genus Vulpes; species Vulpes lagopus. The sequence goes on along the minus strand of NC_054827.1, from coordinate 95,827,200 downwards.
TAAAGGAAATATAGTGGAGACTGAATAATGGTTTATATTTATGGACTATCTCAGAGAGTGTTTTAATTCACTTGTTAATCCAGTCACAGTAATTCATACTGTGTTTTTTCTTGTCACCCAAGAGAAATTTTCTAGGCATTTGTGCAATGGATTCAAATATATACTGCACTAAATATTTTTAACTGTGAAATTATTACATTTCTAAATCTTGAAATTGTATTGGTTAATATTCATATTCCTTCAGTCTATTTCATTTCTGCTTAAAGGAAGATCCTAATTTTAATGAATGTTGCTAAGTATTCTTTGGAGAAATTTTGACTAAGTCTTAAAACAAATGATTTTCCATACCATTATATTTCATGAAAAAAGTATATTTTTTTCTTGTCATATAGGTGGTCATAATTGCTTTATAACCCCTTACAGTAAACATTGAATTAGAAAGTTTTTCTTCCTTAGCTCCTCTGACTGTCCCTGTGGTTTATAGGTTGGAAATAAGATTGCAGTTGCATGGAATTCTTGCCACATCCCAAGAATAGCTGATTTTGTCACATTTACCAGCTCCCTTATCTGTGAAGAAACAATGATGTACTCACAAGGTAATACCTATTTTTTATAAACTTTTTCCTGGGTTATGTTTATTATTTATTTAGGTAATCAGGAATTAATTAGTGTTATATGGAGTCTGTCAATTTAAACAGTGTGAAGCTTTAATAATCTAGTGATTTTTTTCCAGAATCTTTGTACTTTCTCAGTTGATGCCTCATACAAATATTAGGCACAGTAATGATGGCAAGGTCATTTCTCATGAGTGTGGCAGAGAAAAGTTTGTTCATACTAAGAAGTATGCTTACCCAAATGCCACTAGTACTTAGCGATGTATCCTTGTGAATACCACCCTAAAAATAGAATGAGAAGTATTTTATGTAAGAGGGCTCAGTGTCTGACATTTAGGTACACTCTAAACCCCTCTAATCATGTCATACTTGTGCTTATGTGAGTCCTGCATGCATTATTGTGGCCACACTATGGAACTGGATGTAGCATAACCTTAAGTGTCTGCAAATTGCCCTGTGCCTGAGCTCAAGCAGATTAAGTGCTGCAAGTGACTTTTAGACAACCGTTTTTTTTTTTTTTATTCCCCATAATGGTTTTTTGTGATTTTCTCTCCAAATCACTGGATCATCTTTGAGGATAAAGTATTTCTGAGGTTGAATTATCAGAAATATATGTACATTGTTGTGATTGAATTTTTCACCAGACCAACATTTTCCTGGAACTTTAAGCATACTCAGATACTCTGATTGCTTGTTTAATTTGTCTGGCGGAAAATGTTGGACAAAATTTACTCTGATGGAGACTAGAAATTAACACAATATTGTTGGGAGAACATTGGAAACATTCTAGGAGATCAATATGTTGGCTTATTTAATAAGAGATATGTATTGAATCCTCCCATCTTGTGCCTCTGGCAGGCAAATGAACATTTTTATTTCTCATCTTTCACATTTTTACCTATTTACACAGGTCAAGGATAAGACACAAGAAAATGTGTATTCCTTACTCTTGAGATATGACATGAAGGAAAGGCCCATTCTCAAGAGCCAGTAGAAATTCTCTTATAATTCTCAGTAAGCATTTGTCCTTAAAATATTGATCTTTCTTCTAGGGATTATATAATACTCCAGTTACCATAAGGCACTCTATGATAATCAGCTAGGAAATCTGAATCATTTATGTAGGGGCTGATCTCCATGACTGAATAGGGTGAATAACTATGTCCCAGAGTGATGAATTCCAGAGTGTTTAGTTTCTCTCATTTCCTCAGGTACACAGTATCCTATTTTAGTGACTCATGTATATTGAGGATGATTGTAATTGACCTCATTGAAAAATCTGAACAAAATAAGTTACACAATCACTTCTGTGCAACTGAGGCCCAGCAAAGATATCCATCATAAACAAAATATGTACAAGGAGGAGATCCATGTTTCCCTTTGTCCAGTACCAGCAAGAACTGCAGTATTAGAAAACTAAGCTGCTGAATTCTTTTTTTTTTTAAACACAAACTTAAGATAAATTTAATTGAAGAAAATGTTCATTACAGAAATTAACAATGCTTACCATTCTTTAAACACCATATACATTATTAATATATACTATATATTTCCAATCAACTCCATTCTTAGGCTCAATTTAAGAAACACAATTGTAACAAGCTGCTGAATTCTTAAGATGGTAGAGAAGTAGGGGGATTCTGTGCTTGCCTCGTCCTTCAAGCACAGATAGATATCAGATAATTCTGAACACCCAATAAGTCCATCTGAGGACTGAGACAACACACTGCAAATCTAGAGAGAAAAATAGCCACACTATGGAAGGTTGGAGCTATGGAGAGTTGACTTGGGGGAGAAAAGAATTGCAGGTGCTACAGAGGGGAAGGAGCCCTGAACACAGAAAGAGGGGAGAGAGGAAGAGAGAGAGAGAGAGAGAGAGAGGAAGAGAGAGAAAACGCAGCATGCGGGGAACTGCACAAGAAAAACTTTTCCCCAAAACCAGACTGGGAAAAGAAGAGGGGCTTATTATTAGAAGATTTTGCAAGCAACCTAGCTGAAAGTCTGAAGTTTTAAAAGTCCATGCCATCACCAGGATCATGCTTGGCAGGCTAGCAGTGCTCCTGTGGTAAGCAGGGTTAGAGGCCCTAGAGCAGATAGCATCTAAAGATCTCTGTCACACTAGGAGAGGCAGTTCCCCTTCTTGGAGTGCATTTGGGAAACATAGCACTGCCTCTCAGGACAAAAAAGATGGTGAGCACTATTTATTAAGCAGCCCTGTTACTTAGCATAGCAGAAGAGGCATCAGTTGAAGGAAACTAACCTGGAAGCCAGCTTATGTCTGTGCTTTACCATAAACTCAGCCCCTGTGTAGTCATGCAACTACTTTTCTGGAACAAATGGCACCAGCCACAGCGCAGCAAGACCCTAACCCAGAGGATCAGTGTGAGTTTTAGCCATGCTAAGTCCCTAAAATTTGTAGTTTTGAAACCCATGCCTGAGATAAAACACAGGAGCACTGTGCTGCCAGGCAGACAGATGGCTCAGACACAGACACTTTCTGATGGAAGCCAGGGACACAAGAGGAGAAAATTTTTCTTCTCTGAGTGCTTTCTGAACAGCTGAAAGTGCAAACTCCCCTCACTGGGGACAAGAGAGTAGGGTGACAACATTTTCCCCAAAACCCATCATCACACACAGACTACAATGAGCAGCATAGCACCAGTGGAATTTGGAGTTACTTACACCGATGTCCAGGCTACTGTGCCCTGTAGGTTCATCTTTTTTTTAAAGGGACAATGGGAAGAGGGAGAGAATCTTAAGCAGACTCCACATCCAGCACAGAACCCAATGCAGAGCTTGATCTCATGATACTGAGATCATGACCTGAACCAAAATTAACAGTCAGTTGCTTGACCAACTGAGCTACCAAGGTGTTCCTGCAGTTTAATCTTTACTAGGGCAAGTCTGCCTGGAAATGAGCACTGGGTATTATATATAAGTGATGAATCACTGGATTCTACTCCTGAAACTACTATATTATATGTTAACTGTCTTGAATTTAAATACAAACTTGCAGGGAGAAAAAAGAATATAAAGGAAAAAGGAGAGGTAAAGAGTTTCCCAGACAAACAAAAACTAAAGGAGTTTGAGACCACTAAACCAGCCCTGCAAGAAATATTAAAGGGGACACTTTGAGTGGGAAAGAAAGACTAAAAGCAAGAAAGAGGGCAGCGCAGGTGGCTCAGCGGTTTAGCGACACTTTCAGTCCCTGCATGGAGCCTGCTTCTCCCTCTGTCTGTGTCTCTGCCTCTCTCTTTCTGTGTCTCTCATGAATAAATAAATAAATAAATAAAATCTTTTAAAAAATGAAAGCAACAAAGACTATAAAGGAACACAGAAAATCTCCAGAAACATGAACTTCATAGTTAATACAATGGTACTAAATCTATATATCAAAAATCACCTTGAATCTAAATGGACTAAAGATTCCAATCAAAAGACATAGAGTACCTGAATGGATAAAAAGATAAGATTTATCTATATGCTCCTTACAAGAGACTCACTTTAGACCTAATGAAAGGGTTAACCAGGAAATTAAAGAAGTAATAAAAAAATACATGGAAGCAAATGTAAATGAAAACATGACAGTCTAAAACCTTTGGAAAGCAGCAAAGGCATTTATAAGAGGGAAGAATATGGCAATACAGGCCCACCTCAAGAAGCAAGAAAAGTCTCAAATACACAACCCAAACTTACCACTAAGGGAATTAGGAAAAGAAGAGCAAATAAAGCCTAAAAGCAGCAGAAGAAGGGAAATAATAAAGATTAGAGTAGAAATAAATGACATAGAAACAACAACCAAAAATCAGTAAATAGATTTTTTAAACTCATTATTTGAAAGAATTAATAAAATTAATAAACCCCTTGCCAGATTTATCAAAAAGAAAAGAGAAAGGACTCAAATAAAACTATGAGTGAAAGAGCAGAGATCATAACTAACCATAGATATATAGATGACCACAAGAGGAATATTATTAAAGATTATATGCCAATTAACTGGGAAACCTGGAAGAAATGAATACATTGCTAGAAATATACAAACTACCAAAACTGAAACAGGAAGAAGCACAACTTGAACAGAACCATAACCAGCAAAAAAATGGATCAATAATCAAAAATCTCCCAACAGGGGATCCCTGGGTGGCGCAGTGGTTTGGCGCTTGCCTTTGGCCCAGGGCGCGATCCTGGAGACCCGGGATCGAATCCCACATCAGGCTCCCGGTGCATGGAGCCTGCTTCTCCCTCTGCCTATGTCTCTGCCTCTCTCTCTCTCTCTCTGTGACTATCATAAAAAAAAAAAATCTCCCAACAAACAAAGACCTAGGAGCAGATGGATTGCCAGAGAAATCCTACCAGACATTTAAAGATGAGTTAATACCTTTTCTTCTCAAACTGTGCCAAAAAAATTGAAATGGAAGGAAAACGTCTAAACTCATTGTATGGGGCCAGCATTACCTTGATTCCAAAACCTTACAAAGACCCCACTAAAAGGGAGAATTACAGGCCAATATCCTTGATCAATATGGATGCAAAACTTCTCATTAATATATGAGCAAATTGAGTCTAACTGTACTTAAAGAATTATTCACCATGATCAAGTGATATTTACCTCCTGTGTTGCAGAGGTGGCTCTATATCTGTAAATCAATCAACATTATACCACATTAATAAAATAAAAACAAAAACTTATGATCGTTTAATAGATGCAGGAAAAAGCATTCGACAAAATACAGTATGCATTCTTGATAAAAAAAAAAACATCAAAAAGAAAGGATATATGTATACAATGGAATATTACTCAGCCATTAGAAACGATAAATACCCACCATTTGCTTCAATGTGGATGGAACTGGAGGGTATTATGCTGAGTGAAGTAAGTCAATCAGAGAAGGACAAACATTGTATGTTCTCATTCATTTGGGGAATATAAATAATAGTGAAAGGGAATAAAAGGGAAGGGAGAAGAAATGTGTGGGAAATATCAGAAAGGGAGACAAAAAATAAAGACTCCTAACTCTGGGAAACAAACTAGGAATGGTGGAAGGGGAGGAAGGCGGGAGGTGGGGGTGAATGGGTGACAGGCACTGAGGGGGGCACTTGACGGAATGAGCACTGGGTGTTATTCTGTATATTGGTAAATTGAACACCAATAAAAAATAAATTTATTATAAAAAAAGAAGGGATTAAGGTAACATACCTCAACACCATAAAGGCCATATATGAAAGAACCACAGCTAATATCCCAAATGGGAGACTGAGATCTTTTCCTCTAAGGTCAGGTACAAGAGAGAGATGTCCTGTCTATTTTATAGTACTGGAAATCCTAGCCTCAGCAAAAAGACAACAAAAAGAAATAAAAGGCATCCAAATCAGTAAAGAATAAATCAAACTTACACTATTTGTAGATGCCATGATACTCTATGTAGAAAAACTGAAAGACCCCAGAAATAAATTGGGAGAACTGATACATGAATTTGTATCACAAGATATAAAATCAAGGCATAGAAATCTGTTGCATGGGAGGACTGGGTGGGTCAGTCACTTGGGCATCTGCCTTTGGTCAGATATGATCCCAGGGTCCCTTGGGCTTCCTCTCAGTGGAGAGCCTACTTCTCCCTCAACCTCTTCCCCTCCCCACCCACTCATGGTCACTGACTTTCACACTCATGTCCTCTTATAAATTAAATCAATCAATCTTTAAAAAAAGATATCTATTGAATTTCTATATGCCAATAATGAAGCAGCAGAAAGAGAACTCAAGGAATCCATCTCATTTATAATTACACCAAAACCCATAATATCTGTAGGAGTAAACCTAACCAAAGAGATAAGGGATCTAGACTCTCAAAATTACAGAACATTTATGAAAGAAACTGAAGAAAATAGGGGCACCTGAGTGGCTCAGTAGTTGATCACCTGCCTTTGGCTCAGGTCATGATCCTGTGGTCCTGGGACTGAGTCCTGCATTGTGCTCTACCCACGGAGCCTTCTCTCTCTGCCTGTGTGTCTAATTCTGTGGGTTTCTCATGAATAAATAAATAAAATCTTTTAAAAAAATTGAAGATATACAAGACATGGAAAAATATTCAATGCTCATGGATTGAAAGAAAAATATTGTGAAAATGTCTATAATACCCAGAGCAATCTACACATTCAGTGCAATTCCTATCAAAATACCATCAACATTTTCCACTGAGCTGGAACAAAAATTCCTACAATTTGTATGGAACCATAGAAAGGCTTGAATAGTAAAGCAATCTTGAAAAAGAAAACCAAAGCAGGAGTTATCACAATTCCAGACTTAAGCTGTATTACAAAACTGTAATCATCAAGACAGCATGGTACTGGCACAAACCAGACACATGGCTCAATGTAACTGAATGGAAAACCAAGAAATGGACTCTCAACTCTATGGTCAACTAATCATTGACAAAGCAGAAAAGAATAATCCATTGGTAAAAAAGTCTCTTCAACAATGGCATTGGGAAAACTGGACAGCCACATGCAGAAGATTGAAACTGGACTACTTTCTTACACCATACTCAAAAATATTCAAAATGGATGAAAGACCTAAATGTGAGACAGGAAACCATAATAATCCTTGATAAGAACACAGGCAGCAAGATCTTTGACTTCATCTGTACCAACTTTTTAGTAGATAGTAGATAGTCTTGGGAGGCAAGGAAAACAAAAGTAAAAATGAACTTTTGGGACTAAATCAAGACAAAAAAGTTTTGCACAGTGAAGGAAATAACCAAGAAATGTAAAAGGCAGCCTATGGATTGGGGGAATATATTTGCAAATGACATATAAAATAAAGGGCAAGTATCTGAGATCTATAAAGAACTTATCAAACTCAACAAACAAATAACAAATAATACAGTCAAGAAATGTGAAGAAGACATGGATAGACATTTCTCCAAAGAGGACATACACATGACCAAAGACACATGAAAAAATGCTCAATATCACTCATCATCAGGGAAATAAAATCAAAGCCAACAATGAGATACCACCTCACACCAGTCAGAATAGCTAAAACTAACAAGACAGGATATAAGAAATGTTGGTGAGGGTACAGAGGAAGGGGAATCCTCTTACTGTTGGTGGGAATTCAAGCTGGTATGGCTTCTCTGGAAAATTTTGGAGGTTCTTCAAGAAGTTAAAAATAGAGCTACCATGACCCAGCAATTGCACTACTCGGTATTTACTCAAAGGATAAAATAAATACCAATTTGAAGGGACAAAGTTTATACAGCATAAAAAAGCAATAGCCAAACATAAAAAGAGCCCAGATGTCCATCAACTGATGAATGCATAAAGAAGAAGTACATATATATATATATATATACATACATATATATACATATATACACACAATGGAATATTACTTAGCCATCAAAAACAATGAAATCTTGCCATTTGCTACAAATGAATAAATGAATGAAGCTAGTGTGCATAATGCTAAGCAAAATAAATCAGTCACAGAATGGCAAATACCATGTGACTTCACTCATATATGGAATTTAAGAAACAAAACAAATGAACATAGAGGAATGGAAAAAAAGAGGGAAGCCAACCATGAAATAATTTTTTAAATTATAATTCATCTAGCCAACATACAGAACACCATTAGTTTCAGAGGTAGGAATCAGTAATTTGTTAGTTGCATATACCACCCAGTACTCATCATATCACATGCCCATAGTTAAGAATCTCTCATGGTTTGAGTCTCTCTCTTATTTCTTCCCATTCCATTTTTCCCTCCCTTCCCCTATGATCCTCTGTGCTTTTCCTTATGTTCCTTATAAGAGTGAAACCATATAATAATCGTCTTTCTCTGATTAACTCCTTTCACTCAACATAATAACTTCCAGTTCCATCCATGTCAATGAAAACAGTAAGTATTCATCCTTTCTGATAGCTGAGTAAATCATGTCAGTGGGCATCTTGGCTCTTTCCACAGTTTGACTATTATGGACATTGATGCTATAAACATTGAGGTGCAGTTGTCCCTTCTGATCACTACATTTGGATCTTTGGCATCTTCCATCCATTTTAACTGATTTTTCAATATGGTGTAAGAAAGTAGTCTATTTTCATTCTTCTGCAACTGGCTGTCCAGTTTAGTTGACCAAAGAGGTCAGGGTCCATTTCTGGGGTTTCCATTCTGTACCATTGATCTATGCAGCTGTACCATACTATCTTTTTTTGTATAATTTTTTATTGGAGTTCAATTTGCCAACATATAGTATAACATGCAGTGCTCATCCTGTCAGGTACCCCCCTCAGTGCCCATCACCCAATCACCCCATCCCCCTGCCCACTTCCCCTTTTACTACCACTTGTTCGTTTCCCAGAGTTAGTAAACCCCCATGATCTGTAACCCTCTCTAACTTTTCCACACTCATTTTCTCTCTTTTCCTCTTTAATCCCTTTCACTATGTTTTATATTACCCGTATGAACAAAACCATATAATGTGGGTCCACCGATTGGCTATTGTGGACAATGCTGCCATAAACATTGTGGTGCAGGTGTCTCAGACTTTCATTGCATCTGAAACTTTAAGGTAAATCCCCATCAGTGCAACAGCTGGGTCATAGGCTAGCTCTATTTTTAACTCTTTGAGGAACCTCCACACAACTTTCCAGAGTGACTGTACCAGTTCACATTCCCACCAACAGTACAAGAGGGTTCCCTTTTCTCCACATCCTCTCCAAAATGTGTTGTTTCCTGCCTTGTTAATTTTCACCATTCTCACTGGTGTGAGGTGGTATCTCATTGTGGTTTTGATTTTTACTTCCCTGATGTCAAGTGATTCAGAGCATTTTTTCATTTGCTTGTTGGCCATGTGTATGTCTTCCTCTGTGAGATTTCTCTTCATGTCTTTTGCCCATTTCGTGATTGGATTATTTGTTTCTTTGCTGTTGAGTTTAATAAGTTCTTTATAGATTTGGATACTAGCCCTTTATCTGATATGTCATTTGTAAATATCTTCTCTCATTCTGTAGGTTCTCTTTAGTTTTGTAGATTGTTTCTTTTGCTGTGCAGAGCTTTTTATCTTAAGTCCCAATAGTTCATTATTGCTATAGTTTCCCTTGCCTTCATAGATGTATCTTACAAGAAGTTGCTATGGCCCAGTTCAAAAAGGATATTGCTTGTCCTCTCCTCTAGGATTTTTATGGGATCTTCTCTCACAATTAGATCTTCCTTCCATTTTGAGTTTATATTTGTGTATGGTATAAGAGAATGGCCTACTTTCATTCTTCTGCAAGTGGCTGACCAATTTTCCCAGCACCATTTATTGAACAGACTGTCCTTTTCCAATGAATAGACTTTCCTGCTTTATCGAGTATTAGTTGACCATAGAGTTGAGGGCTCATTTCTAGATTTTCTATTCTGTTCCATTGATTTATGTGTCTGTGTTTGTGCCAGTACCACACTGTCTTGATGATCACAGCTCTGTATTATAGCTTAAAATATAGCATTGGGACATCCCCGACATTGGTTTTCCTTTTCAGTATTCCTCTGGTTATGTGGGTCTTTTCTGATTCCATACAAATCTTAAGATTATTTGTTCCAACTCTCTGAAGGAAGTCCACGGTATTTGATATGGATTGCATTAAATTTGTAAGTTACACCTGGTAGCATAGAGATTTTCACAATGTAATTTTTCCAATCCATGAGCATGGAATATTTTTCCATCTCTTTGTGTCTTCTTCAATTTGTTTCAGAAGTGTTCTGTAGTTTTTAGGGTATAGATTCTTTACCTCTTTGGTTAGGTTTGTTCCTAGGTATCCTATGCTTTTGAGTGCAATTGTAAATGGGATTGACTCCTAATTTCTCTCTCTTCAGTCTCATTATTACTGTATAGAAATGCCACTGCTTTCTGGGCATTGCTTTTCTATCCTGCCACACGGCCAAATTGCTGTATGAGTTCTAGCAATCGTGGGGTGGAGGCTTTTGGGTTTTCTATGTAGAGTATCATGTCATCGGCGAAGAGGGAGAGTTTGACTTCTTCTTTGCCAATTTGAATGCCTTTAATGTCTTTTTTTTTTGTCTGATTGCTGAGGCTAGGACTTCCAGTACTATGTTGAATAGCAGTGGTGAGAGTGGACATCCCTGTCATGTTCCAGATCTTAGGGGAAAGGCTCCCAGTGCTTCCCCATTGCGAATGATATTTGCTGTGGGCTTTTCGTAGATGGCTTTTAAGATGTTGAGGAATGTTCCCTCTATCCCTATACTCTGAAGAGTTTTGATCAGGAATGGATGCTGTATTTTGTCAAAGGCTTTCTCTGCATCTAATGAAAGGATCATATGGTTCTTGGTTTTTCTCTTGTTGATGTGATCTATCACATTGATTGCATTATGAGTGTTGAACCAGCCTTGCATCCCAGGGATAAATCCCATTTGGTCATGGTGAATAATCTTCTTAATGTACTGTTGGATCCTATTGGCCAGTATCTTGTTGAGAATTTTTGCATCCATGTTCATCAGGGATGTTGGTCTATAATTCTCCCTTTTGGTGGGTGTCTTAAGATGTCTGGTTTTGGAATTAAGGTGATGATGGACTTATAAAAGTAGTTTTGAAGTATTCTGTCCCTTTCTATCTTTTGGAACAGCTTTAGTAGAATAGGTATTGTTTCTTCTTTAAACATTTGATTGAATTCCCCTGGGAAACCATCTGGCCCTGGACTGTTGTGTCTTGGGAGGTTTTTGATGACTGCTTCAAATTCCTCCCTGGTTATTGGCCTGTTCAGGTTTTCTATTTCTTCCTGTTCCAGTTTTGGTACTTTGTGGCTTTCCAGAAATGCGTCCATTTCTTCTAGATTGCCTAATTTATTGGCGCATAGCTGTTCATAATATGTTTTTAAAATCGTTTGTATTTCCTTGGTGTTGGTAGTGATCTCTCCTTTCTCATTCATGATTTTATTAATTTGAGTCTTCTCTCTCTTCTTTTTAATAAGGCTGCCTAATGGTTTTTGTATCTTATTAATTCTTTCAAAGAACCAACTCCCGGTTTTGTTGATCTGTTCCACAGTTCTTCTGCTCTTGATTTCATTGAGTTCTGCTCAAATCTTAATTAACTCTCTTCTTCTGCTGAGTGTATCTATCTGCTGTTTTTTCAGGGTCTATCTGCTGTTTTATCTCTAGCTCCTTTATGTGTAAGGTTAGCTTTTGTATTTGAGTTCTTTCCAGTTTTTGAATGGATGCTTGTATTGTTATGTATTTCCACCTTAGGACTGCTTTTGCTGCATCCCTAATATTTTGAACGTTGTATCTTCATTCTCATTAGTTTCCATGAATATTTTTAATTCTTCCTTATTTTTCTGGTTGACCCTTTCATCTTTAAGCAGGATGGTCCTTTACCTCCATGTGTTTGATGTCCTTCCAAACTTCTTGTTGTGATTTAGTTCTAATTTCAAGGCATCATGGTCTGAGAATATGCAGGGAACGATCCCAATCTTTTGGTATCGGTTCAGACCCGATTTGTGACCCAGTATGTGGTCTATTCTGGAGAAAGTTCCATGTGTACTTGAGAAGAATGTGTATTCAGTTGAGTTTGGTTTAAAGTTCTGTAGATATCTGTGAAATCCATCTGGTCCAGTGTATCATTTAAAGCTCTCGTTTCTTTGGAGATGTTGTGCTTAGAAGACCTATCTAGTATAGAAAGAGCTAGATTGAAGTCACCAACTATAAGTGTATTATTATCTAAGTACTTCTTCACTTTGGTTATTAATTGATTTAAATATTTGGCAGCTCCCACATTCGGGGCATATATATTGAGGATTGTTAAGTCCTCTTGTTGGATAGATCCTTTAAGTATGATATAGTGTCCCTCTTCATCTCTCACTACAGTCTTCGGGATAAATTTTAGTTTATCTGGTATAAGGATGGCTACTGCTGCTTTCTTTTGAGGACCATTTGAATGGTAAATGGTTCTCCAACCATTTATTTTCAGGCTGTAGGTGTCCTTCTGTCTAAAATGAGTCTCTTGTAGACAGCAAATAGATGGGTCCTGCTTTTTTATCCAGTCTGAAATCCTGCGCCTTTTGATGGGGTCATTAAGCCCGTTCACGTTCAGAATTACTATTGAAAGATAGGAGTTTAGTGTCCTCATGATATCTATTCAGTCCTTGTTTTTTTGGATTGTTCCACTGAACTTCTTATTAATGGGGAATTTTAAGAGTCCCCCTTAAAATTTCTTGCAGAGCTGGATTGGAGGTCACATATTCTTTCAGTTCCTGCCTGTCTTGGAAGCTCTTTATCTCTCCTTCCATTTTGAATGAGAGCCTTGCTGGATAAAGTATTCTTGGTTGCATGATCTTCTCATTTAGGACCCTGAATATATCCTGCCAGCCCTTTTTGGCCTGCCAGGTCTCTGTGGAGAGGTCTGCTGTTACCCTAATACTCCTGCCCATAAAGGTCAGGGATTTCTTGTCTCATGCTGCTTTAAGGATCTTCTCTTTATCTTTGGAATTTGCAAGTTTAACTATTAGATGTCGAGGTGTTGAACGGTTTTTATTTTTTTTTATGGGGGAATCTCTCTATTTTCTGGATCTGAATGCCTGTTTCTCTTCCCAGATTAGAAAAGTTTTCAGCTAGGATTTGTTCAAATACATATTCTGGCCCTCTGTCCCTTTCTGTGCCCTCGGGAACCCCAATTAAACTAGGATTTTCTTCCTCAGGCTGTCGTTTATTTCCCTTAATCTATCCTCATGGTCTTTTAATTGTTTCTCTCTTTTTTCTTCAGTTTCCCTCTTTGCCATCAACTTGTCTTCTATGTCACTCACTCGTTCTTCCACCTCGTTAACACTCGTCGTTAGGATTTCTCGTTTGGATTGCATCTCATTCAATTGATGTTTAATTTCTGCCTGATTGGATCTAAATTCTGCAGTCATGAAGTCTCTTGAGTCCTTTATGCTTTTTTCTAGAGCCACCAGTAGCTGTATAATAGTGCTTCTGAACTGCCTTTCTGACATTGAATTGTAATCCACATTTTGTAACTCTGTGGGAGAGAGGACTGTTTCTGATTCTTTCTTTTGAGGTGAGGTTTTCCTTCTAGTCATTTTGCTCAGTGAAGAGTGGCCAAAAGCAAGTTGTATTGGGAAAAGGAGAAAAAGAGAGGAGAGAAAGAAGGGAAGAGAAGAGAAATAGAAAAAAGGAAGAAAAAAAAGAAAAAGAAAGAAAGGAAAAGAAAGGGTGGGGGAAGCAAACAGAAATCAAAAAGAAAAAAAAAAAAACACGGGGTAGTATCTTCCGTTTCTGTATACTAAAGTCCCTTGACTTCCCCTGGAACTTGTCCGTCTAGTTGGTCTTCTGGGGGAGGGGCCTGTTGTGCTGATTCTCAGGTGTTAGCACTTGGGGGAGCTGCTCTACCCCATGCCTGGTGCAGGGCTCAGTGGGGGTTGTTTACCCCGTGAGGCCCCAGGAGGTACAACCCCAGTGGCAGGGCCAGCTCTGGAGCCCTGGCTTCAGGTTCCTGCAGGAACTACAGAGTTCTCCGTCTGCAGGGTCTGGATGCTCCAGGGCGGGCCCCTGATCTGCCCAGCTGGGGGCAGGAGCGTCCTTGCTGTCCTGGGCCCTCCCAGCCTCTGCCTGTCCCGTGGGGAAGCCGTCTCCTGTGCTGTGTCCTGGCGCCCAGTGCTCCCGGGCCTGCGCTGTTGGATTCGCGCTCCCGCCCCGCAGCCCCCTCCGCAGAGCCACCACCCAAGCCTCTCCAAGCTGCTCCGTTCCCGCCCGAGCTGCTCCGGATCCGGCTGCAGCCCTTAGGGAGCTCGGCACACTTTCCCTGGGGCGCAGGTGTCTGTTAGTGTCCCAGGAAGCCTGAGGGCATCACCGCCCTCCTGGGGTCCTGCTCTAAGTCCCTGTGAGGCCTTTCCGCCCGGGAATATTTGTGCAGCTCCTGCTTCTCCGGGACGGGGCTCTCCTGTCCTGGGGACACTCGCCCCGGCCTCAGCCCCGCTCCTCACGGGTCCCCTCCCCCTTGGAGGCCTTTTGTTTCTTTATTTCTTTTTCCCCGTCTTCCTACCTTGATAGAAGCGCGAACTCTTCTCACTGTAGCATTCCAGCTGTTCCCTCTTTAAATCTCAGGCCGAATTCGTAGATTTTCAGGATGATATGAAGGTTATCTAGGTAATTTGGTGGGGACAGGTGATTTGGGGACCCTACTCTTCCGCCATCTTGCCCCTCCCCCAGGTTTCACTATTAAATGTTGGGGTGTTGAATGGTTTTTATCTATTTGGCGTGGGACGTCTCTATCTCCTGGATCTGAATGCCTATTTCCCTACCCATGTTAGAGATGTTCTCAGCTATGATTTGTTCAAATATGCTTTCTGGCCCTCTGGCCCTGGGCACTCTCTGGAACCCCAATTATATTGATTTTTTTTATGAAGCTATCATATATTTCCCTTAACCTTTCATCATGGTCTTTTAATGGTTTTCCTCTTTTCCTCAGCTTCCTTCCTTGCCACCCACTTGTCTTCTATGTCACTCAGTTCTTTTTTCTTCCTCATTAACCCTCGTCATTAGGACTTCCAGTTCAGATTGCATCTCACTTAATTGATTTTTAATTTCAGCCTGATAAAATCGAAATTCTGCAGTCATGAAGTCTCTTGATTCTTTTATGCTTTTTTTCCATAGCCACCGGTAGCTTTATAATTGTGCTCCTGAGTTGGCCTTCTGACACTGAATTGTAATGCAAAATCTGTAACTCCTTGGCAGAGCGTACTGTTTCTGATTCTTTATTTTGTCTTGAGTCTTTCTTTCTAGTCATTTTGCTCAGTGCAGAGTGGCTGTACGAGCACCTGAGTCAAGAATATCAACCACATATATGTATAGAATGGAATACTACTCAGCCATTAGAAACAACAAATACCCACCATTTGCTTCTATGTGGATGGAACTGGAGAGTGTTATGCTGAGTGAAATAAGTCAGAGAAGGACAAACTTTATTTGGCCTCATTCATTTGGGGAATATAAAAAATAGTGAAAGGGAATAAAGGGGAAAGGAATGAAAATGAGTGAAAATATCATTTAGGGTGATAGAACATGAGAGACTCCTAACTCTGGGAAACAAACAAGTGGTAGTGGAAAGGGATGTGGGTGAGGCTTGGGATGACTTGAGATGGGCACTGAGGGGGACACTTGAGGCGATGAGCCCTGGGTGATATGATGTATGTTGGCAAAACGAACTCAAAAAATAAATATTAAATAAATAAAATAAATTTTTAAAAACCAATAGCCTTCAAACCAAAAAAAAAAAAAAAAAAAAAAAAGGATGGTGGGAGACACAAACAAAGCTGTGTTTTGGTTGGAAAAAAAAAGGAATATCAACCATAAACTAAGTAAATTTCATCCTAGATGATTCTGCCAAGCTCAGAGACCACAAATTGAAAACAACGATCCGAGCAATACAAAACAAAAGGACTGCTAAAGTTAAAAACAAATTTTCAAACAAAGTAGTAAATAAAAGAAGGCCAAAAATCCCAAAGAAGTTTTTAAAAAAGAAACGAAAATAATTTTTAAAAAGGGGGGGGTTGAGAGATGGTGTTGGTGATGAAGTTGTAGTGGAAGGAGAATGTAGTCTTCCTGAGGGGTTCTAGATGGTAATTCTCTTGTTTCTGAGTATATTAAGTTCTGTATGTTAGAAGATGCTCAGTCCCAAAGTTATATAAACCAGAAATACTTGTAGAAGGCCCCAATATTGACCACCAAAATATAAATGAGTTAAAAGAGGGGGGCAGAATGGGAATGACGAATCTTACAGAATGAACCAGCATGGTATTCCACTTGGTTCTGGGTACATGCTGGTCATGTTTTAGAAGGTATTAACGGGGGGAGGGGCAAGATGGTGGAAGAGTAGGTTCCCCAAATCACCTGTCCCCAACAAATTACCTAGAAAACCTTCCAATCATCCTGAAAATCTACGAATTCGGCCTGAGATTTAAAGAGAGACCATCTGGAATGCTACAGTGAGAAGAGTTCGCGCTTCTATCAAGGTAGGAAGACGGGGAAAAAGAAATAAAGACACAAAAGGCCTCCAAGGGGGAGGGGCCCCGCGAGGAGCCGAGCTGAGGCCGGGGCGAGCGTCCCCAGGACAGGAGAGCCCCGTCCCGGAGGAGCAGGAGCTGCACCAACCTTCCCCACAGAAAGGCCTCCCGGGGAATTGGAGCAGGATCCCCAGAAAGGCCCGGGGATGCCCTCGGGCTCCCTGGGACAGTAACAGAGGAACTGCGCCCCGGGAGATGCGCCGAGCTCCCTAAGGGCTGCAGCGCATGGTGGGACCCGGAGCAGCTCGGAGGGGCTAGGGCGGCGGCTCCACGGAGGGGGCTGCGGGGCTCCGGGAACAGCTCCGAGGGGCTCAGGCTGAGGCTCCGCGGAGGGGGCTACAGGGCAGGAGCGCGAATCCAACAGCGCAGGCCCGGGAGCACAGGGCGCCGGGACACAGCCCAGGATCCGGCCTCCCCCGGGACAGGCAGAGGCTGGGAGGGCCCAGGACAGCAAGGACGCTCCTGCCCTGAGCTGAGCAGATCAGCGGCCCCGCCCGGGAGCTCCCAGGCCCTGCAGATGGAGAGCCCCGGAGCTACTGCAGGGGCTGACTCCAGGGTTCCAGAGCTGCCGCCCCGCTACTGTGGCTTCCTCCCGGGGACTCACGGGGTGAACAACCCCCACTGAGCCCTGCACCAGGCAGGGGCTGAGCAGCTCCCCCACGGGCTAACACCTGAAAATCAGCACAGCAGGCCCCTCCCCCAGAAGACCAGCTAAACGGACGAGATCCAGGCGAAGTCAAGGGACTTAAAGTATACAGAATCGGAAGATACTCCCCCGTGTTTTTTTTTGTTGTTGTTGTTTTGCTTTTGTTTTGTTTTGTGCTTTTTTTTCTTTCTTTCTTCTTGATTTCTGATTGCTTCCCTCACCCCACCCCCCTTTTTTTCTCCTTTCTTTCTTTTTCTTTCTCTTTTTCCCCTTTTTTTTCTTCTTTCTCTTTTTTCTTTTTCTCTTTTCTTTCCTTCTCTCTCTTTTTCTCCTTTTCCCAATACAACTTGTTTTTGGCCACTCTGCACTGAGCGAAATGACTAGAAGGAAAACCTCACCTCAAAAAAAGAAAAAAGAATCAGAAACAGCCCTCTCTCCCACAGAGTTACAAAATCTGGATTTCAATTCAATGTCAGAAAGCCAATTCAGAAGCACTATTATACAGCTACTGGTGGCTCTAGAAAAAACCATAAAGGACTCAAGAGACTTCATGACTGCAGAATTTAGATCCAATCAGGCATAAATTAAAAATCAATTAAATGAGATGCCATCCAAGCTAGAAGTGCTAACGAGAAGGCTTAATGAGGTGGAAGAACGAGTGAGTGACTTAGAAGACAAGTTGATGGCAAAGAGGGAAACTGAGGAAAAAAGAGACAGGCAATTAAAAGACCATGAGGATACATTAAGGGAAATAAATGACAGCCTGAGGAAGAAAAACCTACGTTTAATTGGGGTTCCCGAGGGTGCTGAAAGGGACAGAGGGCCAGAATATGTATTTGAACAAATCCTAGCTGAAAACTTTCCTAATCTGGGAAGGGAAACAGGCATTCAGATCCAGGAAATAGAGAGATCCCCCCCCCCTAAAATCAACAAAAACCGTTCAACACCTTGACATTTAATAGTGAAGCTTGCAAATTCCAAAGATAAGGAGAAGATCCTTAAAGCCACAAGAGAAAAAAAGTCCCTGACTTTTATGGGGAGGAATATTAGGGTAACAGCAGACCTCTCCACAGAGACCTGGCAGGCCAGAAAGGGCTGGCAGGATATATTCAGGGTCCTAAATGAGAAGAACATGCAACCAAGAATACTTTATCCAGCAAGACTCTCATTCAAAATGGAAGGAGAGATAAAGAGCTTCCAAGACAGGCAGGAACTGAAAGAATATGTAACCTCCAAACCAGCTCTGCAAGAAATTTTAAGGGGAACTCTTAAAATTCCCCATTAAGAAGAAGTTCAGTGGAACAATCTACAAAAACAAGGACTGAATAGATATCATGATGACACTAAACTCATATCTGTCAATAGTAACTCTGAACGTGAACGGGCTTAATGACCCCATCAAAAGTTGCAGGGTGTCAGACTGGATAAAAAAGAAGGACCCATCTATTTGCTGTCTACAAGAGACTCATTTTAGACAGAAGGACACCTACAACCTGAAAATAAATGGTTGGAGAACCATTTACCTTCAAATGGTCCTCAAAAGAAAGCAGGGGTAGCCATCCTTATATCAGATAAATTAAAATTTACCCCGAAGACTATAGTGAGATATGAAGAGGGACACTATATCATACTCAAAGGATCTATCCAACAAGAGGACTTAACAATCCTCAATATATATGCCCCGAATGTGGGAGCTGCCAAATGTTTAAACCAATTAATAACCAAACTGAAGAAATACTTTGATAATAATACACTTATACTTGGTGACTTCAATCTAGCTCTTTCTATACTAGATAGGTCTTCTAAGCACAACATCTCCAAAGAAACGAGAGCTTTATTTTTATTTTATTTTATTTTATTTTATTTTATTTTATTTTATTTTTTTAATTAATTTTTATTGGTGTTCAATTTACCAACATACAGAAAAACACCCAGTGCTCATCCTGTCAAGTGTCCACCTCAGTGCCCGTCACCCATTCCCCTCCCACACCTGCCCTCCTCCCCCCTTCCACCACCCCTAGTTCGTTTCCCCGAGTTAGGAGTCTTTATGTTCTGTCTCCCTTCCTGATATTTCCCACACATTTCTTCTCCCTTCCTTTATATTCCCTTTCACTATTATTTATATTCCCCAAATGAATGAGAACATACACTGCTTGTCCTTCTCCGATTGACTTATTTCACTCAGCATAATACCCTCCAGTTCCATCCACGTTGAAGCAAATGGTGGGTATTTGTCGTTTCTAATTGCTGAGTAATATTCCATTGTATACATAAACCACATCTTCTTTATCTGTCCATCGAAAGATGAATGGAAACGAGAGCTTTAAATGATACACTGGACCAGATGGATTTCACAGATATCTACAGAACTTTACAACCAAACTCAACTGAATACACATTTTTCTCAAGTGCACATGGAACTTTCTCCAGAATAGACCACATACTGGGTCACAAATCGGGTCTGAACCGATACCAAAACATCGAGATAGTCCCCTGCATATTCTCAGACCATAATGCCTTGAAATTAGAACTTAATCACAACAAGAAGTTTGGAAGGACCACAAAGGTTAAGGACCATCCTGCTAAAAGATGAAAAGGTCAACCAGGAAATTAAGGAAGAATTAAAAAGCTTCATGGAAACTAATGAGAATGAAGATACAACCGTTCAAAATCTTTGGGATGCAGCAAAAGCAGTCCTGAGGGGGAAATACATCGCAATACAAGCATCCATTCAAAACCTGGAAAGAACTCAAATTCAAAAGCTCACCTTACACATAAAGGAACTAGAGAAAAGCAACAAATGGACCCCACCCCCAGCAGAAGAAGACAGTTAATTAAAATTCGAGCAGAACTAAATGAATTCGAGACCAAAAGAACTGTGGAACAGATCAACAGAACCAGGAGTTGGTTCTTTGAAAGAATTAATAAGATAGATAAACCATTAGCCAACCTTATTAAAAAGAAGAGAGAGAAGACTCAAATTAATAAAATCATGAATGAGAAAGGAGAGATCACTACCAACTCCAAGGAAATACAAACGATTTTAAAAACATATGATATGTTGAACAGCTGTACGCCAATATGAACAGCTATACGCCAATAAATTAGGCAATCTAGAAGAAATGGACGCATTCCTGGAAAGCCACAAACTACCAAAACTGGAGCAGGAAGAAATAGAAAACCTGAACAGGCCAATAACCAGGGAGGAAATTGAAGCAGTCATCAAAAACCTCCCAAGACACAAGAGTCCAGGGCCAAATGGCTTCCCAGGAGAATTCTATCAAACGTTTAAAGAAGAAACCATACCTATTCTACTAAAGCTGTTTGGAAAGATAGAAAGAGATGGAGTACTTCCAAATTTGTTCTAAGAGGCCAGCATCACCTTAATTCTGAAACCAGACAAAGACCCCACAATAAAGGAGAATTACAGACCAATATCCCTAATGAACTTGGATGCAAAAATTCTCAACAAGATACTAGCCAATAGGATCCAACAGTACATTAAGAAAATTATTCACCATGACCAAGTAAGATTTATCCCTGGGACACAAGGCTGGTTCCACACTCATAAAACCATCAGTGTGATTCATCATATCAGCAAGAGAAAAACCAAGAACCATATGATACTCTCATTAGATGCAGAGAAAGCATTTGACAAAATACAGCATCCATTCCTGATCAAAACCCTTCAGAGTGTTGGGATAGAGGGAACTTTCCTTGACATCTTAAAAGCCATCTACAAAAAGCCCACAGCAAATATCATTCTCAATGGGGAAGCACTGGGAGCCTTTCCCCTAAGATCAGGAACAAGACAGGGATGTCCACTCTCACCACTGCTGTTCAACATAGTTCTGGAAGTCCTCGCCTCAGCAATCAGACAACAAAAAGACATTAAAGGCATTCAAATTGGCAAAGAAGAAGTCAAACTCTCCCTCTTCGCCGATGACATGATACTCTACATAGAAAACCCAAACGCCTCCACCCCAAGATTGCTAGAACTCATACAGCAAGTTGGTAGCATGGCAGGATATAAAATCAATGCCCAGAAATCAATGGCATTTCTATACACTAACAATGAGACTGAAGAAAGAGAAATTAAGGAGTCAATCCCATTTACAATTGCACCCAAAAGCATAAGTACCTAGGAATAAACCTAACCAAAGAGGTAAAAGATCTATACCCTAAGAACTATAGAACACTTCTGAAAGAAATTGAGGAAGACACAAAGAGATGGAAAAATATTCCATGCTCATGGATTGGCAGAATTAATATTGTTAAAATGTCAATGTTACCCAGGGCAATTTACATGTTTAATGCAATCCCTATCAAAATACCATGGACTTTCTTCAGAGAGTTAGAACAAATTATTTTAAGATTTGTGTGGAATCAGAAAAGACCCCGAATAGCCAGGGAAATTTAAAAAAGAAAACCATAGCTGGGGGCATCACAATGCCAGATTTCAGGTTGTACTACAAAGCTGTGGTCATCAAGACAGTGTGGTACTGGCACAAAAACAGACACATAGATCAATGGAACAGAATAGAGAACCCAGAAGTGGACCCTGAAATGTATGGTCATCTAATATTCCATAAAGGAGGAAAGACTATCCTTTGGAAGAAAGACAGTCTCTTCAATAAATGGTTTTGGGAAAATTGGACATCCACATGCAGAAGAATGAAACTGGACCACTCTCTTTCACCATACACAAAGATAAACTCAAAATGGATGAGAGATCTAAATGTGAGACAAAAGTCCATCAAAATCATAGAAGAGAAGACAGGCAACACCCTTTTTGAACTTGGCCACAGTAACTTCTTGCAAGATACATCCACAAAGGCTAAAGAAACAAAGGCAAAAATGAACTATTGGGACTTCATCAAGATAAGAAGCTTTTGCACAGCAAAGGATACAGTCAACAAAACCAAAAGACAACCTACAGAATGGGAGAAGATATTTGCAAATGACATATCAGATAAAGGGCTAGTTTCCAAAATCTATAAAGAACTTATTAAACTCAACACCAAAGAAACAAACAATCCAATCATGAAATGGGCAAAAGACATGAAGAGAAATCTCACAGAGGAAGACATGGACATGGCCAACATGCACATGAGAAAATGCTCTGCATCACTTGCCATCAAGGAAATACAAATCAAAACCACAATGAGATACCACCTCACACCAGTGAGAATGGGGAAAATTAACAAGGCAGGAAACAACAAATGTTGGAGAGGATGCAGAGAAAAGGGAACCCTCTTACACTGTTGGTGGGAATGTGAACTGGTGCAGCCACTCTGGAAAACTGTGTTGAGGTTCCTCAGAGAGTTAAAAATAGACCTGCCCTACCACCCAGCAATTGCACTGTTGGGGATTTACCCCAAAGATTCAGATGCAATGAAACGTCGGGACACCTGCACCCCGATGTTTCTAGCAGCAATGGCCACAATAGCCAAACTGTGGAAGGAGCCTCGGTGTCCATCGAAAGATGAATGGATAAAGCAGATGTGGTTTATGTATACAATGAAATATTACTCAGCAATTAGAAATGACAAATACCCACCATTTGCTTCAACATGGATGGAACTGGAGGGTATTATGCTGAGTGAAGTAAGTCAATCGGAGAAGGACAAACAGTGTATGTTCTCATTCATTTGGGGAATATAAATAATAGTGAAAGGGAATATAAAGGAAGGGAAAAGAAATGTTTGGAAATATCAGGAAGGGAGACAGAACATAAAGACTCCTAAGTCTGGGAAACGAACTAGTGGTGGCGGAAGGGGAGGAGGGCGGGTGTTGGAGGGGAATGGGTGACGGGCACTGAGGTGGACACTTGACGGCATGAGCACTGGGTGTTTTTCTGTATTTTGTTAAATTGAACACCAATAAAAATTAATTTAAAAAAAATAGAAGGTATTAACTTCTTCCGTAATAGACCAAAATGAGGCAGACAAAACAAAAAACACAAAACAACAAAACCCGTATCTTGTATATCTCCCAAAATTAAGTTGAATATGTTGAAGGGAATCTAGAATTGGAAAATATATCTAGGACCTCTAATTGTAGAAATAATGAAAGCCAATAAGAAGAATCTTAAAAATAAAAAGGTGGTAAAATATTGTAGTTAAGGTGGGAAAAGAGAAAAAAAATGGATATTTGTAGTCTGATATAAAAACGAGTTGTATTGGAAAAAGGAAGAAAAAAATAGGAGGGGTACCCTCTGGTTCTATTTACTGTAAATCCCTCAAATTCCCCTGTTGCTTTCCAGTGCTGCTTTTCAAGAACTTACTTTTCCCCTGTCCTTCCAGCTGGTCTTCTGGGGGAGGGGCCTGCTATGCTGATTCTTAGGTGTGTGTACCTGGGGGAGATGCCCCATCCCCTGCCGCATGCCGGGCTCAGTGGGAACTGTTCACCCAGTGAGGCCTCTGTTCCCTGGTGGCCCTGCCCCTCCCAGGCACAGAGTGACAGGAGGAGGAAGAATAGTACTGGCGGTGGCTGGTTCTCCAGCCCTGGAGTCAGCTCCCAGCAGTAACTACCATAGTCTCCCAGTAGCACTGCCTAGATGCTCCCGTGGAGGGGGGTGCTGACCTGCACAGCTTGAGGGCACGTGGCGCCAGGAGATTCCTCACTGTCCTGTGCCCTCCCCTCCTCTGCCTATCCCAGGAGGACTGTAGGATGCCGGCTGTGTCCACTCACTCCCCTGGGATCTGGGGCCTGTGCTGCTGGAATTGCACTCCTGGGGCATGTGGCTCCCGAAGGCAGCAAGGCACAGCTCCCTCTGCCTGAAGCCCTCACCTGACTGACGGGCTTCTCCGGATGTCCACTGGATGCCCGCTCCATCTCTTTACTGAGATCAGCCCACAGTCCATGGTGTGCTTTACCTCGGGGCACACTTCCTCTATTAGTGACTCTGGGAGACTGGAGGCTCCACTGCCCCTCCTGGGATTCTGCTTGATTTACCTGTTAAGTGCCTTTCTGTCCGGGAAGAATCTGGGTCAGATTTTTTAAAATTCTGCTTCTCTGGATTTGGGCTTTCCTGTCCTGGAGGCTTTCACCTCAAGGCTTGAGCCCAGCTCCTTGCAGGGCTCCTCCCTCACTTGATTTTTAAAAATTCTTTTCCACCTTCTTACCTTGTTAGAAGAAAAGCCCTTCTCTCTTTAAATCTCAGGTGGAATTTGTAGGTTTTCAGGATGGTTTGAAAGTAATCTAGGTAAGTTGGTGGGGCCAGGTGAGTTGAGGACCCCTACTCCTCTGCCATCTTCTCTCTCCTGTACCATATATCTGGTGACTACAGCTTTGTAATATAGCTTAAGTCTGGAATTGTGATGCCTCCAGCTTTGATTTTCTTTTTCAAGATTGCTTTTCTATTCAGTCTTTCTGTAGTTCCATATAAATTTTAGGATTTTTTTTTGTTTCAGCTCAGTGTAAAATGTTGATGGGGATTGCACTGAACGCATAGATTGCTCTGGGTATCATAGACATTTCACAGTATTTGTTCTTTCAATTCATGAGCATAAAATGTCTTTCCATCTCTTTATCTTCCTCAATTTCTTTCATAAGTGTTCTGTAGTTTTTAGAGTACATTTCCTTTACCTCTTTGGTTAGATAGATTCCTAGGTATCTCATGGTTTTTTGTTCTATTTTAAATGGGTTTAATTTATTAATTTCTATTTCTTCACTCTCGTATAGAAATGCAACTGAATTCTGCACATTGATTTTATATACATTGTGGTTTGAAAATATGCAGGTTATTATCACAATCTTTTGGTACTGGTTGAGACCTGATTTGTGGCTCAGTATGTTTGGGGCATGTTCCATATGCACTTGAGAAGAATGTGTATTCTGTTGCTTTCGGATGGAATTCTCTGTATATAACTGTGAAATCCATCTGGTCCTTGGGTCCGTTTTTTCCTCATTGATCTTCTGCTTGGATGATCTGTCCATTGCTGTGGGTGTGTTTGTAAAGTCCCCTACTGTTATTGTATTATTTTTGATGTGTTTCTTTAATTTTGTTATTAATCAGTTCATATAATTATCTGCTCCCATTTTAGGAGCATAAATATTCACAATTGTTAGATCTTCTTGTTGGAGAGACCCTTTTAGTATGATATAGTGTCCCTCTTCATCCCTTACTGCAGGATTTAGTTTAAAATCAAATTTGTCTGATACAAGTATTGCTATGACATCTTTCTTTTGGAGTCTATTAGCATGATAAGTGATTCTCTACTTCCTCATTTTCATTCTGGAGGTGTCTTTGGGTCTAATATGAATCTCTTATAGATAGCATATGGGTGGGGGTCTTGATTTTTTTTACCCAATCTGATACCCTATGTCTTTTGATTGGAGCATTTAGTCCATTTACATTCAGAGTAATTATTGAAATATATGAATTTAGTGCCACTGTATTATCTGTACCATCATTGTTTCTGTAAATTGTCTCTGTTCCTTTCTGATCTATGTTACTTTTGTTTTCTTTTCACTTATAGGATCTCCTTTAATATTTCTTGTAGGGCTGGTTTACTAATCACAAATTCTTTTAGTTTCTGTCAGTTCTGGAAGCTCTTTATTTCTCCTTCCATTTTGAATGACAGCCTTTCTACATGTTTTTCTCACTTAGCACCCTGAATGTATCATGCCAGTACTTTCTAGCCTGTCAGGTCCCTGTGGACAGGTCTACTGACAGTGTAATGTTTCGACCCTTGTAGGTTATGTATCTCTTGTCTTGAGCTACTTTCAGGATTTTCTCTTTGTATCTGTAAATTGCAGACTTCACTATTATATGTCTGGGTATTAATTTATTTGTATTAATTTTTAGGGGCTTCTCTATGCCTCCTAGACTTGAATGCCTATTTCCTTCCCCAGATTAGGGAAGTCCTCTTCTATGATTTGTTCAAATACACCTTCTTTCCCTCTCTTTCCTCTTCCTCCAGGACCCCGATTATTCTAATATTGTTTCACTTTATGGTGTTGCTGAATTCCTAAAGGCTCCCCTCATGGTCAGTAGTTGCTTTTCTCTCTTTTCCTCTACTTCCTTACTTTCCATCATCTTGTCTTCCAAGTCACTGACTCTTTTCTGCCTCATTTCCCTGACTATTTGAGTGTCCATTTTAGACTGCATCTCAGTAATAGCATTTTAATTTTGGCCTGATTAGATTTTAGTTTTTTTATTTCTGCACTTAAGGATTCTCTAATATCTTCTATGCTTTTTTTCAAGCACAGCTATTATCTTTATCAGTATTCTGAATTATAGGTCTACCATCTTACCTACATTCATATAGATTAAATCTGTGGCAGAGAGTATTACCTCTGGCTCTTTTTGTTGTTGTGAATTTCTCCTTCTAGTCATTTTGTGCAGAGAAGAATAGATGAACAAGAGAACAAAATAAAAAAGATCAACCATGACCCCAGCAAAATACACACTAGACAAATCTGTAGAGATCAGAAACCCCCCCACAAAAAAGAAAAAAAAAGGGATAAAGAGAATATAATCTCCTAGGTGGACAAAACAGAGTGATCCTCTTGGTCCTAGGTGTATTTTGGTTTCTGTGTTAGAAGACACTAAATTAAAATATTGTAAAGAAAGAAAAAATATATATACTAAAATAAAATTAAATACACTGAAAGGAAACCAAAACTGAAGTATATATCTATAAAATGTAAATGTAAAAATGAAAATTTTAAAAAGACTTTAAAAAGTGTTGATAAAATAAGAAACTAGTTGAAAAGGAAAAAAATTAAAAGACTAAAGTATCATGAGAAAAAACACTTGAATTCTTTATACTATTTTCCCCTAGTGCTGGAGTTTTTGTTACATATGATCTGTAAACTTGGTATTAGCCTGATGTTTCTACTGGTCTTCTAGGGGAAGGGCCTGTTGCACTGATTCTCAGGTGTCTTTGCCTGGGTGGGGTCACACTGCCTCTTGCCAGTGGGCTGGGCTCAGTGTAAGCTGCTTCATGTTACTCTATGGGGCTTTTGTCCCCTGAAGGTTTCCTGGGCCACTTTAGAGGATGAAGAAAGATATCTCTAAAAATGGCGGTGCCCTGATCTCTAGCCCCACTCTTCAGTGCACCCTCAGGCAAAACAATCAATCACTTTTCTGTGCACCAAACTCTGCAGACTCCTGCAGTTCACAACCACAATGATCCTCCCATGGGAAGGAGTGGGGGTCTCACCCTAGTTCTCTTGCTTGCTGGGTACCTGTTCTGGGATCTTGGAGCCATCACCAGATCATGTGTGCACCTGTGTGGCTCCTTCTGGAGTAATGAGGAGGGTCTTACCAGTGTCCTGCTGCTTGTTGGGCCTCTGCTTACAGAGCAGCCACCCAATCATGCTGTGGTTCACAGTCTGTGGCAACACTGACCTGAGAGCTCACTCCTAGGCTCGCTGATCATAGCTGGCTTTTTTGCTCCAATGCCTGAGAACTCTTTTGCATTCAGGTACTACCATTCTTTCTTTGACTCCAGGAATCCTAAGAACACACTACCCCAGCTAGGATTCTGCTCTACTTCACCACCTGTGCACCTATCAGCAGGGCACCCTTACCAGAGCAGACTTCTAAAAGTTCTGATTTTACACTCTGCTGATATATTACTTTCCAGTGTCTGGCTTGCATAGGTTCCCCCCCCCCCGCCGTGCAGTTTATCTTCTGATATTTCCCCTCAGATTCACTTCTGCACACTTCCTACCTTGCAAAATGTGGTCACTTTTCTATTTGTAGACTTGCAGTAATTTACTTCTTAGATCTCAGGTTGAATTCACAGGTATTCAGAATGATCTGACAGATATCTATCTGAATTCAAGAGACCAAATGAAACAAGTGTCCTCTACTCCTCTGCCATATTCCCTCTACCTTAAGAGACTCTTTATTTTTACAGAACAAGCTGAGGGTTGATGGAGTGGGCTAAATGGTTAATTAGTATTAAGGAGGGCATTTGTTGTGTTCCTGAAAATAGTAATAAACTATATGTTAACTAACTAAAATTTAAATATTTGTAAATGAAAAAAAAGGAAGAATAGGTCACTGCGTGCATTAGAGGAATTAAATTGTACTATGGTCTATACATATCTAATTTGGGGGTGAAACTGTATCTATTTGAGTGCTTAACTATATGCACTTGTAGGAAAGCGACCTGGGGAATTAGCACATGAGTACTGAAAATTTGAGAAAAGGTTGTGCCTACACATGAGCCATTTATATGTTTGTCTGAGCTATTGGAATCTTTTCAGTGATGATTGGTCTCTTGAGGGCTATAAGATGGTCAAAATCCAAACAGATTATGGATTTTTACTTTTCTTTTCTCTAGTAAGTGAAAACAAATATATGAAAATTAAACAGTAGGTAAACATTTTATCTGAAGAATGTTGATGTTTTAGGGAATTATAATGCTCCAAGTGACAGTGAGAGTCTGCCTATGCTAACCAGCCATTGACTGTGTTTGCTGGTTTCTCTGATTTCAAAATATGATCATAGTGTCCAAGGGTGGCAACCTTAGTGTTTAGTATCTATCACCTATCTCAGGCTGTCAGTCACTTATAAGCATGCCTGGGTCGATGATGACATCAATAACTCATCTGTTTGAGAATATGGGAAATATAACTGTCAGAAGCACTTCTTTAAAACTGAGTTGAAGATATAAAGGCTGTTAGTGTTAACCTGAGTTAATGTTAACCTGAAATAAATTATGATCATTTAAGTTCTATTTTGTAAACCATAGGATAAGTAATAAGTAATAACACAAAATTATCAAAAAAGGGCACGTAAGTGGCTCAGTCAGTTAGTCATTGGACTCTTGATTTCAGCTCAGGGTCGTAAGTTCAAGCCACACATTGGGCTTGATGCTGGGCATGGAGTCTATTTAAGTATATATCTATATCTATATCTTAAAATAATCACTAGAGAACTTAAATAATATATATAGTAGCAAAATACGCATTTAATACAAAAGAAAACAGCTAAGAATGAATAGAGGGGCCAAGATCTAGGGGTAAGACATCTAGAAAACAGAAAAACAGACATAAATCCAACCATATGACCATTATATTAATTTTAAAAGACAGATATTGGGAGATTCCATTAAATATTAAACATCTATAGATTATTTATGAAAGAGACGATTTAGAGCAAAAGATACAAATAGTTTGAAAGAGACAATTTAGAGCAGAATATACAAATATTTTGAAAGTAAAATGGTGGGTAAAGCTATATGATGCTTAGAATACCCAGAAGAGAACTGGACTGACTATTCTGATAGAGAAAGTAAACTATAAGGTAAAATATTATTAGAAATGAAAAAGGATATTATATAATAATAGCTTAATCTGTTATTTATATGATATACATATGTGTATGTATATGTACACATATATATGCACACTATAACATGTGTATTATATTGTGCCTCAAATAATGTAAAGCAAAAACATGCATGGTTAAAAGGATAAGTAGACATTTCACATCTGGAGAATTCTCCAATGTAGATCATGTGCTAAGTCATAAAACTGTTCCCAATGAACTTAAAAAGATTAAAATCATATAGTTTGGTCTATGAGAGTAGGGGAATTATAATAGAGATCAAAACAAAGAAATCTGGGAGATCAAGTAATTTGGAAATTAACATACTTAGAAGAACTTGTGGGTCAAAGAAAAATCACAACAGAAATTCATTTAGAGCTGAATGGGATATTTATAAAGATATGCTTAGAGGGATATTTATAGTTTCTTTAAAAAGATTTTTATTTATTTCTTTGAGAGAGGGAGACAGAGAATTGCAAGCAGAGTTTGCATTGAGTGCAGAGCCCAACACAGGGCTTCTTCTCATGACCCTAAGATCATAACCTGAACCAGAATGAAGTGCCCAACACTTAACTGTTTGAATCACTCTGCTACACCAAGATTTATAGTTTTAAATGACTATGAGAAAAGAGTAAATATATCAGATAGATAGCCTAAACTTCTACCAAAGAGACAAGAAAAAGACTCAACTCTCAACTATAAAATCAAATGTAAGGGAGTAAATAATAAAGATTTACACAAAAATCAATGAAATAAAAATAAAACCTCAGATAACGGGATCCCTGGGTGGCGCAGTGGTTTGGCGCTTGCCTTTGGCCCAGGGCGCGATCCTGGAGACCCGGGATCGAGTCCCACGTCGGGCTCCCGGTGCATGGAGCCTGCTTCTCCCTCTGCCTATGTCTCTGCCTCTCTCTCTCTCTCTCTGTGACTATCATAAATAAATAAAAATTTAAAAAAAAAATTTTAAAACCTAAGATAACTATGAAGAAAACCCATGAGACCAAAAGTTAGATGTCTACAAAGATTAATGAAACTGACAAGCCTTTAGTTAGACTGAACAAGAAACAAAGAAGACATAAATCACTAAAGCTAGGAATGAAAGAGGGGCAGCACTACTAATTCTGTAGATTCTATCAGAAATATCTGTCTCGTGCTTTCTTGAGAGGAAATGGATATGGAGGAATCCAAGGTTGTAATTGCACTTAAAAGTCAGCAACACGTCACTGATATTTAGATTTCCACTGGCATCAGTGCTTATCTCCATGAAGCTTCCAGGAGGTCCCTTGACATTACAATATCACCCATTCAAACTTATCTATGTTTCTAGACAATGTTTCTTTTAACTAGTCAATAATTTTATCTATTTTAGGGGAACTTTTGTAATCTCAACATCAGACATATATGTTAATATTATGGTGAGTCCTCCCATGTTTTCCATCTTCAGACATGAAGATGATATTGGACCAAAGTAATATATGTGATTGAGAGAATACATCTGAGCTTTCAATGGTCTGTCCTGTTGAATATGAGTATTAGAAGAGAATGGGAAACACATTTCAGGACAAGCTGGAAGACTCTATGTCTTCCCTAACTATTTAGTTATTTTTCTGGGTTATGGTACACCATGATTCTCAACATAGTCGATATCATACTTCTGAGGTAAAACTTAGTTCTTGGGAGCAAAAGAAATCTTAAATATTACAGTGGTTCATGGCCCACTATACATAAGCACATATAGAGAATATCTGTGGTATTAAAAATTGGGGTTGTGAAAAGTAGGGGGAAATGTCTAAAAAAGGATATCCATGCAGGTGATAATAATAATAAAAGGTTGAGAAACACTATAATTCAAGTCTAAAGAAATCAATCTAGTTCTGCTATTTAGCTGTGTAAAAATCAGATGTGATGGAAGCCAAAATATTTGCTACAGTTTGTCAGGATTTCCTCAGTAGTAGCAGGTCTTGCAGAGACAGTTATTTTAGAAGATTGTGTTTCTTTTCCCATTTAGACTCATTTAATATCTTTCTCTTCCAGGATACATTATCCTAATCTAGATCTTAAATATTTTCTGAAAAACTATGTCAGTGTTGTTCCTTTGAAGGGAAAGCCTGCTTGTCTTTCATTGGGACTTTCAGAAAACAATGAGGTCCACATTTGTCTATTTGCCAACAGCAATTTTCAGAACCAAATTTACTCTTAAGACCAAAGAGTTATGTATGCACAATGATATACCATTATCCTGGCCCTGAGATTTATAAACTTTTGTTCAGAAGGAGCCAAAGTTCTACTAGAAAAAATTATCTAGAGCTACTAGCATATACTGCCAATGTGTTATGAAATATATAGATCTTATAAAAATAATGTCTTTAAAATATCTATTGTTGAAATCTTAGGTAAGATTATTTGGGGAGAAATATGTTTGAAAATAGAATTATAAGCTAATAAATATTTCTAAATTTGTCAGCAAACAGGAAATGAAATTTAAAAAAAGACAATGGTATTGTATCAATATGTTTATATTCAGAGGACAATTTCATGTTTTAACAATTATGGGTTTTGCTCGGTTTTTCTTTAATGTAAAGGTTAACATTTTATGCCTTTGCATAAATCCAGTATTATTAAAGATATTTTAAAGGTTGACATGATAAAAAAAGAAAACCTAAACATATTTGATTTATTTATATGATGTTCTGCAGATGACTTCAGAAAGACATTGTTAGGACATTGTTTTAATATACAGTTCTTTATTTTTCACTGAGTAATCAGCTCATTTGAGATCAGTGAATAATATGTAAGCCATTGTTCTGTACAGTTTTGAGGATACTCTCAATAGAGTAATCAAATGTATTTTTCATTTTATCAGTTCTACACTTTGTTGCTATACTGAAGTTCTATAAAACTGATGATTTACAGTATATGCTTTCTTCAAAATCATAGATAAAAATATTGTATTTATGAATTCTTTTAAATGAAGAATGGTTAGGACTCATGATTATTATACAGGAATGTACCCTTTCACTATATTATTTCTTTGGGATAAATATTATACTGTTGTTATAAAAGAATAATTTAGTTTAGTCCAATATTTCCAAATATTTAGATATTATAAATGAAGATAATCTTATGAAAATTGATAAATATAAGCTAGAAACAATTTTATTTTGCAAGTGGAATTGTTGGGAGCTTCACTTGAACTTCAGCAGATAGTAATAGAGAAACCATGTTTTTTTTTTCTCTTTAAAAAAAATTTATTGGAGTTCAATTTGCCAACATATAGCATAACACCCAGTGCTCATCCCATCAAGTGCCCCGCTCAGTGCCCATCACCCAGTCACCCCAAACCTTTGCCCACATCCCTTTCTACTACCCCTTGTTCATTTCCCAGAGTTAGGTGTCTCTCATGTTTTGTCACCCTCACTGATATTTTCACTCATAGAAACCATGTTTTTATTGGTCACATATAATAGCAAAAAAATGTTTTATAACATTTATTCTTAATAGAATAAGAATATTTTACCTTTCTTTTTTTTAATTTTTATTTTTATTTATGATAGTCACACACAGAGAGAGAGAGAGGCAGAGACACAGGCAGAGGGAGAAGTAGGCTCCATGTACTGGGAGCCTGACATGGGATTCGATCCCGGGTCCCCAGGATCGCGCCCTGGGCCAAAGGCAGGCACCAAACCGCTGCGCCACCCAGGGATCCCAATATTTTACCTTTCTAAAATAATTACTAGCCAGCCACTTTTTGAGTCTGTTGGGTCTCAGGAGAAGGGAGAGCAGTGCACATCTGAAAGTTGTTCATGTGACATAACCAGGACTTAACAATATGTACCCTTTCTAATCTGTATTGCATGATACCGACAATTTGTGAATGTTTTATTGTTAAATTCAATTACATGCACATGTAATAGGTACATTTATATTTATATCTGCATATTTTTTCTCAAAATGTTATTTTTCCTCTTTTTTTCCCCCTTCCAGCCTTCGAGAAAGGAAGAAAAACTGTCTATGTCTTTGCCTTTCTTGAATGCCATCTCCAGAAAGTGAGATGACCACTTAATTTTGAATCAATGGTTCTCCATTTCTACCTGTAGTCTTTTGGACATCCTTACAGGTATGACTATATTTTCAGGGGAACTGCATATTTACTGGGGAAAAAGCCCAAGATAGATAGGAGTTGACAGATTTTGCTCTTCTTAAGTTTGGTGACATTTGATTGTAGCTAAATATCACTAAAAACTCATCCAAGATCCAGATAATAGTGGGCACAGTAATTGGGAGTTATATATGTGGGTCATAACAGGTCTTCCTAAATGGGGGACTTTCTCAACAACCACTCCTAAAACTCTATCAACTTCTATAAGACCACTTACTAAGTTGCTTCTCAGGCCTTTATTTCTCTGTTTGATTAATCAAATGGGCTTCTAGTTTCTTATGGCCTGACATTTTTAGTTTACTCTTGTTGTACAAGTACCTATGGATTGCCAGGAATAGAATAGGTTCTCAATAATTAACTTTCATTGAGAATAGATATATATGTAGATATCTATAAGTATATAGATATTTAAGTGATTTTGTAAATAACCTGGCCAGGTAAAAAATGACAAATGATGGGGAAAGAGACATAATTTTCAGTGGGATTCAGGAAATCCAGTCAGTTTTGGAAATGCACAGGAAAGGAAGGCTCTGATACAATGTGCTAATGTTGAAATGTATAGAGCTAAGGTATAGCTAGCTGTAGTTTCAGAGCCGTGTGAGAGTAAGAAGCAGCATCCAAATGAAATCAGTGTGAAAGAGTACCAAAGAATAACATCCTAGCCTCCAGTCAATTGACCTTTTTCACTCGAAGTGGCATTTATCATTTTTCCCCATCAGAAGATTACTTCTTGGGAACTCCTGGGAGTAAATGATACCAGAAAATATATGAAATAAGACTCTTCAGACAAGGAGACTGTGGTCCAAGAGCCATGCTCTGACAGTAAGGTTTTGTCAGAATAGTCCTTGCTTTCTAGGAGCAACCATATCTGGGTAGAAAATCAGATGTTAGTTTTCTAAAGATTGGTGACTTTTGGCTACATTCCAATTGACTTCAAGGGCCAGAATGCATCGTGAGATAAGAGATACAGCCTCTCAGGGCACCTGGGTGGTGCAGTCAACTCTTGGTTTTTCGCTCAGGTTGTAATCTCAGGGTTCTGAGACTAAGCCCTGCATCAGGCTCTGCACTCAGTACAGAGTTTGCTTAAAACTCTATTCCTCTTTCTCTGCCCCTCCACCCATTCTCTCTCTTTCTCTCTCAAATAAATAAATAATTTTTCAAAAAGGAAATAGAGCTTTTCTTCTATACTTTCATAGATTTTCTATATTTCAGTGTATTTATGGTGAATATGAAAGAGTTCCTTAACTTTTCTTATCTAATAAACTAGGCTCCTACTTTGCTGGATTGATTGTGTTAATGTTGTATGCATGAGATTCAGTGCTTCTCAATAACTAGACTGGAGGGAAGAAAACTAGTTTTGTCTGAAATAATTGATCAAATGAATGAGTGATTTAGAACTTACAGAGCCAATACAGAGGGGAAAGAGATAATAATCTGAAATAGCTGGAGGTGTCTTTTACTTTTTTGGCCTAGCAAAGAAGAGAAAGTAGCATTTATGTTTGATTTAGGAAGATTTAAGGTCATTTTTCTGGCTACAGTGTTAATGCAGCAGCTGAAAACGTGGCTTTCTTTATGTTCTCTGGGTAGATTCGTACACAGCACATGTAGAAATAGAGTAAATAAGAATCTCATAGCCTCCAGTGGACTCCTTAGAAAATGTGTCACTCATCTTTGCCAATTTTACTCTTTGTATAATTACAGGTGATGACCACGAATGTGAGGTGGATTTGTTTCTGAGGGTGCTTACTTCTACCACCAGCTTCACCAAAACAGTGATACAGTCTCCTTTATGCTTGGTGACTCCTCTCTTTCCTGTGTTGCAGTGGATACCTCCTGCAGATAAGAAATGCTTAACTGAGAAATGCTCATGTTGGGATATCATCGATGAGACTTTAATTTGGGCATGGTGACTGTTTCCCTTGCTGCCACTTGACTCAATCCCAGGAGCCTCAGTAGAGGAAATATTATTGCACAAGAAAATATTATTGCTCAATATGGTGGAATTACTCAGTGCTCCTATAAATACACATTTATACTTTCTATTTGCCATATGGTAAAAATTTTAAATAGGATATTTTAAAAAGAAACTGAACATTTTTTTTCAAAAATTCAAAGCATATTTAAATATCTAATATATAAATTAAATGCCCTCCTCTCTCCCAATCTATCCCCGAGTTTTCTTCTCTTAAGAGAGTTGTGTGCATTCTTTAAATGGATAGATGCACACACAGACACATATACACAAAAACTATTTTGGAGTGTTCTGGAAATGGGGCCATATTGTACACATTCTTCAAATTGCCTTTTATATAACAGTTTTTGATACCCTTTTCTATTTCAAGTAATACACATCTGTGTCATTTGTTGAATGACTGCATGACTGTTTTGTAGATGAAATATAGTTAAATGTTATAAGTATTTCTCATCCATAGATATTTGTTAGCACAAAATCTGTGCAATGAATCTCCCTATCAATAATTTTGCATTTGTCTATTATATCATAATAAATTACTTAACAATTGAAATACTGGGATTAAGGATATGCACATTTCAAATTATTACAAGATTTCCTTAAAATGTGGTAATAACTTTATCCTCAAATGGCAATGAATAAGATTGCCAGATTTCCCACGACTTCACTGATAATGGATTTTATAAATATTTAAATTTTTTGCAAATGTGATAGCCCAAACTATTGTCTTAAATTGTATTTTTTTTGTTTTTGAGTTTGATCATTTTTTCATATGTTTATTAGCCATCTGTATTCTTTAATTTCCTCTTTATGTCCAATTTTGAGCGTGGGGGTGTAGTCTTCTGATTTTGAAAAGCCCATTTATTATTGGGGAAATAAGCTTTGGATTGTCAAGCTTTACAGATATTTTTATGCACTTTTAAAACTTCATTTTTGTTATAAGAATGTGTATGATTGTTACTTGTCCAAGTATAACCATGTTTGCTTTTCTGGCTTCTGAGTTTCATGTCATTTTGGAAAAAATATTTATACTGATTTCATAAAACCGTTCACCTATGTTAACTTCTTATTCTTTTGTCTTTATTTTATTCAAATTCTTAAATCATGAGAAATTTTTTTGATTTGAAATCTTAAAGTTGCCAAGTTATTTGCCATTACTTGCGATTATTTGCCAATAATTGCCCATTTATCTGTAATACCATCTTGCACATGTGCTGTATTCTCATCTGTGACTGGCACCATTTTTGTTCTGTGGATCTGTGTGTCTCTTCTGCCTCCTGTCTCATGTGTGTTCTCGTTGGAAGAAATTACAGTTTAGACTGCAATTTCACCAACTTTAATAAATTAATTTAGGGGAGAATTTATTTTTAATAATGTAAGTCTTCCTATTCAAGAACAAGGTATGTCTTTCTTTTTATTGAACAATTTTAGTTACTGTTAATATTTTCACTGTGATGGGGAATTTTATTTCAGTTTATTTTCTTACTCGATAATTTTTTCTATATCTGAGTTTTGTTTTAGGAGATATGTGCTCACCTTACTCTTTCTCATGACTTTTCAGATATTGTCAAAGTACATACCAAAACATTTGCAAATACTGATGATTTTGATTCTCTTCTTCCAAATGATCTGGATTTAATTAGGTTGATAAAGTTCACTAACTGGTACTTTTAGAGCACTTAAACATGGAACTATTAACCATCCTTAATTTAATCAGTTTTTGATGGAATGTTTCTTGGGTTTGACCAGTACATTGTTGCTGACCTATTCCCAAAGACTCCAAGAAAAAAACTATAATCAAGAAAGCTAAGTGTGTTAAACTTACCGCAGCAAGGGAAAACACCACTTTGACAATGTTTAGTGTGTTCCAAAAGTAGCCTGGGGTCTGGGCTGATGTGATTTAAGGTGGGATTTTCAAAAAAACATAGAATTGATTAAGAATGGAAAAATTTGTCATGCAGTAGTTTAAGGTTGGCAAAAGACTAACATGAAGTCCTTGATATGAGTCTAGAATATCAAATTTTTGTCTGATAAATGAGTTATTTGCCTATATGAGTAAGATGTTTTCAATGATAGAAGAGGTTTTAGCTTAGATGAGAAAACTGAATGTATTTATTTGTTTGCAGTTCTATCTTGTGTTTAGAACTCTACTAGGGGTGGTATCAGGTCCTAGAACCAATAGGTAAGTTATTTTGATTTAGGTCGTGTCAATCATCAATGCAATACGTGAATTTTAAATTTGAGATATTTTTGTGTGTCATGTTAGGTAAGTCTCCCACTTTATATATATTTCTAAGAAATTTTAATCAAATTCAGGTGGTAGATATAATAAATCCTTTTGCATAACCAGTTGTAGTATTCTTCCAATTAAATTTTATTATTGTGAAATAATTATATTACTGAAATTCTATTTATTCTTTGAGTGAACAAACCCTATTTGTTAAAAAAAATCGCTATGAATTTACTACTAAATTATGAGTATCTTGATTTGGATTTTTGGCAAGTATACTATTAAGTGAAGTTGATCTGTAGTTTTCTGTTCTTTGTCATATTTTGATCTCAGGTGCTCTGGTTGTGTTAAATTAATTTGGAGGATTTTCCTTTTACTCTATGCTATAGAATGGGTTGAAAAACTTTAGTATTATTATGAATGGTTAAGTGAACACATCAATTAAATCACCTGAACTCTCCTTTGTTTTTGGTTGTTTGGAGTAGAACTGAGGCTACCTAGAAAATGTTCTCACTATTTTCTATGGTGATTCCTTGCTTTTTGTTTTGCATCTTAAATTTAACTTTTCTTCTAGAAAATCACAATCCAGGCAGATTTTTCAACACAGTATCATGAAGTTTTACAGTTCTATTGTTTTCTTATTTCAGTTGATATTCATTTTCATTCTGGCTTTGGTTATTTCTGCTCTGCTTTTTTTTTAATGAAGTAAGTCTGATTCATGGATATTTAACAGCATTATCTCCTCTTTTTCCTCTCCCTCAATTTGCTTTTTGTTGTAACTTAATAATGTTTTTTATTTTTAATATTCTAATTTATTTATATATTTTTCTGTAGTCCTTGTGTTTTTTAAAATAAATTATTAAACATGTATAATTCACTTATTTTCATTTGTTTTTGGTAATGAAAGATTCATTTTGTTGTAAATTTTATAAAACTTCTTATTATGAACACAGTGTAAACATACAGACTATAAAAAGTAAAGAACGGTAAACACAGACACCAGGAGACCAGGTTCCACCATTATCCACAGTTGCAAGATTTACTTAATGTTAA
Source organism: Vulpes lagopus (assembly GCF_018345385.1). NCBI lineage: Eukaryota > Metazoa > Chordata > Mammalia > Carnivora > Canidae > Vulpes > Vulpes lagopus. The sequence continues at coordinate 95,788,181 of NC_054827.1, read as the reverse complement.
TTATAAGATATTTTCAAACACCTTAAAGGAATTACAAAACTTATTTTTCCCTAGAATCATTTTTAAAAATCATAATATGTTACAAAACTCAAAATTTACAAGGGGATATTCAGTGAAAGGTTATTCACCTCAATTCTCTCCTTTAAACTACCTAATTTCCCCTTTCTGGAGAAAACTAGTGTTACAGATTTTTGTTTCTACACACACACACACACACACACACACACACACACACGCACTTTTCTAATATTCTGTGACTTTATTTTCTATATTTGTGTAATGTATTAATATTTTACTATTTCTAACAGATCAATTCATATCAGTATCGAGAAGCTTTTTTAAAATATATACCTACACAGCTAACATTTCCATACTTAAATGCATAGATCTAAACTGTATAATTCAATGAGTTTTCTTAAGTGTATACTCATGTTAACTACTACCTTATTCAGGAAATACAATGTTTTTATTACTGGAGAACCTCCCCTACTGCCTCATTCCAGCCACACCTAATTCTCATAGGAAACAATGTTCTGATGTCTATCATAATAGATGAGTTTTGTCTGTTTTTTGAGATTATTGTAAATGGAATTACACAGCAATATACCTATTTCCTTCCACTCATCATAATGATATTGGAATTCACTCATATTATTCTGTATGTTGGTAGATTGTTAAACCTTTTTAAATTTTTTTCAAACCTTTTCCTTTTAATTGCAGAGTAACAGTCCACTGACTGGGCATATTATAATTTATTTGCCCATTCTCCTATTGATGGACATTTGGGTTCTTCCCGATTTTTAGCTGTTTTGAAGATGTTAGCAGATGTCTTATGTAATTACCCAAAAAATGGAATATGCTTGATCATAAGATAGATTTTGCTTAACTTTATAAGAAACTGCCAAAATATACTCTAAATATTAGAAATTATTACACTCTCAGCCTGTGCTGTAAGATATTTTCAGTTACTATCCATCATCACTAACACTGGACATTGTCATTCTTTTAAATTTTATCTATTTCAGTGGTCATAAAGTGGTATCTTATTGTGACTTCAATTTTCAATATGGTTACTTAGATAAAAAAATTTTTATGAGATTAGCTGCCAGTTATAAATCTTATGTGGTAAAATTTCTGTTTCTTTTTTCCAAAAAAAAAAAGTTTTAATTTAAATTACAGTTAGCAATATACAATGAAATATTAGATTCAGGTTAGAATTTAGAGATTCAACACTTACATTCAATACCCAATGTTTATCACAGCAAGTGCATTTCTTAATTCCCCATCATATGTTTAGCCTATTCCCCCACTCACCCCCCTCTGTTAACCTTCAGTTTTTACTCTATAGTTGAGAGAGTTCTACTCTATAATTGAGAGTATAGTTGAGTTTCTTGATTTTCCTCTTTTTTCCCCTCCCTCTATTTGTTTGTTTTGGTTCTTAAATTCCACATATGAGTGAAGTCATATGGTATTTGTCTTTCTCTGACTGACTTGACTTATTTTGCTTAGTATAATACCCTCTAGGTCTATTCATGGGGTTGGAAATGGCAAGATTTCCTTCTTTTTGATGGCTGAGTAATATTCGTGTGTGTGTGTGTGTGTGTGTGTGTGTGTGTGTACATCTCCTTTACCCATATATCAGTCAATGGACATTTAGGCTCTTTCCATTACTTGGCTATTATTGGTAATCCTGCTATAAACATTGGGGTATATGTATCCCCTTAAATTAGTATTTTTGTATCCTTTGGGTACTTTGCAAATGACATATGTGATAATGAGTTAGTATAGAAAATATGTAACGAGCTTATAAAACTCAAAACCTAAAAACAAATAATCCAGTTACAAAATGAGCAGAAAATATAAATAGACATTTTTCCAGAGAAGACATACAGATGGCCAACAGACACATGAAACGATACTCAACATCACTCATCATCAGGGCAATACAAATCAAAACTACAATGAACTATTACCTCACACCAGTTAGAATAGCTAAAATTGACAAACAGGAAACAAGTATTGTCAAGGATGTGGAGAAAGGGAGACTCTCTTGCACTGTTGGTGGGAATGCAAGCTGGTAGAACCACTCTGAAAAACAGTATGCAAGTTCCTCAAAAAGTTAAAAATAGGGACACCTGGGTGGTTCAATCAGTTAAGCATCAGCCTTTGGCTCAGGTCATGATCTCAAGTTGCTGGAATTGAGCCCCACGTCCTGCTCCCTGCTCAGCAGGGAGTCTGCTTCTCTCTTAAATAAGTAAATACATAAATAATTTTTTAAAAGTTAAGATAGAACTACCCTGTGATTGGCAATTGCACTACTAGATATGTAATTTATTATTTTGAAATAATTTTAGGCTTAAATTTGCAGGAATAGAATAGTGTATATATTATTTATCCAGCTTTCCTAATGTTAACATCTTATGTAACCATTATTGTAACATTAGTACATATAACAATTATTGAAATCTGGAAATTAAAATTTACATAATATTATTAAATAGTCTGAACACCATATTTTAATTTTACTAGTTTCCTACTACTATCAACTTTTTCTAGTCCAGAATCCAAGATCCCACATACATTTATTCATTGCATTTCCTTTTCTTAGTACCTACCCACTGCCCCAATCTGAGAGAGTTCCTCAGTCTTCCTTTGCATTTTATAATCTTGACACATTTGAGGAAGACTAGATTGTAATCTTGTATGATAGTCTTCAATTTGGATTTTTTCATATTTTCTCATGATTAGATTGTGGTTATGCACTTCTGGTAAAAATAACAGTGTCAATATCAGGGTGTGTGTTTTCATATCAGAAGTACATGATGTCATTGTGTTTTATTTTTGCTGATGTTAAATCTAAGCACTTGGTTAAAATGGAATATGATATTTCTCTAGGCAAAGTTGCTGTTTTTCTTTTTGTAATTAATAAGTATGTTGTAAAGAGATGTGCAGATATTTTTTCTTTTTTCATATTAACATTTTTACTGAAGAAATACAGCAATTATTACTTTCTTCCTACATTTTCATTTTATCCCTTGTGGTGTCATTTCTTCATTTTCTTTATTTTGAGAGAGAACTCAAAGTTCTCTCTCTTTTTCTTAATGACTCTGACTAAAGGTTTATCATTTGTGTTTATCTTTTCAAAAAAACCAATTCCCGATTTCATTAATCTGTTCTATGGCTGTTTTTAAGTCTCTATTTCATTTATTTCTGCTCTTATTTTTATTATTTCCTTCCTTCTACTGGCTTTGAGTTTTGTTTGTTCTTCTTTCTCTAGTCCTTTAGGTATAAAGTTAGGTTGTTTACTTGAGATTTTACTTGTCTCTTTTTTTAAATTTTTTATTTATTTATGTATTATAGTCACAGAGAGAGAGAGGCAGAGACACAGGCAGAGGGAGAAGCAGGCTCCATGCACCGGGAGCCCGATGTGGGATTCGATCCCCAGTCTCCAGGATCGCGCCCTGGGCCAAAGGCAGGCGCTAAACCACTGCGCCACCCAGGGATCCCTACTTGTCTCTTTTTAATTTGAATTTAGTTAGTTAACATATAGTGCATATGTGTGTGTGTGTGTGTGTACGTTTCTTTATGTATTCATTTATTAATGGGCATTTGTGATGCTTCCATATCTTGGCTATTATAAATAATGTTTCAATAAGCACAGGCAAGGAAATCTTGCCATTTGCAACAACATGGATGGAGCTGAGGGTATAATACTAAGTGAAGTAAATCAGAAATAATTTCCTTCATATGGAAAACAAAACAAATGAATTAAAAAATAACAAAAAAAAAAATAACAAAAACAGACTTAAATAGAGACAACAAACTGGTGGTTTCCAGAGAGAAGATGGGTGGGGTTATGGGTGAAATAAAGGAGATTAAGAGTATACTTACCTTGAGAAGCACTGAGAAATGCATAGAATTGTTAAATAATTACACTGTACCTCTGAGACTAATATAACAATATATGTTAATTATACATCATTAATGTCCACCATTGGCTATTTTGGACATTGCTTCTGTAAACACTGGGGTGCAGGTGCCCATTCACATCACTGTTTGTATCCTCTGGCTAAATACCTAGAAATGCAATTGCTGGGTAATAGAGTAGCTCTATGTTTAACTTCTTCAGGAACCACCCTGTTTTCCAGAGTGACTGCACCAGTTGGCACTCCCACCAGCACTGTAAGAGGGGTCCCCTTTCTTTGCATCCTTACCAACATCTGCTGTTTCCTGAGTTGTTAATTTTAGCCAGTATGACTGCTGCGAGGTGGTACCTCATTGTGATTTTTAAAAAGATTTTATTTATTTATTCACGAGAGACACAGAAAGAGAGAGTCTGAGGGAGAAGCAGGCTCCATGCAGGGAGACTGATATGGGACTCAAACCCAGAACCTCAGAATTATGCCCTAGCCAAAGGCAGATGCTCAACCACTGAGCCACCCAGGTCTCCCTCCCACTGTTATTTTTGATCAGTATTTCCCTGATCACAAGTGATGTTGAGCATTTTGAAAAGAATTTTCTGGGACACTTGAAAAACTTTTTCTTCCTTTCTGTTTCCATCTTGTCTTTTCCTTCAGCCTGGAAAACTTCTTTTAGTATTCTAGCAGTGTGGGGGGGGGGTGTATTAACAGCAAATTTTCTCACCTTTCTTTGTTTTGAAAATATATTTACTTTCATTTTTACTGAATATACAGTCATAGGCTGACATTTTCTCTCCTTTTAGCAATTTAAGTATGGAATTTTATTGTTCTCTGGACTCCACTGTTTTTGAGAATATAACCGTCACTTGAATCCTTATTTATGTTTATTTTATCTATTTTCCTCAGTCTACTTTGAAGGTTTTTCTCTATTTTTTATTTAAGTATAGTTTTATTTGTATTTATCCTATTTGGTATTCAAATTTCTTGATGTATAAACTGATTTTCCTCATGAAATTTGAAAAAATTGTGCCTTTCGTTTCTTCCAGCATCTTTCCTCCTTACCACTTCCTTCTTTTCATTATAGACTACAACTATACCTATGTTGGAATACTTTATATTTTTACGTAGATTAGTGATGCTGTGCTCATTTTCTATTCATTTGTTTGTTTATTTAGTTAGTTATTTATTTAGGTGGGGCAGAGAGAGAGAGAATCTTAAGCAGGTTTCACACTCAACACAGAGCCTGATGCAGGGCTTGGTCTCACAACCCTGAGATCATGACTTGAGCCAAAATCAAGAGTTGGAAGCTTAACTAACTGAGCCACCCAAGTGCTTCTGTGTTCATTTATTTTTTCTTTTATTTTTCATTTTTTTCTGGTGAGATTTTCCAATTCACTCATTCCTATTGAGCTGGACTCTGGTTCACAGACTATTTCTTCTTTTCCCAATCTTACTTTATATTTCTTTTTACTTTGTATATCTTTTTTAGCTCTAGGATATTCATCTGGTTCACTTTACAATTTCTATTTATCTGCTTATAATCCCATCTATTCCTTTATATGAGCATCTTTTCCTTCAACTATTTTCAACATATTTTAATGAGTTCTTTACATTACTTATCTATCTATCATCTATCTACATATCTATCATCATATATATCATCTATCCATCTGTCTTAAACTCACTTAATTGAGAAAAAACTCCAGTATTTATAGATCAAGAAAGTGATCTGGCATATACTTTGACCTAGCAAAGCAGCTTACCTCCAACATCTGCAAGGAATCCTCTTTAGAATAGAAATACTAACTTACTCCCTCATATACTCCATCTACTTTTCTTTTTAAATTTTTACTTCTGGGCAGGATGTTAGGCACTAAGCTATTATGATCAACTTTCATGTGTAATCTCCAGAAACTGATGACAACCTCCAACATTAAAAAAAAGAAACAAAATGAAAACTGTGAGCACTGGGTGTTGTATGCAGCTGATGAATCACTAAATTCTACCTCTGAAAATAATAATACAGTATATGTGAATTAAATTGAATTTAAGTAAAAAATTTTTTAAAAACTATAGTACAGATTTTGTTTTGTTACTAAATAACCATGAGCAAACTGAAGAAAGTAAGGGAATATGCCATTTAATCATATAAGAAGAAAAGTGCTGGCGTGAAGATGATATAACAATATTTATCATAATAATCATCATAATAGACACACTTTGTAGAATCAAGTCTACTCTAGCACCTATGGTTGTTGATTTGTATAATTCTATATATAACCTTTAACATGAACCTAAATATTTCCTTCACTACAAATATGAGAAAAACAAGATAATTACTAAATAGCATACATATTAGTCTAATTTTGACTACTGGATTCAAAACCTGTGTTCTCAGCTACCACTAAGTGTACCAACACGGAATATGTCAGGGTAAATCCATTTACCCTAAAAATATTTGTGGAGCATATAGTGTAGTGTGAGACAGAAAATGTTCTAGGTAGCAGGGAAATAGGTATAAGCAAGAGGGTAAAGCTCTCAGTAATCATGAAAATAGAATATATTAATAGATACAAATGCATACTCATTATGGAAATGGATACTGGAATACACTGCCTGGATTCAAAGTTCCATTTGCCATGTCTTCCCTTTTGTTTCTGTGGTGAGAGATAAGATAGATCAAACATTACCAAAATTAAATGAGATCTCTTGGTGAAAGTTTTATTTTAGCACAGTATCTGTTGCATTATGTGTTCAATAAATAAATATTCCTTGTGACTCTTTAAGGCAGCATACATTTAACAATCATTGATTATGTTATGTATGTCAAATTCTGGCTCCTGAAAAATATCATCAAAACTACCATGCTGTCTTTTGATAGCAAGAGAGAGTCCATCTTAGCAGTGTCTCAGAAGTATATCAAAAAAGGGAAGATATTTTGAAGTTTCACTGAAGGTGGGCCCGACAGTGTGAGAAGCTTGAAGAGAAAAAAGAAAACAATGCACAATTCTTGAGTGGTAGGGCTTTGGATCTAACACCAAGACCTAGTTTTTCTTTTTCTTAAATGAATTATATAAGGATCTCTTCTCTTTAGAAGAGAAATTAATTATCCAAATTAGAATCTGGGTGATGTCAGAGACTAAACTGAAGGAAGACTTTAATTTAAGATAATTGGTTCCCTTCCAGAGTACAGGACACAGCTCAAGAGACTTTTGTTTCACTAGTCCAATAAAAAGTCTTTCAGAGCTACGCAGTGATCTCTTTGAAATCATAATATTCCTGGGGCATCAGAGTTACTCATTCAGTTAAGTGTTTGATTTAATTTTGACTCAGGTCATGATCTCATGGTCATAAGACGGAGCCCCATGTCAAGCTCCATGCTCAGTGTAGAGTCTGCTTGAGATTCTCTCTCCCCCACTCCCCCTTCCCCCGCCCACTCACTCTAAATAAAAAATAAAATCTCTTTTTAAAAATTCCTATAAGATTGTCAAATAAGGCAGTAATGTTTTCACTGTTACTCATCAAAAATAGTTTAGTACCAGACAATAAATTCTGTTATTGATACCATTTATAGATCTAAAACAATAACAAAGCAGTGGATCTTACTTATAAGATCTGAGAAATTTAGATACCTCTGAATAAATACTATCTGTTCTCAAGTTCTCACTCATGTAAATTCTAGTCCTCAGAAAGTTTAGTTACAAAATTTAGTTACAAAATTTGACTTCCACCAAAAATCCTCCAGTATTGTTTTGGAAGACACAGGAAACTCATTTTCCAGGTATAATAGGATAGGAATTTTTAGATTTCTGGGTGTTGAGCAAGTTGCTGTGTTTGCCTTGCCATATATTAGTTATGCCTCAGTTACTGATTGGAACCAAGAAAAATTGGGTGCTTCAAAAAGGAAAATGTCTACAAACCCAACAGCCAATGTGATTGCACTAATCACTTCATACATAAATCCTAACCAAGTACTAGACTTATACTAAAGAGTAACTAAAATGCAAAATAAATAAAACAATACAAATAATAGTTTTATAAGTTACGTAGTTAAATGTAACTTTAAACCAGATAGATAAGAATATGAACAATAAAGGAATGAAGTTAAAACATGACAATTTATAATATTGTTCTGTGGTCCTTGAGTGAAAGCTATCTACATTTTATACACTCACTTATTTGGTTGCAAGGTCTTAGATAGAAGCTATTTTCTTCCAAAGACCATCTGCTTCTAATGAATTTCTAAGAATTCTCAGCTTAAGGTTTCCAGCAATTAAGATGGTTATTCTTCTTTGAGTGAAAGACATCATTCTAAGTAACAGCCTTATTTGTACACTAATTCAACTGTACCTGGTTGGATCTTCTTGAAGTTGGAAGGCTGTCTTCCTAAGTTTTAGAACAGATCTTTAAAATGTAATGGTTACTTAGGTGGATATTAAAGAAAGGTTATTTGTAACTCTTGGTTTTATAAGAAGCCCTAATCTAAAACCAAGCCAGCAATTTTCATTAATTTAGCTACTGTGACTATTTCCCCTGGGTCAAGACAGATATTTTAGTAAGCTGGTCTCTGAGGATTCTGATGAAGTTGTCATAACACCAAGGGATTTGTCCAAACTGCTTATATACAGATTGGTAGAAAGATTTATTATAGGGGATTCCTGGGTGGCTCAGCAGTTTAGCGTCTGCCATTGGCCCAGGGTGAGATCCTGGAGTCCTGGAATCAAGTCCCACATCGGGCTCCCGGCATGGAGCCTGCTTCTCCCTCTGCATGTGTCTCTACCTCTGTGTGTGTGTGTCTCTCTCTCATAAATAAATAAATACATTCTTTTTTTAAAAAAAGAGGGTTTTATTATAATTACAACCAGGTGAATTGCCTGAATCACCTGCAATATCTGGCCATGATTGCGTACGGTAGTATAGAGTCTAAAATCAGAGGTGATTCATAAATCCTAGATTCATAATTTTTTAAATAATTTATATGTTATTGGTGTTCAATTTGCCATCATACAGAATAACACCCAGTGCTCATCCAGTCATGCCCCCTCAGGGCCTGCCACCCAGTCACCCCCACGCCCCACCCTCCTCCCCTTCCACTACCCCTAGTTCGTTTCCCAGATTTAGGAGTCTTCATGTTCTGTATCCCTTTCTCTATTTCCTACCCATTTCTACTCCCTTCCCTTCTATTCCCTTTCACTATTATTTATATTCCCCAAATGAATGAGACCATATAATGTTTGTCCTTCTCCGATTGACATTTCACTCAGCATAATACCCTCCGGTTCCATCCACGTCAAAGCAAATGGTGGGTATTTGTCATTTCTAATGGCTGAGTAATATTCCATTGTATACATAAACCACATCTTCTTTATCCATTCATCTTTCGATGGACACCGAGGCTCCTTCCACAGTTTGGCTCAGGTGGACAAGGCTGCTAGAAACATTGGGGTGCAGGTGTCCCGGCGTTTCATTGCATCTGCATCTTTGGGTAAATCCCCAGCAGTGCAATTGCTGGGTCTTAGGGCAGATCTATTTTTTAACTCTTTGAGGAACCTCCACACAGTTTTCCAGAGTGGCTGCACCATTTCACATTCCCACCAATAGTGTAAGAGGGTTCCCTTTTCTCTGCATCGTCTCCAACATTTGTTGTTTCCTGCCTTGTTAATTTTCCCCATTCTCACTGGTGTGAGGTGGTATCTCATTGTGGTTTTGATTTGTATTTCCCTGATGGCAAGTGATGCAGAGCATTTTCTCATGTGCATGTTGGCCATGTCTATATCTTCCTCTGTAAGATTTCTGTTTATGTCTTATGCCCATTTAATGCTTGGTTTGTTTCTTTGCTGTTGAGTTTAATAAGTTTTTATAGATCTTGGAAACTAGCCCTTTATCTGATACGTCATTTGCAAATATCTTCTCCTATTCCATAGGTTGTCTTTTAGTTTTGTTGACTGTATCCTTTGCTGTTCAAAAGCTTATCTTGATGGAGTCCCAATAGTTCATTTTTGCTTTTGTTTCTTTTGCCTTCGTGGATGTATCTTGCAAGAAGTTACTGTGGCTGAGTTCAAAAAGGGTGTTGCCTAACACAGGATTTTGATCCTCTAGGATTTTGATGGAATCTTGTCTCACATTTAGATCTTTCATCCATTTGGAGTTTATCTTTGTGTATGGTGCAAGAGAGTTGTCAAGTTTCATTCTTCTGCATATGGATGTCCAATTTTCCCAGCACCATTTATTGAAGAGACTGTCTTTTTTGCAGTGGATACTCTTTCCTCGTTGTCCAATATTAGTCGACCATAAAGTTGAGGGTCCACTTCTGGATTATCTATTCTGTTCCATTGATCTATGTGTCTGTTTTTGTGCCAGTACCACACTGTATTGATGACCACAGCTTTGTAGTACAACCTGAAATCTCGCATTGTGATGCCCCCAGCTATGGTTTCTGTTTTTAGTATTCCCTGGCTATCGGGGTCTTTTCTGATGCCACACAAATCTTAAGATGATTTGTTCCAACTCTCTGAAAAACGTCCATCGTATTTTTATAGAGATTGCATTAAAAGTGTAAGTTGCCCTCGGTAGCATTGACATTTACACAATATTAATTCTTCCAGTCCATGAGCATGGGATATTTTTCCATCTCTTGGTGTATTCCTCAATTTCTTTCAGAAGTGTTCTGTAGTTTTTAGGGTATAGATCCTTTACCTCTTTGGTTAGGCTTATTCCTAGGTATCTTATGCTTTGGGCTGCAATTGTAAATGGGATTGACTCCTTAATTTCTTTTTCTTCAGTCTCATTACTAGTGTAGAGAAATGCCACTGACATCTGGGTATTGAATTTGTATCCTGCCACGCTACCAAATTGCTGTATGAGTTCTAGCAATCTTGGGGTGGAGGCTTTTGGGTTTTCTATGTAGAGTATCATGTTATCTGCGAAGAGGGAGAGTTTGACTTCTCCTTTGCCAATTTGAAGGCCTTTTATTTCTTTTCATTGTCTGATTGCTGAGGCTAGGACTTCCAGTACTATGTTGAATAGCAGTGGTGAGAGTGGACATCTCTGTCTTGTTCCTGATCTTAGGAGAAAGGTTACCAGGGTTTCCCCATTGAGAATGATATTTGCTGTGGGCTTTTCGTATATGGCTATTAATATGTCGATGAATGTTCCCTCTATCCCTACACTCTGAAGAGTTTTGATCAGAAATGGATGCTGTATTTTGTCAAATGCTTGCTCTGCATCTATTGAAAGGATCATATCGTTCTTTTTTCTCTTGCTGATATGATCAATCACATTGATTACTTTATGAGTGTTGAACCTGCCTGCTTACCGGGGATAAATCCCACTTGGTCAGGGTGAATAATTTTCTTAATGTACTGTTGGATCCTGTTGGCTAGTATCTTGTTGAGAACTTTTGCATCCATGTTCATCAGGGATATTGGTCTATCATTCTCCTTTTTGGTGGGGTATTTGTCTGGTTTTGGAATTAAGGTGATGCTGGCCTCATAGAATGAGTTTGGAAGTACTCCATCTCTTTCTATCTTTCTGACAGCTTTAGTAGAATAGGTATGGTTTCTTCTTTAAATGTTTGATAGAATTCCCCTGAGAAGCCATCTGGCCCTGGACTGTTGTGTCTTGGGAGGTTTTTGATGACTGCTTCAATTTCCTCCCTGGTTATTGGCTTGTTCAGGCTTTTTATTTCTTCCTGTTCCAGTTTTGGTACTTTGTGGTTTTCCAGTAATGCATCCATTTCTTCTACATGGCCTAATGTATTGGCGTAAAGCTCCTCATAATAAGTTTTTAGGATCGTTTATATATCCTTGGTATTGGTGGTGATCTCTCCTTTATCATTTATGATTTTATTAATTTTAGTCTTTTCTTCTTTTTAATAAGGCTGGCTAATGGTTTTTCTATCTTATTAATTCTTTCAAAGAACCAAAATCTAGTTTTTAAAATCTGTTTCACAGTTCTTCTGGTCTCTCTTTCATTGAGTTCTGCTAGAATCTTTATTAACTCTCTTCTTCTGCTGGGTGTAGGATCTATTTGCTGTTTTTTTTCTCCAGCATCTTTAGATGAAAGGTTAGCTTTGTATTTGAGTTTTTGGATGGATGCTTGTATTGCAATGTATTTCCCCCTCAGGACTGCTCTTCCTGTATTCCAAAGATTTTGAATGGTTGTATCTTCATTCTCATTAGTTTCCATGAATCTTTTTAATTCTTCCCTAATTTCCTAGTTGACCCTTTCATCTTTTAGCAGGATGGTTCTTAACCTCCACATGTTTGAAATCCTTCCAAATTTCTTCTTATGATTTAGTTCTAATGTCAAAGCATTATGGTCTGAAAATATGCAGGGGATGATCCCAATATTTTGGTGTCACTTACGACCTGATTTGTCACCCAGTATGTGGCCTATTCTGGAGAAAGTTCCATGTGCACTTGAGAAGAATTTTGATGACTTCGTGTATTCAGTTCCATTTGGATGTAAAGTTCTGTAAATATCTGTGAAATCCATCTGGTCCAGTGTATCATTTAAAGCTCTTGTTTCTTTCGAGATGTTGTGCTTAGAGGATCTGTCAATTGTAGAAAGCGCTACATCAAGTCACCAAGTATAAGTGTATTATTATTTAAGTATGTCTTAACTTTGGTTATTAATAGATTGATATACTTGGCAGCTCCCACATGTGGGGCATAAATATTCATTATTTTAGGTGCTCTTGTTGGATAGATCCTTTAAGTATGATACAGTGGCCCTCTTCATCTCTTACTATAGTCTTTGGGATAAACTTTAATTTATCTGATATAAGGATGGCTACCCCTGATTTCTTTTGAGGGCCATTTGAATGGTACATGGTTCTCCAACTTTAATTTTTAGGCTGTAGGTGTCCTTCGATCTAAAATGAGTCTCTTGTTGACAGCAAATAAATGAGTCTTGCTTTTTTATCCAGTCTGACACCCTGCATCTTTTAATGGGATCATTAAGCCCATTCATATTCAGAGTTACTATTGAAAGATATGAATTTAGTGTCATCATAATACGTATTCAGTCCCTGTTTTTGTGGATTGTTCCCTTTGACTTCTTCTTTCTATTACTGAGTCCACCTTGGTTTTTCTTGCTCAGCTCGCTTGGTGGTCACATATTCTTTCAGTTTCTGCCTATATTGGAAGCTCTTGATCTCTCCTTCCATTCTGAATGAGAGCCTTGCTGGATAAAGTATTCTTGGCTGCATGTTTTTCTCATTTAGCACCCTGAATATATCTTGCCAGCCCTTTCTGGCCTGCCAGGTCTCTGTACAGAGATCTGCTATTTATCTAATATTTCTCCCCATAAAAGTTAGAGATTTCTTGTCTCTTGCTGCTTTAAGGATCTTCTCTTTATCTTTGGAATTTGCAAGCTTAACTATTAAATGTCGAGGAGTTTAGCGGTTTTTATTGATTTTAGGGGAGGGAATCTCTCTATTTCCTGGATCTGAATGCCTATTTCCCTTCCGAAGTTAGGAAAGTTCTCAGGTATGATTTGTTCAAATACATATTCTGGACCTCTGTCCCTTTCGGCGCCCTCAGGAACCCCAATTGAACAAAGATTTTTCCTTCTGAGGCTGTCATTTATTTCCCTTAACCTATCCTTATGATCTTTTAATTGCTTTTTTCTTTTTTCCTCAGTTTCCCTCCTTGCCATCAACTTGTCTTCTATGTCACTCACTCGTTCTTCCACCTCGTTAACCCTCATCGTTAGGACCTCTAGTTTGGATTGCATCTCATTTAATTGATTTTTAAGTTTCTGCCTGATTAGATCTAAATTCTGCAGTCATGAAGTCTCTTGAATCCTTTATGCTTCTTTCTAGAGCCACTAGTAGCTTTATAATTGTGGTTCTGAATTGGCTTTCTGACATTGAATTGTAATCCAAATTTTGTACTCTGTGGGAGAGAGGACTATTTCTGATTTTCTTTTGAGGTGAGTTTCCTTCTAGTCATTTTGCTCAGTGCAAGTGGCCAAAAACAAGTTGTATTGGAAAAAGGAGAAAAAGAGAGAAGATAAGAAAGAAAAAATAAGAAGAAAAGGTGAGGGGGAAGCAAACAGAAAACAAAAACAAGGGGGAGTATCCTCTGATTCTATGTCCTGTAAATCCCTTGACTTCCCCTGGAACTTTCTAGTGCTGCTTGATCAATAACTTGCTTTTCCCCTGTCCTTCTAGCTTGTCTCTTGCGGAGGGGCCTGCTGTGCTGATTCTCAGGTGTATACACCTGGGGAGCTGCTCAGCCCCCTGCCTGGTGCTCCGCTCAGTGGGAGTTGTTTATCCTTTTTATGAGACCAGGGTGATGCTCAGTTGGAGTTTTTGATCCTGTGAAGCCCCAGGAGGAACAACAACAGTGGTGGCAGCCAGCTCTCCATCCCTGGAGTCAGCTCCTGTAGTAACTATCTGAACTCTCAGTCCACAGGGGCCTGGATGCTCCGGGGGTGGGGGGCGCCGATCTGCACAGCTCAGGCCGCCCAGCGGCAGAGGGTCCTTGCTGTCCTGTGCCTTCCCGGCCTCTGCCTGTCCCAGGGGGAGCGCTGGATATTGGGCTGTTTCCCCCAGCACCCTGAGCTCTGGGGCCTGCACCACTGGAATTGCACTCCTGGGCTGCGCAGCCCCCTCTGTGTGGTGCTGCCACCCGAGCTGCTCCTAGGCCCTTTAGGGAGCTCGGCAGCAGAGTGTGGTGCCCTCTCCCCAGGGCACAGGTCCTCTGTTAGTGCCCCTGGGAGCCTGAGGGCATCCCTGCCCCTCCTGGGATCCTGCTCCAACTCCCTATGAGCTCCAACTCCCTACAAGCGCCTTTGAGATTAGTGAAGCTCCTGCTTCTCCAGGACGGGGCTTTCCCGTCCTGGGGGCACTCTTTGCATGCGGCCTTAGCCTGGCTCCTCGTGGGGGCTCCTCCCCCTTGGATGCTTTTTTATTTCTTAATTTTTTTTTCCATCTTCCTACCTTGATAGAAGGGCGGTCTTCTCACTGTAGCATTCCAGCCGTTCTCTCTTTAAACCTCAGACTGAATTCGTAGGTTTTCAGGATGATTTGAAAGTTACCTAGGTAATTTGGTGGGGACAGGTGACTTGGGGAACCTACTCTTCCGCCATCTTGCCCTGGCTATACAGAAAGAAGCAATGTTATAGAGAATTTTGATAAAGGGTGGAATTTAGGTTAAATTTATAATAAGTAGTATTTTAGTTAGGTAAAATTAAGATGATTTGATGGACTTTATTTGATTAAAGCCAAAGTTAGTTAATTGAAAGAACTATATAACAGGTCAGTTAAAGTAGTATTTGCTAATAATGGATATTTATCTAAAAATCATTTTTGACCTTTTTGCAACTTCCTGAGTACTGGGAAATCCTATTGTTCAGGTGAGAGTAGAATTTGCAGATACTTTTGTACATGTAGAAATTATCCTTTAGTCAAGGTAGCATTTTCATCTTATTATCAACTTGTTCTGATGGGCACTGGGTGCTGTATATAACTTTTGAATCACCTAATTGTACACCTGAAATTAATATTATACTATATGTTAACTAACTGGAATTTAAATAAAAATTGTAAAAAATGGAAAATATAAATTGTTCTATATCTGCTAAAGCATTGAATCCATAATGAACATATTTCCAAACAAGAATATTCAAGACATAAATACTATTACTAGTATTTTTTGAATAGAATTTTATGAGTGTTTAAGTAAAAGTATATTATTAACTATCATTTTCTCAGACTAGCTTAATTATAGTAACTAAACCAGGAAATGATACTGTTAAAAATAAATTTATTTATTTTTTTAAAGATTTATTTATTTATTCATTAGAGACAGAGAGAGAGGCAGGCAGAGAAAGAAGCAGGCTCCTCACAGGAATCTGATACAGGACTCAATCCCAGATCCCAGGATTACGACCTGAGCTAAAGGCAGCCACCCAGGTGTCCCTAAAAATAAATCTATAGAATATGGCTACTATGAATGCAGGAGCAAGCATTCTAAATGCAATAACAATAAATCATAATTAAATGAGCTATTTTTAAAAATGCATCAGAACTATTTTGAGTGTACTTAAAGTAATGAAAGTTTTTCTTTTATATTAAAAAAATTTAAGACTTCCGATTTTAACTCTGGCATGTAAAGACCCGGAAGTCACCATTTCTGCCCTTGGAATAAGTTAAAGGTGGAACAACTGAGGAATCAATCAGAGACCTAAGGATGTGGGGTAGACTGTCACTCCAAAATGTGGACAGTCACCCATTGAAATATGAGTGAGATCTGCTTTGCCAAAATAGAAGCCACAAACCAGTAGAAACACTTCAGTGGCAATTTAGATACATAGCTGAACTGATGTGGACTAGAATGAAAGGAGGGAGACTCCTAGGAACTCCCTCATTTCTATGGTCTTTACCATAAAGAAGCTCACATATTTTTCATGGCAAATATTTGAGAAAGACCCCCTCATGATTCTGCAAAGGGCAGAAGATGAATCAATACACCCCAAGAATTCTCCACAACAAAGGCCTAATATTCAGGGGAAGGACTTGGACAAAATCTATTCCAGTTGGGGGAAGGGTATTCCCCTCACTCCAGCTTACTCAAGCAACCCTATCTTACAAACACACACACACGCACACACACATCAATACAGTTTAGTGTTTTGAGGACATAGATGGGTAACACTAGAGTCAGACAAAAGAGTAGGGGTCAAGGAAAAAAACAGCTATGATACTGGAGAAATACTTGTGAAGTTCACAACCACAAGATACAGACTTAATCAAAACATCTCACCAGTTCCTCCCCTGCATCTTACCATCCCACAGTTTTCAATAAAGTAACAGTGGAGTTGAAAGAGCTGGAGAATAACAACTCTCTCAGAAGAGAAGTTGAGGAAGTCCAGAGTAAAAAGAAGAGACAAAAAACACAGTAAAGGAATTTGACACTTCTGATACCTCTATCAACAGTAAACATTAAACAGAACACAACTACTAGACAGATTAAAATAAATATCATATTAAAGCCCTATTTATCTCAATCCCTAATATCAGATAAAATTAAACAAAAAATATTATAATGCATGCCATATGGTGAGGGGAAAAAACAGTCTGAAATGACAAAGCAATTAGTGGAACCAGATTCAAAACACAGAGGCTGAAATGATCAAATAAGAATCTAAAGTAACTGTGATCGATATGTTAAGGGCTCTTACTGAAAAATAAGACAACATAGAAGTTTGGTTATATAAACAGAGATGAAACTATAAGAAGCAAAACCATAAATACTAGAAATAAAAAAACTATAACCTAAGATATGCCTTTAACAGGTTCATCACTAGACTCAACATAGTAGAGGAAAAAATCAGTGAACTTGAAGATGAATAGAAATTTCACAAAATGAAATGCAAAGAGAAAAAATATAATGGAAAACTAGAACAGAACATCCAAGAACTGTTGAACAAAAATATAACAGACATAACTAGAATGAGATGAGAAAGATTTTTGAAGTAATAATAGCCACGAATGTTCCATAAAGAGTGACAGATATCTCACTACAGATGCAGGGAGTTTTGAAAACACAAAGAGGGAGGAAAAAGAAAAGAAAAACAGTAACAACATTAAAGCTTAGACATATATATTCAACTTTAGGAAGCCACAGTCAAAAGAGAAATCATGAATATAGCTACAAAAACCCACAATACATTATCTATAGAGAATTTCAGAAAATTGTAGTGGACTTCCCATCAGAAATCATGAAAGTAAGAGAAAAAGTAAAATATTTAAAGTATTGTAGGAAAAATAATATATCTAAAAATCTATACCAGGAAAATTATCTTTCAAAAGTAAAGGAGAAATAAATACTCTCTGATAAACAAAAAAAAAAAAAATAAGAGAATTCTTGCTAACCGACTTGCCCTTCAAAAAATTAAAATAAGTCAAAAGAAGTTCTTTTGGAAGAAAGTAAATTCTACAGGTTAAAACATGGATCTCTATGAAGAAAAGAAGACTACCAGAGAAGGAATAAATGAGGTAAAAGGAATTATTATTTCCATCATTCTTAAATAATTAAAAATTTCCAAGTTAATAATAGTAATAATGTACTGGATGATTATGGCACATGGATAATAAAGGACAGCAATATCATAAGAGATGAGAGAGAGAAATTGAGAATCATTTGATATGAGACTTTCACTTCACATGAGATGGTGTGGTGTAAGTTGGAAAGTAAATTTGGATTAGTTGAAAATGTATATTGTAAATTCTAGGGACACCAGTGAAAAAAAAAGTAAAAAGAAGGAATAATTGATATGCTAAGAGAGAAGATAAAATATAATTGTATAAAAGGATCAACTAAAAGCAGAGAAGGCAGTAAACAAAATGAAATGACTAGAAAACTGTTATAAACACAAAAGGTGGGGATCCCTGAGTGGCTCAATGGTTTAGCACCTGCCTTTGGCCCAGGGCATGATCCGGAAGTCCTGGGATCGAGTCCTACGTCGGGTTTCTGGCCTGGAGCCCGCTTCTCCCTCTGCTTGTGTCTCTGCCTCTCTCTATGTCTATCATGAATAAATAAATAAAATCTTTTTTAAAAAAGCACAAAAGGTATTAATCTAGCTATAACAATAATCATTTTATTTTTATTTATTTTTTAAAGTAGGCTCCACACCCAGCATGGAGCTCAATACAGGGCTTGAATTCATGTCCTTGAGATCAAGGCCTGAGCTGAGATCAAGAGTCATATCCTTAACTGACTGAGCCACCCAGGCACCCCAACAATAATCATTTAAAATGTGAATGTTTTAAATTAAAAGAGATTTTCAGAACAGATTTTTAAAAAAACCACAAGACTCAACTAAATGTTGCTTGCAAGATAGCTACTTTTATTTTTTTCCTTTGGAATAACTTAATTATCTTGGTTTTTTAGATTTTTATTTAAATTCCAGTTAACATACAGTGTAATAATTGTTTCAGGTGTACAATGTAGATATTCAACACCCATTCAACAAGAAACCTAATTTAAAATTAAAAATTTAGATGGAATAAAAAATAAAAAATTTAGATGGGCTAGATGCAAAAGGATTCAGAAAGAAATACCATACTAAGATGAATCAAAAGGTAACTGGAGAAGCCATATTGATTTCAGAAGAAGCAAACCTCAGAACAAGGAAGGTGATCAGGCATGAAGAATAACATTACATAATTATAAAAAGTCAATTATTTAAGAAGACATAGCAATCATAAATGCATATACCAACAACAGTGTATCAAGTTACAAGTAATTTCTTTGGCAACAATAGATTAAAAATAAATAAGAAAGGTATAACTGGAAAGTCCCTAAATGTTTGAATAAACAATACTTTCTAAATAGTAAGTATATCAAAGAACAAGTCCTTAGAGAAATTTTAAAACTTAAAAAATATTTTGAACTAAATCCAAATGAAAATACTACTTATAATTTGTGGGATGCAGCTAAAGCACTCCTCATGAGAAAAAGATAATATTTAATACATTCATTTGAAGACTTTTTTAAATTTCTAAATTCCATAACCTAATTTTCTACCTTAGAAAAGAACATTTTAAGACTAAAGCAAATATGGATGCCTGGATGGCTTAATGGTTGAGCATCTACCTTTTGCTCAAGGAGTGGTCTTGGCATCCAGGGATCGAGTCCCGCATCAGGCTCCCTACATGAAGCCTGCTTCTCCCTCTGCCTATGTCTCTGCCTCTCTCTCTCTCTCTCTCTCTCTCTCTCTCTCAGGAATAGATAAATAAAATCTTTAAAAAAAAGACTAAACAAATAGAAGAAAATAAATAATAAAAAATAAAATAGAAGTCAAATTAAGAACAGGAAAGCAATAGACAAAATGAATAAAAACAAGAGATACTTATTGTAAAAGATCAATAAAATTGCTAAACCTCTAACCAGGCTAAGTAAGAGAGAGAGGGAGAGAGAGAGAGAAATAGCCAATATCAGAAATAAGAATATTCTTATTATTAAGCATTCTTATCAGAATGCTAAGAACAACCCTATGCCCCCAAATTGAATAAATTGGATGAAATAGACCAATTCTTTGAAAGACATAGACTATCAAGCTTCACATAAGAATAAATATATAATCTTGCATCATCATATATCAAAGAAATTGAATTAATAAGTAATAACCTTCCAAGAAGAAAGCATTAAGCTCAGATACTATTACTGGTGAAATTTACTAAACATTAAAAGAAGAAATAATACCAATTCTCTACCATTACTTCCAATGAATAGAAAGAGAAGGAAACACTTGTTAACTCGTTGCATTAAACCATATTACCCAACACAATAATCAGTTAAAGACATTAACAATAAAGAAAAACTACAAAACAATATCCATTCTGAGCATTTACATAAAAATAATCCAGAAAAGATTAGTAAGTAGAAAAATTATAGGGAAATTATAGGAAAAAATTATATAACCAGTTGGAATTTATTGCAGTTATGCAGGGCTTTTTTAACATTCAAAACTCATCCATGTAATCCATCAGATTGAAGTCTACCAAAAAAAATCATGATTATTTAAGTAGACACTGGAAAACATTTGACAAAATCCTTGATAAAACTGTCAGAAAACTAGGAATACAGCGAAATTTTCTAAATTTGATCAGGGACATCAACAAAACACCGTATAGCTACCATCACACTTACTGGTGAGAGACTTTATGCTAATTTCAGGAAAAAGGCAAGGATATTCTCTTGCACCACTTCTATCCCCATCATACTGCAAGTCTTACCTAGTGTAATAAGACAATAAAATGAGTAAAGAGGCATACAGATTTAAAATGGGATAAAGAGAGTTGCCTGGCTGGCTCAGGTGGTAGAGTGTACAATTATTGATCTCAGGGTTGTGAGTTTGAGCCCACATTGGGTGTAGAGATTACTTAAAAATAAAATATTTTAAATCAATAGGTAAAATGGAGAAAGAAAATTGTCTTTATTTAGAGATGACATGATTGTGTAGAAACTTTTCAGAAATATACAAAGCAAAAAAACAAAAACAAAAAAACAAAAAACCTCCAAGAGCTAAAGGAATATACCAAGGTAAAAGAATACGAGGTTGATATAAAAGCAAGTGATGAATATTTGGAAATTGAAAAAAATTAAATACCATTTATAATTGTATCAAAAAGGAAATATGTATTGTGTAAGATATATTCCTATGATCTAAATGTAGAAAGTACAAAAAAGATGAAAAAACTCAAGATGTAAATAATTCACAGATGTTTAGTGCTCATGAATTGGAGAATTCAATGTTGTTGAGAAGTCAATTCTTCCCAATTTGATCTACAAATTTGGTGCAATCCTATTCAAAATCCCAACAAGTTATTTTGTAGATATCAACAAACTGATTCTAAAGTTTATATTGAAAAATAAAGAATAAGAGTGAACACAGTACTGAAGAACAAATTTGTGGGTTTCATACTACCTTATTTAAAGACTTTCACTATAAATGTAGAATAATCAAGACTGCATGGTATTGGCAATGAATAGACACATAAATTGATAATACAGCATAGAGAACCCAGAGATAGATACACACAAATATAGTTAACTAATCTTCGACAGATCAAAGGTAATTAAATGTATAAAGAATTATCTTTTCAATAAATGATGCTAGAACAAAGGGACATCCATATGCAAAAAGGGGAGCTAGACACAGACCTTAAAAGTTTCACAAAATTTAACTCAAAATAAGCAATAGAAATAAGTGTTAAATGCAAAACTGTAAAACTTCTAGAAGAAAAAAAGTGAGAAAATCCATGTGAACTTGGGTATTGTGATGAGTTTTTATTTTTTTTAAAGATTTATTCATTCATTCATTCATTCATGAGAGACAGAGACACAGGAAGAGGGAGAAGCAGGCTCCCCGCAGAGAGCCCAATGCAGGCCTCCATCCCGGGACCCCAGGATCATGCCCTGAGCCGAAGGCAGATGCTCAACCGCTGAGCCACCCAGGAGTCCCTGTGATGAGTTTTTAGATATGACATCAAAGGCCTACAAAGCTAAGTGTTCTACCATACATTCAGCCACTGTGCTCCTAGGTATTTACCTGAATGAGTTGAAAAATTATGTCCACACAAAAATTAGCTAGGGAATTTAATGGTGTATTTATAATTCCCCCAAACTGAAAGACATTCATCATAGGTGAATGGATACAAACATCGTGGTACATCCACATCTACAAAAAAGACACAGATAAATGTATTTTGCTAAGAAGCCAGTTCGAAAAGGAAACATAGCATGCTCTCTTTATATGACATTCTGAAAGAGGCAAAATAAAAGTTATAGTAAACATATAAGCGGCTGGCAGTGGAGGTTAAAACCTTCGAGGATAAGGCACAGCGAACCTATTATATATGGTACTGTAGTAGCACATATATGACACTACGCATTTATCAAACACCGTAGAAATTTACAACACTAAGAGTGAACCTAATATATACAAATTAAAAAATATCTAGCGAGCTAGGGAATCCTAGGATCAATGCAGAATGTAAATAAAAAATAAGCTACTGCATTATAAATGTATAAAATAACCTCACCTGACAGGGTTGGAAGGATAAGGAGCTGACTTCAGTAACTAGGGGACTCAGTGGAATTTGCAGGACTAACAGCAAAGTGGCTGTACATAGCACTGCATTTGATGAAGTTGTTTAAAATGGGTATTTGGTTAAGTACATTAAAAACACTATATACACAAACTGGAATTGAACAATTAAGTAAATGGTTGGCAGATGGTGTAAAGCTTCCCATTGTTGAGGTAGAAGTTTACAGATCAGCAAAGAGAGGTTAGAATAATTCATGTGATAATGGATTTCAGTAGGAAACATCAGTATAAGTCATGTTTAACTTCGTATAATTGATATTGTGTGTGTATGTATGTATACACATATAATAATTTATATATGTATATATACAACCATAAATATACATATTTCCATACTTTGTTACCTGAGAATGCAATGACAATCCAGTGACAAAAGGGACACCAAACACCCAGATTTTGGTTTCTAATATCAGGAAACAAATCAGGATTCTTTTAAAAGTAGCTGATTGTATGAAAGGACAAGAAAATTATTTTTTTATTATAAATTTATTTTGTACGGATGTTCATTTGCCAACATATAGAATAACACCCAGTGCTCATCCCGGAAGGTGCCCACCTCACTGCCTGTCACACAGTCACCCCCACTCCCCACTCACCTCCCCTTACACCACCCCTACTGTGTTTCCCAGAGTTAGGAGTCTTTCATGTTCTGTCTCCATTTCTGACATTTCCCACTCATTTTTTTCTCCTTTCCCCTTTATTCCCTTTCACTACTTTTTTTTCCCCAAATGAATGAGACCATTTAATGTTTGTCCTTCTCTGATTGACTTATTTCACTGAGCATAATACCCTCCAGTTCCATCCACATCGAAGCAAATGGTGGGTATTTGTCATTAGTAATGGCTGAGTAATATTCCATTGTATACATAAACCACATCTTCTTTATCCATTCATCTTTTGATGGACACCAAGCCTCCTTCCACAGTTTGGCTATTGTGGACATTGCTGCTAGAAACATCGGAGTGCAGGTGTCCTGGCATTTCATTGCATCTGTATCTTTGGGGTAAATGCCCAGCAATGCAATTGCTGGGTCGTAGGACAGGTCTATTTTTAACTCTTTGAGGAACCTCCACACAGTTTTCCAGAGTGGCCGCACCATTTCACATTCCCAACAACAGTGCAAGAGGGTTCCCTTTTCTCCACATCCTCTCCAACATTTGTTGTTTCCTGCCTTGTTAATTTTCCCCATTCTCACTGGTGTGAGGTGGTATCTCATTGTGGTTTTGATTTTGTATTGGCAAGTGATGTAGAGCATTTATTCATGTGCTTATTGGCCATGTCTATGTCTTCCTCTGTGAGATTTCTCTTCATGTCTTTTGCCCATTTCATGATTGGATTGTTTGTTTCTTTGGTGTTGAGTTTAATAAGTTCTGTATAGATCTTGGAAACTACCCTTTATCTGATACGTCATTTGCAAATATCTTCTCCCATTCTGTAGGTTGTCTTTTAGTTTTGTTGACTGTTTCTTTTGCTGTGCAGAAGCTTCTTATCTTGAGGAAGTCCCAATAGTTCATTTTTGCTTTTGTTTCTTTTGCCTTCATGGATGTATCTTGCAAGAAGTTACTGTGGCCGAGTTCAAAAAGGGTGTTGCCTGTGTTCTCCTCTAGGATTTTGATGGAATCTTGTCTCACATTTAGATCTTTCATCCATTTTGAGTTTATCTTTGTGTATGGTGCAAGAGAGTGGTCTAGTTTCATTCTTCTGCATGTGGATATCCAATTTCCCCAGCACCATTTACTGAAGAGACTGTCTTTCTTCCGGTGGATAGTCTTTCCTCCTTTATTGAATATTAGTTGACCATAAAGTTGAGGGTCCACTTCTGGATTTTCTATTCTGTTCCATTGATCTATGTGTCTGTTTTTGTGCCAGTACCACACTGTCTTGATGACCACAGCTTTGTAGTACAACCTGAAAACTGGCATTGTTATGCCCCCAGATAAGGTTTTCTTTTTTAAAATTCCCCTTGCTATTCAGGATCTTTTTCTGATTTCACACAAATCTTAAAATAATTTGTTTTAACTCTCTGACGAAAGCCCATGGTATTTTGATAGAGATTGCATTAAACGTGTAAATTGCCCTGGGTAATATTTTCACACCATGAGCATGGAATATTTTTCCATCTCTTTGTGTCTTCCTCTATTTCTTTCAGAAGAGTTCTGTAGTTTTTAGGGTATAGATCCTTTACCTCTTTGTTTAGGTTTATTCCTAGGTATCTTATGTTTTTGGGTGCAATTGTAAATGGGATTGACTCCTTAATTTCTATTTCTTCAGTCTCATTGTTAGTGTATAGAAATGCCACTGACTTCTGGGCATTGATTTTGTATCCTACCACACTGCCAAATTGCTGTATAAGTTCTAGCAATCTTCAGGTGGAGGCTTTTGGGTTTTCTTTGTAGAGTATCATGTCATCGGCCAAGAGGGAGAGTTTGACTTCTTCCTTGCCAATTTGAATGCCTTTTATTTCTTTTTGTTGTCTGATAGCTAAGGCTAAGACTTCTAGTACTATGTTGAATAGTAGTGGTGAGAGTGGACATCCCTGTCGTGTTCCTGATCTTAGGGGGAAAGCTCCCAGTGCTTCCGCATTGAGAATGAAATTTGCTGTGGGCTTTTCATAGATGGCTATTAATATGTCGAGGAATGTTCCCTCTATCCCTACACTCTGAAGAGTTTTGATCAGAAATGGATGCTGTATTTTGTCAAATGCTTGCTCTGCATCTATTGAAAGGATCATATCGTTCTTGGTTTTTCTCTTGCTGATATGATGAATCACATTGATTGTTTTTTTGAGTGTTCAACCAGCCTTGCATCCCGGGGATAAATCCTACTTGGTCATGGTGAATAATCTTCCTACTGTATTGTTGTATCCTGTTGGCTAGTATCTTCTTGAGAATTTTTGCATCCATATTCATCAGGGATATTGGTCTATAATTCTTCTTTTGGGTGGGGTCTTTTTCTGGTTTTGGAATTAAGGTGATGCTGGCCTCCTAGAACGAGTTTGGAAGTACTCCATCTCTTACTATCTTTCTGAACAGCTT
This sequence comes from Vulpes lagopus, assembly GCF_018345385.1. NCBI lineage: Eukaryota > Metazoa > Chordata > Mammalia > Carnivora > Canidae > Vulpes > Vulpes lagopus. The sequence continues at coordinate 95,762,602 of NC_054827.1, read as the reverse complement.
TAGTAGAATAGGTATGGTTTCTTCTTTAAATGTTTGATAGAATTCCCCAGGGAAGCTATCTGGCCCTGGACTTTTGTGTCTTGGGAGGTTTTTGATGACTGCTTCAATTTCCTCCCTGGTTATTGACCTGTTCAGGTTTTTTATTTCTTCCAGTTCCAGTTTTGATAGTTTGTGGCTTTCCAGAAATGCGTCCATTTCTTCTGGATTGCCTAATTTATAGGCGTATAGCTGTTCATAATATGTTTTTAAAATCGTTTGTATTTCCTTGGTGTTGGTAGTGATCTCTCCTTTCTCATTCATGATTTTATTAATTTGAGTCTTCTCTCTCTTCTTTTTAATAAGGCTGGCTAATGGTTTATGTATCTTATTAATTCTTTCAAAGAACCAACCCTGGTTTTGTTGCTCTGTTCCACAGTTTTTCTGGTCTCGATATCATTGAGTTCTGCTTGAATCTTAATTAACTCTCTTCTTCTGCTGGGTGTAGGATCTATTTGCTGTTTTTTTTTCTAGCTCCTTTATGTGTAAGGTTAGCTTTGGTAGTTGAGTCTTTCCAGTTTTTGGATGGATGCTTGTATTGTGATGTATTTCCACCTCAGGACTGCTTTTGCTCTATCCCAAAGATTTTGAATGGTTGTATCTCCGTTCTCATTAGTTTCCATGAATCTTTTTAATTCTTCCTTAATTTTCCGTTTGACCTTTTCATCTTTTAGCAAGATGGTCCTTAACCTCCACCTGTTTGAAATCCTTTCCAACTCCTTGTTGTAATTTAGTTCTAATTTCAAGGCATTATGGTCTGAGAATATACAGGGGATGATTCCAATCTTTTGGTATCGCTTCAGACCTGATTTGTGACCCAATATGTGGTCTATTCTGGAGAAAGTTCCATGTGCACTTGAAAAGAATATGTATTCAGTTGCGTTTGGATGTAAAGTTCTGTAGATATCTGTGAAATCCATCTGGTCCAGTGTATCATTTAAAGCTCTTGTTTCTTTTGAGATGTTGTGCTTAGAAGACCTATCAAGTGTAGAACGCGCTAGATTGAAGTCACCAAGTATAAGTGTATTATTATCTAAGTATGTCTTAACTTTGGTTATTAATTGATTGATATATTTGGCAGCTCCCACATCTTATCTTCTTGGATAGTACTTTAAGTATGATATAGTGAAGGACATGAAATTTAAAAGATGGCCTAGAACATCTTATAGTGCTGGAAAGTAATGAAGTACTACACACACACACATTAATAATTGCATGTCAAGTGACACAGGAACCAACCAAAAGAGCTTCTTATTGTCAAAATTAGAGCAATTGAACAAAATAAATGGCATGGTATTACCCATAGTGAAAAATAGATATATGAGGGATCCCTGGGTGGCTTAGTGGTTTGGCACCTGCCTTTGGTCCAGGGCGTGATCCTGGAGACCTGGGATCAAGTCCCACATAGGGCTCCCTGCATGGAGCTTGTTTCTCCCTCTGCCTGTGTCTCTGCCTCTCTCTTTCTCTTTATCTCTCATGAATAAATAAATAAAATATTTAACAAAAAAGAAAAACCGATATTTGTGAATCCACAGAAATATAGGAATGAATAAACTGTGGAGAAGAGATATAGTTCCTGTGAAAATAATTCAAAATAGTAATTGTAGATATTTTGGTCTCAAGGAGGTGCATTAATACTCCTCACTCCTCAAATTGGGCTTGCATAGTGACTTCCTTCCAAAGAGTACAGCATGAAAATTGCATGTGGGAAAAAAAGCAACTTCAGAGTGGAGAAACCTCAGAAACACTACTTCAGGTAATAAAGGTTAAAATAGATAGTGATAAGGCATGGTGATAATATGTATTTTGATCTGATATGATGAGAATGGTACTTTATCTTCATGGTCTTTCTCCCCAAAACCCATCACCCCACTTATTAATCATGAGAAAATAATTAGACATCACACTTGAGAGACACTCTACAGCAAACTTGGCCAGTTCTCAAAACCATTAAGATCATCAAAAGGAGAATATAGGGTATCTTCCTTGCTCAGTAGGTTGAGTATGCAACTCTTCATCTCAAGGTCATGAGTTCAAGCCCCACATGGTCATGGAAACTTCTTAATAAAATATAAATAAATAAACAGTAAACAAAAGATAAACATATAAATAAAATTTTAAAAAGCAAGAAAAATCTGAAAAAAGGGTACAGTCAGGAGGATCCTAAGTAGACATGTAAACTAAATGCAATATGACATTGTGAATGGGATCCTGGAGCAGCAGTAGATAAAAACAATAGTAATATGGATAGAATATAGACTTTAGTTAATAATAATGTGTCAATATTGATTAATTGTAGGACAAATATAACATACTAATATAAGATGTTAATAATATCTAATATACAATATTAATAATAGGTGAAATAATGTATGATATATTTGGGAACTGTCTATGCTATCTTCACATCCTTTATAAATCTAAAACTTCTAAAGTAAGTTTATTTAAAAAGAAATTAAAAATCATTCCATGTAATTCATCATAGTAATGCAAAAGAAGGAAAACATTATGTGATCATCTCAAAAATAAAGGGAAAAATATTTTATAGAGTATAAAACCTATTCCTCATAAATCTCCTGGGAATAGGAATTGAACAAAATTACTTAATGAGATAAAAAGAATTTACAAAGGAAATCAATTTCAAAATAATTGATAAGGAATATATTGAAAACTTTCCCTGTGACATTGGGAATAAAAAATTTTGTCACTACTTCTATTAAGCACTATACTGTATGTCCTGATGCATGCAATAAGTTTCTTTATTTACTGACAACAAAATTGTGTGTGGGAATTATCTATCATCTATCTACTGTCTCTAATCTGAATGTGAAAAATTAAGAGTTTAGCAAAGATGCTGTATTAATAAGCAAATAACTATATTGATATGTCTTTCTATGTGAAATAAATTAAAAATGAAGAATGACAAATATAACACTTTCAGGAATATGAGAAACATCAATTGTATAAGAAAAGATCTATCCATAACATTACAAAACATCATTGAAAGAAAGTGAATAATATCTTACAAATGAAGGGATGTAACATATTCAAATTGGCAGATTCAGTACATATAGATTTTAATTCCTTCCCTCAAATTCATTTTAAAGATTCAATGCAATAGCATTCCAAATCCAAATCTTGTTACGTTTTTTGGAAATTGTCAGTATAATTTCATGAATTATATAGAATGCAAAGAATAAAAAAAAAAAAGCTCAGGGATCCCTGAGTGGCGCAGCGGTTTGGCGCCTGCCTTTGGCCCAGGGCGCGATCCTGGAGACCCAGGATCGAATCCCACGTCGGGCTGCCAGTGCATGGAGCCTGCTTCTCCCTCTGCCTGTGTCTCTGCCTCTCTCTCTCTCTCTGTGACTATCATAAATAAATAAAAATTAAAAAAAAATTTAAAAAAGCTCAAAGTCATCTTGATGGAAATGACAAAGTTTCATAAATTATATTATAAATTTTCAAAGCTTTTTATAGGTTATAGTAGTTAAGATTGTATACTGACAAAAGATAGTAAACTACTCCAGTGGGGAATAAAATACCTCCACAAACAAACAGATATATGATTACTTGCTTTATAAAAAAAATGGACTTTGCATAAAAAAAAAAAGCTCAGGGATCCCTGAGTGGCGCAGCGGTTTGGCGCCTGCCTTTGGCCCAGGGCGCGATCCTGGAGACCTTTTGTTGCATAATGAGTAAATTATGGTCTGTTCAACAGTTGGTGCTAGATACGCTGGATATTAATATAAAGAATTAGTCCCATTTTAAAACAATACAGGGTAGATTAAAATGGAGGGACTAAAATAGGAGATGGGAAGAGCATCTACAGGAGAGCTATCTTTGCTACTTTTTCTTATACTGAGAATATTAAATATGTTTTGCCCATGCAAGGAACTTTTGGGGAAAAGGTGAATGACCACATGCAGAATGAACACATTTGTTGAAGCTAAACCAATGAGCATAATGCTGCTTTACCACATAATAAATACCTAAACTATGTGGAATGAAAAGCTAAAGTGCTAAGCTAATGTTTTTTATCACAGGGATAAATTATCCACAGTTTACAGAGCTGAGTTTAAAAAGGAAACTGCAGAGATGCCTGGGTGGCTCAGTTGTTTAAGTGTCCAACTCTTGATTTTAGCTTAGGCCATGATCTCAGAGTTCTGGGATTGAGACCCATGTTCGACTCCTCACTCAGTGGGGAGTCTGTTGGATATTCTTTCTGTTCCTCTCCCTCTGTCCCTTCCCCCTGCTCTCTTTCTCTCTAAAATGAATAAATAAGCAAATCCTTAAAAATAATAAAATAAGGAAACTGCAGTAGCAACAGGTATGAAAAACTGGTAAAATGATAATTACCAAAAATTAAAATTAATCTGAATTTCCCTCAATAATTACAGAGTGATAGAATTTCAAATATATGTACAGACAAAGGAAGAGTAGCCTGTAAGATATTTAGGTTCATTTTATAAGGAAACATGGATATTATGATGGCTAATCTTTCTCCATGAGTGACTCACATAGATGATATATCCTCATGAGAACTTTATACTTGAAATTTTGCTCTGATTAAAGTTGAAAAACCTTATAATTCATTGATATTATTTTCATGATACATTATTGGGTTGGATGTAAATTCATATGTATATGATATTATTTCTGTTAGATTATTTTGAGTTTTCTAAGGTGTTGTGAAATATGTGGATCATAAATGAACAACTCACAATTGAAGGACCTTGGAATCTGCAGCCAGAAGTTTGAGATTCAGGGATATACTTTGATCATAATACATGAGATTGAATAAAATTATAAGCAGCCTAATACTTGATACCTAGTTTCTTATTATCACCTGCTATCATTAGGTTTACTTTAGAAAGAAAACATATGCTATGAGTGATGCCATTCTTTTTTCTGCTCTGGCATCATGGAAGATACCAGAAGATATAAGGACTGGTTACTAGTAAGATATTGTTTCTGTATAAATACTCCTGATAGGTTTTGAGACCAAGGTACTTTATTTGCTCTGACTTGACTATGCTTAGTGAACCTCTGATCTATACTCAAGGAATGTGGTCTTTTTGAGTAAGGCAACTAATGTCTCTCACATAGGAACCACAGAGGAACACATGAACAGTGCAGATATTATATATTTCATCTTTGACTATTGTCCCAACCCTGTCCTCATAGACAAAGGCAAATGGAGAAGAGAACCATTTAGCTCACTCCTCTAGAGCACAATTAACTACCCAGTTCCTCTGGACTGAATTGATCATATATCCAGTTCACTGGGGACTAGAGATTAAGGATACCATCCATAGTTTGAGAGTTTTCAGGAAAAAGAAGTTGTACATGGAAACATGTACCATGTTGTACCATGATTTGAATGAATGTTGATGTCCTGAGGAGGTGTGATAACATAAAAATCATGTTCATAAGGATTACATTGGGGCCCAGAAAGAATGATAATCCCATATTGTGAAGTGTAGGATGGGATTCTTAGCTTCATTAGAGTGGAAATTGTAATGATGGGCTTCAGTTAATAAATCCGCTGTAGAAAACTTGTTCATCCACCTCATCCTTTCTCCTTCCAAGTGATAAATACTCTTTTATATTAACTGAATTTTGATGCTTAGTCTCCTATTTTTTTGGAAATTATACTTTAATTCTTTTTTATATTGTGTATTGCAGTAATCTGAACTGACATGATATGCAATATTACATGAATTATGGCTAGTTATCTTTAGTAAAGTTTCAAAGTTTGTTTGAAGTTTCAAATTGATTTTTAAACTAGTGAAGACTTACTTCTAGGGCATTTATGTTCATTCTTTTCAACAACATAACAATTATGATGGGTTCCTTTTCTCCCAAGGTCATGTGTATGGTGGGATCTTCAACAGAAGAATTTCATTTTTCACCTGAGTTTGCTTTAACTGAAGTTGAGACATTTTTATGATTCATTTAACATTTCTAAGGTGTAATATTGGCTTGAGTCTAAATGCTCAAGTAAAAACAGTTAGCCATTATGTTACTTTATGTTTTTATTTTATTTTTTAAAGATTTTATTTATTCATGAGAGACACACAGAGAGAGGCAGAGACATAGGCAGAGGGAGAAACCGGCTCCCTCTGGGGAGCCCAATGTGGAACTTAATCCAAGGACCCCGGGATCACACTCTGAGCTAAAGGCAGACACTCAACCACTGAGCCACCCAGGCATCCTGTACTTTGTTTTTAATGTATTGCATTTATAGGTCATTTTTGAACTATGAATATTTAAGTCTCCTGACAATTTTGGCCAAAGGATTGAGAGTCAGATATTTGTTTGCCTATAGATATAACAATCAATAAAATTAGAAGCTTCTTGGTATACTATTTACTATTTAGGAACAGTTCCCAAGAGATAGTTTTCAACTTTGACTACTCTCCTACTCCTGTCCTCTTAAATAAAGACTACTGAAGAAGAGTGCCTTTTGATATTATACACTACAGACACATGGGAGCTATCCAGACTCTTTGCTGAATCTTCTCAAACTCTAATCCACTTATCACAAGGACTTAAGAATGCCAACTCTAGTTAGAATTTTCAGGATCAAATAGATCTATAATGGGAATACCATGGTTTGGGGTCATAAGAAAATTTGAGAACATAAAAATTGTGCTGACACCAGCATAGGTGCCATTCTTAGGAAAGGATGTAAGTGTTCTAGGCTATGAAAACATAGCTATGAAAACAAGATATAATAAAAACAAGTAGTCATCAAAAATTTGGAGAAGACACTGTCAGAATGAATGCATCAAATTAGACAGTGATTTCCCTAGTAAATTTAAAAAATGGGTTAAAACGGGTATGCCATTAAATGGCAAAATTAGAACTGAAGTATAGTACCATAGAAACCAACTTATTGGGGATCCCTGGATGACTCAGCAGTTTAGTGCTTGCCTTCGGCCCAGGGTGTGGTTCTGGAGTCCCGGATTGGGTCCCACATCAGGCTACCTGCATGGAGCCTGCTTCTCTCTCTGCTTGTCTCTGCTTCTCTCTCTTTGTGTCTCTCATGAATAAATAAATAAAATCTTAAAAAAAGAAACCAACTTATTTTTAATTTCAATATACAGTATAGCAGCCCTATTCTTTGTAATTCCAGCAACTCAAATGCCACTTAGAATGCATCCAAGACTGCTGCAAGAACTGAAAATGGTAAGAGTCCACCATATGTCCTTTACCCCAACTAAGCTATTCTAAGAATTCAAATGCTCTGGAGATATCCACCAAAATTTCCTGAGGTACTCTGAAGTTTGTTTTCAATTGAAAACCCTGTACATGGGGATGCATACTGACTGCTACATGGATTTTTGCCTTCAGTTGACATTCTTTGACAAAGGAAAAAGCAAAATGGAAGCAAAATGGTAAGACCCACATCAGGGAGTAGGTAACAACTCCACAGGAATCCAACTATACACTTCCTGCACAACTCAGCCTATTCTTTGTACCCTAGAAACCCACTTGAGGGACTGCTGGCAGGACTCCCTGAAATATTTCTACAGAAGATGAAACAAGAGAAGCTAAATACTGTTCAGAACCTGGATGAGTCCCTCACTGATTTTCACTGAGGTATTTTCTAAATTTAAATATATAAATCCATGTGAGAATTATAACAGACTGTTGAGCATCTCCATTTTATGGTATTTGTTTCCAGAAATTCAACAAAATTAGGGGAAAAAGTAAGTTGATAGCAAGGAAAGATAGTTTCTCAGATATTAGTGGCAGTAACCCAGTTCTAGAAAAAAATGCATAGAAATATAAGACATAAGTTGAAGACTGCAATTAGCTGCTCACTTACAATTATTCACAAAAGATATTGTGAATAAGTCATAATAATTCACAAACCCCTTTATTTGGGGCCACCAACAAAGAAAGAAGGAAAGCTATACTGTAAAGTCAGGAAGTCCTTATTAGAAAGTCAAGATGTTGGAAAAAGGAAGAGACTGAGGATGATGTAAGGGATACAGTTTCACCTAATCTTTACCACCTTCTCAACAAGATCCTCCCCACCCCAGGAATAATTCAGACAGGAAATAATTGGCAAGTTGTGCAAAACTAATGGGCAGATTGAGGTAAATGTGCAAAAATGAAGGAACCCCAAAACTGAGAATGGGATAAATGTATAGGTCTGTTTATTTTCCCGAACTTAATCTTTTCCGTGTTTGTGTGTGTGTGTGTGTGTGTGTGTGTGTGTGTGTGTATGCTGAAGCCATGAATTCTGCAACTTCTATTGATCTTTCTTGTTTTCCCTAACCCAGAAAAACACCCAAGGTGTGGGTGTTTTTGGACAATCTTCTACCTGATTTTTCTCTTCTAAAGTTTCTGTGCAAGTAGGTCTTCCCATAGAAGAATACGTCTTGTCTCTCAATGTGCTTCATAATCGGTCAGGAAGGAAACTGCTGTCTGCTGTCTAGTTGTGTAAACTACAGGCTATGATATCCCATACCATGGGTGTAGTGTTTTTGGAGCATCTTACATGCTTTCTGAAACAAAAGGATAGGTGTGGGAAAGTGGCAGTCTCACCCAACGCTGAGTTACACCCAAATTACAGAAAATAGATCTATCTTAATGGGCCCCCAGAATAAATTATAGTAGTTTATTAAAAGGGATTGATTCCATTGTTGTAAATTACAATAAAGAAAAAAAACATGGCCACATATAGGACATGTTATCTATTTCTAGATCAAGTGTATATAACAAGCAATCAGAAAACTGCATAAACAGGGTGTAATTTAAAAAGGGCATTTAGGGAAGCCTGGGTGGCTCAGCAGTTTGGCGCTGCCTTCAGCCCAGGGTGTGATCCCAGAGACCCAGGATTGAGTCCCATGTCAGGCTCCATGCATGGGGCCTGCTTCTCCCTCTGTCTGTGTCTCTGCCTCTCTCTCCCTCTCTCTGTCAAGAATAAATAAATAAAATCTTTAAAAATAAATAAATAAATAAATAAATAAATAAATAAATAAATAAATAATAAAAAGGGCATTTACCTTATATTTTTCCCATATTATCTGTCAGAAAGGAAAAAAATGGCAATGAAGTAAATTTGTTTATAGATTTGTTTATAATCTAAGAAAGATAATTCCTCTAACAACTATGGTACTCAATCTTGCCACCCTCTTACCCGCTGTGGCTGAGTCAGTTAAATATTTTTCTCTAATAGACATGTTCAGTTTTTTTACCTTTACCTAAGGAGTCAAGGTTCTTGCTTAGTCTACCTATAGAAGCTTTAGATTTTTGTGTCAATTGATTCCCCAAGGATTCAAAGATTCACATACTGTATTCTCTAGGCATTTATAAGAAAGCTTAAAGAATTTTCTCCACCTCAAGTGTCTGTACTAATTCAGTACTGGTTAATTTTTGTTAGCTGCTAATACCTTACATGCTAGTAAAACAGATGCTGTAGCTTTACTAAATTTCTTAGTCTCCCAGGATGAAAGCCTTCTTGGATAAGTTGCAATATCATCAAACTGAAGCCAAATATTTGATATATGTATTATTGACCAACAGATGGAAGATAGTTGCATCCTGAATTCAAGTTAATACACCAACTAAACAATGTACCACACATACACACATAAAATAAACCTCCAACAGTCTTGAGGATTATAGGTTCCTACCTTTTATGAAAAGGCTAAGTCTCTCCTGAGATGTTATATGAAGTTTCAAAATCATAGACAAAATAAGCTGAAGAAGGCTTTTAGTCTTAAAATAATTGTTTCTTTATATGTATCAGTTTTTAACTTTAATAAAACCTTCTACATTTTCTGTCATGAGATTAAAGGTACTTCTAATAGTGTACTTACTCAAAAAATTAGGCCCTGGTTATAGGCATATTGCTTACTCTTCTGTGTTGTTGGATTTTGTTGCTCTGAGAGTGCAAGAGTGTTATCAGTGCATAGTAGCAACCACTTTCCTAATTGGAAATCTCAGACTTTGACCTTAGGACACTTAACTTACTAACAGATATCTCACACTATTATTATTTTACAAGTTCTTAAGACTCATTCATTTCTTAGTGTGCTGCCTGATTAGCTATAAACAGATATTACTGTCTAATCCTAGTGCTATACTTTGCAAGTAAAACCTCTTAAACCCTCCTATTTTGCAAGGTCCTGATAAAATAGGTTGAATATGACTGTCTCACAGTCATTGAGGTAGATACTAAACCTTGCTATGATTTGCCTGTTATTCTTAATGCCAATTATGATTTAATTTTGTTCACTAGTATGTCCTGTGTTAGAGACCCACAAAGGAATATAAAAGCATCTTACGAAGTAGTCAAACTTCATGAAATTTTAGGGGCTTCTGTTTTCCCAACATAAAATCATTCATGTTTGGCTGTTAAACCAGCTGTTATATTAACCATCAATCAGTCTTTTAAAAAAAATTTCCTACCTTATTGATGTGTAATTGGTACACAGACATACCTCATTTTACTGTGATTTGTGGGTGTTTTTGTGCTTTGCAAATATTGTATTTATTTAAAATCGAAGGTTTGTGGCAATCCTGCATCAAACAAGTCTATTGGTGCCATTTTTCTGACAGTAATTACTTTGTGTTTCTGTACCACATTTTGATAATTCCTATAATGTTTCAAACCTTTTCATTATTCTGTATTTGTTATGGTGATCTGTGATCAGTGATTGCAACTGAAAGCTCAGATGATGGTAGCATTTTTTAGCAATAAATATTTTTCAATTAAAGTATATACATTTTTTTAGACAAAATGCTATTACACACTGAATAGACTACAATCTTGTATAAAATAGTTTTTATATGCACTGTGAAATGAAAAAAAATTGTTTCACTTTATTGCAATATTAGTTTTATTGTAGCCATTTGCAACCAATCCACAATATTTCTGAGGTATTCATTTACCAAAAAAAAAAAACAAAAACAACCCAAAAACTTCTATATAAGTGATGTATACATGCAAAAAAAATATTGATGTATACAATTTGATGACTCTGAACATATACATTCATGTTACTATCACCACAGTACAGGCAGTAAACATATTCATTGCCTCCAAAAGTATTTTTTTGCATATATATTTGTTTTCTGTTTTTTTTTTTCATTTGCGGTAAGACTTAACATGAAATCCACCTCCTAAAACATTTGTAAATACACATTACCTTATTATTAACCACAGGCATCATGTTGTATGTCAGGCCTCCAGAACTTACTCATCTGGTGTAACAGAAACTTTACACCCATCAAACAACTACTCAAATCTCTCTCCTCCAAGTCCCTGGCAAATTATCATTCTATTGTATATTTCTATACCATTGGCTATTTTATACACCACATGAGAGGAGTAACACAGAATTTGTTTTTCTGTGACTGACTTATTACACTTAGCATAATGTCCTCCAGGTTTGTACATTTTGTCACAAATGATAGTATTTCTTCTTTTGTAAGGCTGAGTAATATTCTATCATATGTATATTTGTAATCCATTGATATATTGATGGATATTTTGGTTGTTTTTATATCTTGGCTATTATGAATAATTATTCAATTCAAATGGTAGTGAAGATACATCTCTTAGATCCTGATCTAAATATACACCCAGAATGAGAAGTCATCAGAGAGGGAGAAAAACCATGAGAGACTCTTAACTATAGAAAACAAACTGAGAATTGCTGCAGGAGAGGTGGATAGAGGGATGGGGTATTTGGGTGATGGGCATTAAGGAGGGCATGTGCTATGTGATACAACACCAGGAGCACTGGGTGTTATATAGTAACTGATAAATCATTAATCTACTACATCTGAAAAAATAAATAAATATGCAATCAGAAGTGAGATATATAATATATATTATATATAATATAAAATATATATGAATATATATGAAACATATAGATGAATATATATGAAACTTTATGCTATTACCTATAATGGCTATAATAATTTACATTCCAACCAACAAAGCACCAGGGTCCTCTTTTCTTTCATTTCTTCATTACCTGTTGTAATTTGTGTTTCTGAAAATAGTTATTCTAATACATGTAAGAGGATATCACAATGTAATTTTGATTTTCATTTCTCTGATGATTAATGATGTTGAGCATCTTTTAATTTATCTGTTGACCATTTGTATGTTTTCTTTGGAGAAATGTATATTCTGGTTATCTGTATTGATTTATCTATGTAATCTCTATCATCTATCTATCCATCTTATCTATCACCTATCATTTATTTATTGCTATTGAAGAAGTTTTTAAAATATATTTTGGATATTATCACCTTATCAGATACATAGTTTGCAAGCATATTTTTCCATTTTCATTTTATGGATTACTTTTTTCTCCTCAGAAGCTTTTGATTTGATGTCCCATTTGTTTCTTTTCATTTTTCTTACTTGTGTTTTTCATGTTATTTGCAAAACTAAATAAATAAGTGATAAATCCCTGCCAAATCCAATGTCAAGGAGCTTTTCCCTCTGTTTTGTCCAGGAGTTTTACAGTTTCTAGTCTTACATTTAAGTATTTTTTAATTTAAATTCAATTAGCCAACATAAAGTGCGTACTTAGTTGTAGTGTTCAATGATTTACCAGTTGCATATAGTCTTTAATCCATTAAGGATTGATTATGTGTATAACATATGGGTTCCATTTTATTCCTTTTTATATAGGTACCTAGTTTCCCAGCACCATTTATTGAATGAATATAGTCATATTTTCCCTATTTATATTCATGGTGCCCTTGTTGAAGAGCACATTAGTTGACTCTGTGTTTATGGATTTATTTCTGGGCACTCTATTCTGTCTCACTGGTTTCTGTATCTGCTTTTAAATGAATAGAGTACTGTTTTAATTACTATAGTTTGTAATGTAGTTTGAGGTCAGGAAGTGTGATGCCTATAGCTTTGTTATTCTTCTTCAATATTTCTTTGGCTTTCTGCGGTCTTTTTCTTTTCCTTATAAATTTTAGGATTGTTTCTGTGAAAATTGTAATTTGGATTTTGATAGAAATTACATTAAGTTTGAAGATCCTTTTTGGTCATAAGGACACTTTAGCGATATTTGTTCTTCCAGTCCATGAACATAAAATATATTTTCACAGAAGTATTTTTCTTTTATTTTGTTCTTCAATTTCTTTCATCAATTTTTAAACTTTTTAAATGATTTTCCCTTTTAATATCAAAACAAAGTTGTAGTCAGTTACATTGTTTTTAAGTTTTTATTTAAATTCTAGTTAGCTAACATAACGTAATACTGGTTTCAGGGGGAGAATTTAGAGAGTCATCACTTAAAAGTGCCCTTACAATGCTCATCACAAGTGCCCTCTTTAATACCCATCACACATTTAGCCCATGCCCCACCCAACTCCCCTCCAGCAACCCTCAATTTGTTCTCTATTATAAAACGTATCTCATGATTTGCCTCCCTCTCATTTTCCCTTTTCCCCTATGTTCATCTGGGTTTTTTCCCTTAAACTCCACATATGATGGAATTAATATGGCATTTGTCTTTCTCTTATTGACTTATTTTGCTTAGCATAATACATTCTAGCTCTATCCACATCATTGCAAATGGCAAGATTTCATTCTTTTTGATGGTTGATATTGATATATGTATGTATGCATCTTTGTATGTATGTATGTATCTATCATCATCATCATCATCATCTATCTCACAACTTCTTTATCTATTCATCAGTCAATGAAGGTTTAGGTTCTTTCTATAATATGGCTATTTCTGATAGTGTTGCTATAAACAATGGGGTGCATATGCCCCTTTGAATCAGTATTTTTGTATCCTTTGGGTAAATACCCAGTACTGCAATTTCTGAGTGATAGAGCAGTTCTATTTTGAGCATTTTGAGGAGCCTCCATACGGTTTTCCAGAGTTGCTGCACCAGAATATATTCACAACAGTGTAAGAGGGTTCCCCTTTCTCCACATCTTTGTGAACATCTGTTGTTTCTTGTGTTGTTAATTTTAGACTTTCTGACAGGTGTGATATAGCATCTCATTGTAGTTTTGATTTGTATTTCCCTGATGATGAGTGAGTGATGAACAACTTTTCATGTGTCTGCTAGTCATCTCTATGTCTTCTTTGGAAAAAAATGTCTTTTCATGTCTTCTGCCCATTTTGAATTAGATTTTTTTAAGGTATTGATTTTTTAAGGTATTGATTTTTGTATATACTTTATATATATTGGATACTAGCCCTGTATCAGATATGTCATTTGCAAGTATCCTCTTCCATTCCATAGGTTGCCTTTTAGTTTTGTTAATTGTTTCCTTTGTTGTGGAGAAGCTTTTATTTTTATGTAATCAGAATGGTTTATTTTTGCTTTTGTTTCCCTTACTTTATGACATATATCTAGAATGAAGTTTCTATGCTCTGTCAAAGAGGTTACTGCCTACATTGTCTTATAGGATTTTTATTATTTCATGTCTCACATTTAGGTCTTTCATCCATTTTGAATTTATTTTATGTGTATAGTATAAGAAAGTGGTCAAGATTAATCATTTGCATATTGCTGTCCACTTTTCCCAGCACCATTTGTTGAAGAGACTTTTTTTCCATTGAATATTCTTTTCTGCTTTGTCAAAAACTAATTGACCATGTAATTGCGGGTTTATTTCTGGATTTTCTATTCTGTTCTGTTGATCTATGTGTCTGTTTTTGTGTCAATACCATACTGTTTTGATCACAACAGCTTTGTAATATATCATGAAATCTGGAATTGTGATGCCTCTTGTTTTGCTTTTCTTTCTTTCTTTTTTTGGTTTTTGTTTGTTGTTGTATATTTTTTATTGAAGTTAGATTTGCCAACATATAACACCCAGTGCTCATCCTGTCAAGTGACCCCCTCAGTGCCCATCACCCAGTCACCCCATCCCTCTGCCCACCTCCCCTTCCACTACCCCTTGTTCATTTCCTAGAGTTAGGGGTCTCTCATGTATTGTCACCCTCTCTGATATTTCACACTCATTTTCTCTCCTTTCCCCTACAATCCCTTTCACTATTTTTTATATTCCCTATATGAATGAAACCATATAATGTTTGTCCTTCTCTGATTGACTTACTTCATTCAGTATAATACCCTCCAGTTCTATCCATGTCAAAGCAAATGATGGGTATTCATCGTTTCTAATGGCTGAGTAATATTCCATTGTATACATAGACCACATCTTCTTATACCACCTCACACCAGCGAGAATGGTGAAAATTAACAAGACAGGAAGCAAAAAATGTTGGAAAGAATGTGGAGAAAGGGGAATCCTCTTGCACCATTGGTCGGAATATGAACTGGTACAGCCACTGGTTTTGCTTTTCTTTTAGTTTACAAAATCGCATGACTGTCTGGAGTCTTCTTTTGTTTCATGCCAATTTTAAGATTGTTCTAGTTCTGTGAAAAATGTTGCTGGTAATTTGTAAGAATTACATAAAATTGTAGATTGCTTTGGGTAATACATACATTTTAACAATATTTGTTCTTCTAATACATGAGCATGGAATGTATTTCCATTTCTTTCTGTCCTCTTTATTTTCTTTCATCAGTGTTTTGTAGTTTACAGACTACTGAGCTTTTACCTCTTTGGTTAGATTTATTCGTGGTATCTTTTTATTTTGGGTGAAGTTATGAATGTTATAGCTTTCTTATCTTCTCTTTCTGGTGCTTCTTTTATTGTTATATACATAGGAATGCAACAGATTTCTGCACATTAATTTTGTATCTTGTAACTTTACTGAATTTATATCAGTTCTAGCAGTTTTTTGGTGGCCTTTCAGGTTTTTTATATAGAATACCATATCATCAGCAAATACCGAAAGTTTTACTTCTTCCTTACTGATTTTAATCCTTTTATTTCTTTTTGTTGTTTGATTATTGTTGCTTCCAGCAATATCATAAATAAAATGGTGAGAATTAACATCCTTGTCTGGTTCCTCACCTTAGGGGGAAAGCTCTCAGTTTTTTCCCATTAAGAATGATATTGTCTGCGGGTTCTTCATTGAGGGCCTTTATTATGTTGAGGTATGTTCTCTCTAAATCTACTCTGTTGAGGGTTTTTATTATGAATGGATGTTTACTTTATCAAATGCATTCTCTGCATTTATTGAAAGTATCATTTGGTTCTTATCCTTTCTTTTATTAATGTGGTGTATCACATTGATGGTTTTGTGAATACTGAACCACACTTAACAACCAAAGAATAAATCTCACTCCATTGTGGTGAATGATTTTTTAAATATATTATTGGACTTGGTTTGCTCATATTTTATTTTATTTATTTATTTTTTTTATTTTTTATTTTTTTGGTTTGCTCATATTTTATTGAGAATTTTTGCTGCGTGTTCAAAGGGGATATTGGCTTGTAGTTCTCCTTTTCAGTAATATCTTTATCTGGTTTTGGCATCAAGGTAATGCTGGCTTTAGAATGTGAATTTGGAAGTTTTCATTCCTTATTTTTTGAAATAGTTTGAGAATAGGTATTACCTATTTTTAAATGTTTGGTAGGTTCATTTCTGGGGTTTCTACTCTGTTCTATTTATCTCTGTGTTTATTTTTGTGCCAGTACCATACTGGCTTGATTGCCACAGCTTTGTAATATAGCTTCAAGATCAGAATTGAAATGTACCCAGCTGCATTCTTGTTTTTTAAAGGTAGTTTTGGCTGTTTGTGGTCTTTTGTACTTCCATACAAACTTTAGGATCATTTGTACTAGTTCTGTTAAAAAATGCTGTCAGTATGTTCGTAGGGATTACATTAACTGTGTAGATTGCTTTGTGCAATATAGAAATTGTAACAATATTTGTTCTTTGAATCCATGAGCATGGAATATTTTTACATCTCTTTGTCTCATCTTCAGTTTCTTTCATGAGTGTTCTGTAGTTTTCAGAGTACAGATATTTTACCTTTTTGGTAAAGGTTTATTCCTATGTATCTTATGTATTTTAATGCAATTCTAAATGGGGTCCATCCTTTGATTTCACTTTCTGCTGTTTCATTATTTGTGTATAGAAGTGTAAGAGATTTCTGTATGTTGATTTAATATCCTGTGACTTTACTGAATTTGTGCATCATTACTACATGGTCAGTTAATCTTTGACAAATCAGGAAAGCCTACCTAATGGAGAAAATACAGTCTCTTCAACAAATGGTGTTGGGAAAACTGGACAAAAATGTGCAAATAATGAATCTGAACCACTTTCATGTACCATACATAAAAAATAAATAAAAATGAATTAAAGACCTACATGTGATACAGGAAACCCTCAAAATCCTAGAGGAGAATTCAGGAAATAATCTCTTTGACAGAGGCCATACCTGTAGCACTGCCTTCAAGATATGTCTCCTGAGGCAAAGGAAACAAAAGCACAAATCAGTTATTGGAACTGCATGAAAATGAAAAGCTTCTGAACAGTAAAGGAAACAATAACAAAACTAAAAGGCAACCTATAGAATGGGAGACGATATTTGCAAATGGCATATCTGATACAGGGTTAGTATCCAAAATATATGAAGAACTTATCAAATTCAACACCTAAAAAACAAATAATCCAACTAAAAATGGGCAGAAGACATGAACAGACATTTCTCCAAAGAAGACATACAGATGACTGACAGGCAAATGAAAAGATGCTTAACCTCACTCATAATAATGGAAATACAAATCACAATCACAAGAAAATATCACCTCACAACAGTCAGAGTAGTTAAAATTAACAATACAAGATTCAACAAGTATTGGCGAAGATGTGGATAAAGGGGAATCCTCTTATACTGTTAGCAGGAATTCAAACTGGTGCAACCACTGTGGAAAACAATATGGAGGTTCCTCAAAAATTTAAAAATAAAACTATCCTACAACCTAGCAGTTGCACTACTAGGTATTTATACAAAAGACACAAAAATATTGATTTGAAGGGATCAATGCACCCTGTTTATAGCAGCATTATTTACAAAACCAAATAATGGAAGAAGTTCAAGTGTTCATCAAAAGATGAATGGATAAAGAAGATGTGGTATATATATACAATGGAATATTACTCAGCCACTAGAAACAACAGATACCCACCATTTGCTTTGACGTGGATAGACCTGGAGGGTATTATGCTGAGTGAAATAAATCAATCGGAAAAGGACAAACATTATATGGTCTCATTCATTTGGGGAATATAAAAATTAGTGAAAGGGAATAAAGGGAAAGGAGAGAAAATGAGTGAAAGTATCAGTGAGAGTGACAAAACATGAGAGACACCTAACTCTGGGAAATGAACAAGGAATAGAGGAAGGAGAGGTGGGCGGGGGTTTGGGGTGACTGGGTGATGGGCACTGAGAGGGGCACTTGGTGGGATGAGCACTGGGTGTTATGCTATATGTTGGCAAATTGAACTCCAATTTTAAAAAAGATGAATGGACAAAGAACATGTGTTATATATAAACAATAGACTACAACTCAGCCATAAAAAGGAATGAAATCTTGCCATTTGGAGCAATGTGGATAGATCTATGGAGTATTATGCTAAATGAAATGTCAGAAAATGACAAATACATATGATTTCGCTCATGTGGTAGTTAAGAAACAAAATGAATGATCATAAAGTCAGGCACTGAGGGGGGCCCTTGATGGGATGAGTACTGGGTGTTATTCTATATGTTGGCAAATTGAACACCAATAAAAAATAAATAAAAAAAAAGGAGAGAGGAAAACCAAGAAACTGACTCTTAACTATGGATAATAAACTGATAGTTACCAAAGGGGAGGAGAGTAGAGGGATGTATTCAATAGGTGATAAGGATGAAGGAGAGTGTTTCTTTTTTTTTTTTTTTAAGATTTTTCATTTATTTATTCATGAGAGACACACACACAGAGAGAGGACAGACACAGGCACAGGAAGAAGCAGGCTCCATGTAGGGAGCCTGATATGGGACTCCATCCCGGGTCTCCAGGATCACACCCTGGGCGGAAGGCGGCGCTAAACCACTGAGGCACACGGGCCGCCCAAGGAATGTGCTTCTGATGAGGTGTTTTATGTAAGTGTTGAGTCACTAAACTTTACAGCTGAAATTAAGATTACTCTGCCTACAAACTAACTGGAATTGAGGGAAAAAAAGCTTTAAAAAATGTTTGGTAGAATTTGCCTGTCAAGCCATCTGGTCCTAGACTTTTGTTTCTTGGGAATTTTTTTTATTACTGATTCAATATCTTTTGCTGGTTATCAGTCAGTTCAAGTTTTCTATTTCTTCCTGTTTCAAAAACGGTAATTTATATGTTTCTAGGAATTTCTCCACTTCTTCCAGGTTGTCCAATTTGTTTGGATATAGTTTTTCATAATATTATCTTATAATTTTTTTTGTTTCTGTGACATTTATTTTTATTTCTACTGTCTTATTCATGATTTTACTTATTTGGCTCCTTTCTCTTTTCTCTTTGATAAAGTATGCCTAGAGATTTATCAATATTACTAATTTTAAAAAGAACCAGCTTCTAGTTATATTGATTTTTCATTTTGACTTTTTAATTTTTAAAATTTTTTAAAATTTTATTTATTTACTTATTTATTTATTTGAATAAATTTATTTTTTACTGGTGTTCAATTTGTCAACATATGGAATAACACCCAGTGCTCATCCCATCAAGTGCCCACCTCAGTGCCCATCACCCAGTCACCCCCACCCCCCGCCCACCTCCCCTTACACCACCCCTACTTCGTTTCCCAGAGTTAGGAGTCTTTCATGTTCTGTCTCCTTTTCTGATATTTCTCACTTATTTTTTATCCTTTCCCCTTTATTCCCTTTCACTATTTTTCATAGTCCCCAAATGAATGAGACCATATAATGTTTGTCCTTCTCCGATTGACTTATTTCACTCAGCATAATACCCTCTAGTTCCATCCACGTCGAAGCAAATGGTGGGTTAATTAACATATAATGTATTATCAGTTTTAGAAGTAGAGTTCAGTGATTCATTAGTTGCATATAACACCCAGTGCTCATCACATCACACACCCTCCTTAATGTCCATCACCGAGTTACCCCTTCTCCCCACCCACTGGCCGGCCCTCCATCAACCCACAGTTCATTTCTTATAGATAGAAATCTCTTATGATTTTCTCCCTCTTTGATTTTATTTTATATTATTTTACCCTTTCTTCCCCTATGATCCTGTTTTGTTTCATAAATTCCACATATAAGTGAAATTGTATGATAGTTATTTTTCTGTGATGGACTTATTTTGCTTAGCATAATACCCTCTAGTTCCAACCACATCATTGCAAATGGTAAGATTTCATTTTTAATGGCTGAGTAGTATTCCATTTTCTTTATCCATTCACCTGTCAATGGACATCTGGGTTCTTCCATAGTTTGGCTATTGTGGACATTGCTGCTATTAACACTGGGGTGCAGTTGTCC
Source organism: Vulpes lagopus (assembly GCF_018345385.1). Classification (NCBI taxonomy): domain Eukaryota; kingdom Metazoa; phylum Chordata; class Mammalia; order Carnivora; family Canidae; genus Vulpes; species Vulpes lagopus. Next base: position 95,742,154 of record NC_054827.1, on the reverse strand, counting down.
CTTCAGATCACTGTTTGTATCCTTTGGTTAAATACCTAGTAGTGCAAATTCTGAGTTGTAGGGTAGTTCAATTTTTTACTTTTTGAGGAACCTGCATGCCTTTTTCCAGAGTGGCTATACAAACTTGCATTCCCACCAGTGGTATAAGAGGGTTCCCCCTCTCTTCATCCTTGCAAACATTTGTTATTTCCTGAATTGTTAATTTTAGCCATTCTGACTGCTGTGAGGCTGTATCTCATTTGTGATTTTGATTTGTATTTCCTTTATGCCAAGTGGTGTTGAACTTTTTTTTTCATCTGTCTGTTGGCCATTTGCATGTCTTCCTTGGAAAAATATCTGTTCTTGTCTTTACTTATTTCTTGACTGGATTATTTGCTTTTTGGGTGTTCACTTTGATAAATTCTTTATAGATCTTGGATGGTTACTAACCCTTTATCTGATAAGACATTTGCAAATATCTTCTCCTGTTCTATAGATTTCCTTTTGGTTTTGTTTACTGTTTCCTTTGTTGGGCAAAAGCTTTTTATCTTGATGAATTCCCAGTAGTCCATTTTTGCTTTTGTTTCCCTTGCCATTGGAGACATGTCTAGCAAGAAGTTGCTGTGGCTGAGGTCAAAGTGGTTCCTGCCTAGATTCTCCTCTAGAATTTTGATGGATTCTTGCCTCACACTTAGGTCTTTCATCCATTTTGAGTTTATTTTTGTGTATTATCTAAGAGAATGGTGCAGTTTCATTCCCCTCTAGATGGCTGTCCAATTTTTCCAACAGCATTTGTTGAAAAGATGGTCTTTTTTCCATTGAATATTCTTTACCGCTTTGTCTAAGATTAGTTGACCATAGAGTGAGGGTTCTCTATTCTATGCTACCTCATCTATGTGTCTGCTTCTGTGCCAGTACCATACTGTCTTGATGATCACAGCTTTGTAATACAGCTTGAAGTCTGGAATTGTGATGCCTCCAGCTTTGGTTTTCTCTTTCAATATTGCTTTGGCTATTCAGGGTCTTTCTGTTGTTCCATACAAATTAAGGATTTTTTGTTCCATCTCTGTGGAAAATGTTGACAGTATTTTGATAGGGCTTTATTGAATATGTAGATTTCTCTGTGTAACATAGACATTTTAACAATATTTGTTCTTCCAATCTATGAGCAGGGAATATTTTTCCTTTTCCTTGTGTCTTCTTCAATTTCTTCCATACATGTTCTGTAGTTTTCAGAGTACAGATCTTTTACTTCTTTGGTTAGATTTCTTTCTCGGTATATTATGGCGCATCAAAAGATGCAATTGTAATTGGGATCAATTCCTTAATTTCTCTTCTTCAATCTCATTGTTAGTGTATAGAAATGCAACTGATTTCTGTGCATTGATTTTATATTGTGCCACATCGCTGAATTTCTGGTTGACAGCTCACAATTTTGGGGTGAAGTCTTTTGGGCTTTCCACTTAGAGTATCATTTCATCTGCAATGAGTGAAAAGTTTGACTTCTTTGCCAATTTGAATACTTTTATTTCTTTTTGTTGTCTGATTGCTGAGGGTATGACTTCTAGTACTATATTGAATTACAGTGGTGAGAGTGGGCATCACTGTCATCTTCCTGACCTTGATGATAAGCTCTCAATTTTTCCCCATTAAGTATTATATTCGTGGTGGGCTATTCATATATGGCTTGTATGATATTAGGTATGTTCCCTCTATCCCTACACTTTGAAGAATTTTAATCAAGAAAGGATGCTGTATTTTGTCTAATGCTTTTATGCATCTATTGAGAAGATCACATGGTTCTTGTCCTTTCTTTTGTTAATGTGATGTATCATGCTGATTGATTTGTGAATATAACCCACACTTGCAGCTCAGGAAAAAAATCCCACTTGGTTGTGGTGAATAATCCTTTCAGTATGCCATTGGATCTTGTATCTTGGTGAGAATTTTGGCATCCAGGTTCATCAAGGTTATTTGTGTAATTTTCCTTTTTGGTGAGGTCTTTGGTTTTGAAAATGAGGTAATACTTGCCTGATTGAGTGAGTTTGGAAGTTTTCCTTCCATTACTATTTTTTAAAGATTTTATTTATTTATTCGTGAGAGACACAGAAAGAGAGGCAGGGACATAAGCAGAGGGAGAAGCAGGCTCTCCATCAGCCATCACCTGAGCCTGATGTGGGACTTGACCCACAGGTCCAAGCCAAAGGCAGATGCTCAACCACTGAGCCACCTAGGTGGCCCCCTTCCATTACCATTTTTTTTGAAACAGCTTCAGAAGAATAGGTATTAAGTCTTCTTTAAATTTTTGGTAGAATTCCCCTGAGCATCCATCTTGTTCTGGAACCTTGTTTCCTGGGAATTCTTGATTACTGCTTCCATTTCTTCACTTGTTATGGCTCTTTTCAGGTTTTCAGTTTTAGTAGATTATATGCTCCTAGGAATACATTTCTTCCAGATTAAGTCATTTGTTGGCATTTAACTACTCATAATATATTCTTATTATTGTTCATATTTCTTCAGTTTTGGTAGTGATCTCTTCTCTTTCATTTCTGATTTTATTTAGCTGGGTTCTTTCTTTTTTCTTTATGAGAAGTCTGGTGGGGGTTTATTAATTTAAGCTAATTCTTTCGAAGAACTAGCTCCTAATTTTGTTGACCTGTTTTACTCTTCTTTTGGTTTCTATTTCACTGTTTTATGCTCTAACCTTTATTATTTCTCTTTTCTTGCTGGATTTAAGCTTTATTTGCTTTATTTGTTGTTCTTTCTCCACTTACTTTAGGTTGTGTATTTGAGACTTTTCTTGTTTCTTGAGAAAGTCTTGTATTGCTGTATACTTCCCTTTCAGGACTGACTTTCTTTCCTCCCAAAGGTTCTGAGCAGTTGTATTTTCATTCTCATTTGCTCCTATGAAAATTTTAAACTTCCTTTTTGATCCATTCATTTTTAAAAAATATTTTATTTATTTATTCATGAGAGACACACACAGAGAGGCAGAGACATGGGCAGAGGCAGAAGCAGGCTCCCAGCAAGTAGCCTGCTGTAGGACTCAATCCCAGGACCCCAGAATCATCACCTGAGCCAAAAGCAGATGCTTAACCACTGAGCCACCCAGGTGCCCTGATCCATTTTTTTTTATTGGAGTTCAATTTGCCAACATATAGCATAACACCCAGTGCTCATCCCACCAAGTGTCCCCCCAAGTGCCTGTCACCCAGTCACCCCAACCCCGTGCCCACCTCCCCTTCCACCACCCCTTGTTTGTTTCCCAGAGTTAGGTGTCTCTCATGTTTTGTCACCCTCACTGATATTTTCACTCATTTTTTCTCCTTTTTTATTAGTAGGATTCTCTTTAACCTCAATGTATTTGTGTTCCAAATGTTCTCTTATCATTAAATTCAAGTTTTTTTTATCATCTGAGTTTCCTTTACTTAAAATAAATATTTATTTCCATTACATAAGCAAAAAGCAGTAGTTCAGAGTCAGTGTGGTGTAAATTAATGAGTTTGAGAACTTTAAAAATCCTGGTTTCTTTTTGTTAAATTTAAATTCAGTTTGCCAACATATATAGTATAACACTCAGCGCTCATCTCATTGAATTCAAGTTTTAAAGCATTGTGTGTGAGAATATGCAAGGAATAATCCCAATCTTTTGGTACTGGTTGAGACCTAATTTGTGACTCACAATTTGATCTATTCTGGAGAATGTTCCATGTGCACTTGAGAAGAATGTGTATTCTTCTGCTTTAAGATGAAGTCCATCTGGTCCAGTGTGTCATTCAAAGTCCTTGTTTTCTTATTGATTTTCTTCTTAGATGATTTGTCCATTGATCTGAGTAAGGTGTGAAAGCCGCCTACTATTATTCTTTTATTATCAATATGATTCTTCAATTCTATTACTAATTGGTTTATATAATTAGCTGCTCCCAGTTAGGGGCACAAATATTTATAATTGTTAGACTTTCTTGTTGGACAGACCCTTTTATTATGCTATTGTGTCCCTATTTATCTCTTATTAAAGTCTTTGGTTTAAAATCTAATTTTTCTAATATAAGGATTGCTACCCTAGCTTTCTTTTGTTATCCATTAGCACGATAAATGGTTCCATACTCTCTCACTTTCAATCTGGAAGTGTCTTTGAGCATAAAATGAGTCTCTCATAGACAGTATATCAATGTGTATTTTTGTTTGTTTTTTTTGTTTTGTTTTTTTTTATTTTTTATTTTTTTGTGTATTGTTTTTTTAATCCATTCTGATACCCTGTATCTTTTGATTGGAGCATTTAGGCCTTTTCCATTCAGAGCAATTATTGAAAGATGTGAATTTAGTGCCATTTTATTACCTGTAAAGTCACTGTTTCTGTATATTGTCTCTGTTCCTTTCTGGTCTTTGTTACTTGTGGGCTCGCTCTCACTTCTTACAGGATCCTCCATATTATTTCTTGCAGGGCTGGTTTAGTGATCACATATTCTTTGGTTTCTGGTTATCCTGGAAACTCTTTTTCTCTCCTTCTACTCTGAATGACAGACTTGCTGGATAAAGTATTCTTGGCTGCATATTTTTTCTCATTTAGCACTTTGAATATATCATGGCTATCCCTTCTGCCTCTGCGGTCTCTGTGAACAGGTCTGCTGTCAGCCTTATGTTCCTGCCCTTGTAGGTTAATGACCTTTTGTCTCAAACTGCTTTCAGAATTTTTGTCTCTGAAATTTTCAAGCCTCACCATTTGTCTCAAACTTCTTTCAGAATTTTTTGTCTCTGAAATTTTCAAGCCTCACTATTATATGTCGGTGTGTTGATCTATATTTATTGATTTTTGAGAGAGTTCTCTGTGCCTCCTAGACTTGAGTGCCTGTTTCACTCCTCAGATTAGGGAACTTCTTACCTATAATTTGTTCAAATAATCCTTCTGTACCTCTCTCTCTTTCCTCTTCCTCTGGGAGCCCAACTCTTCTAACATTGTATTGCTTTATAGTATCACCGATCTCTTTAATTCTTCTCTGGTGATCCGGTAGTGTTATAACTCTTTTTTCTCAGTTTCCTTATTTTACATCATTTTGTCTTCTATATCACTCACCCTTTCTTCAGCCCCATTTATCCTATTAGAGCCTCCAATATCATGGCAGCCTTTTTTATTTCAACCTGATTAGATTTTAGTTCTTTTATTTCTCTAGTAATGGATTCTCTAGAGTCTTCAATGCTTTTTTTCAAGCCCAGCTAGTAACTTTATAGTCATTGTTTTGAATTCTAGTATATATACTCAGTCTAAAAATGAAAAATAAAAAATATTTAAAACTAATGAGAAAGGAAAATAGCTGAAAAAGTTAATAAAATATAAAACTGAAGGACTAATGAATAACTCTACCACAGAAAGATACACTACACTAATCCGAAGAGAACAGAAGCTAACTAAATAGGAAAAAAAGGATAAAAATAGGGGTAAAGTAAGACAAGAAATTGAACAGAACAGAACAATAAACTGGATCCAGAGTGTGTTTTGGTCTTTTTGTTAGAAGAAACTAGACCCCAAAATAGGTAAGAAAAATTTATATATATAAAAAATAAAGTGAACTACGATAAAGAAACTGAAGGACTAAAGAATAACAAGAAAAACATGAATGCCACATACTTCTTTCCCCAAGAGCAGGGGTTTTACAGTTCTGTATAATCAGTAAACTTTGTATTAGCTGGAAGTGCCTTCTGGTCTTCTGGGGGAGGGGCTTGTTGGGCTGATTCTCAGATGTCTTTGCCTGGGGGAATTGCACTGCCCTTTCAAGGGGCTGAGCTCAGTTTAAGCAGCTCCAGAGCTAGTGAGGGAGGGATTAAAATGGTGGTGGGCAGATCTCTAGCCCAATAGCTGAAATATCAAGCTCCCCCACTCTTCAGCAAACCCTCACAGAAAAGCAATCACTCTTGTCTTCCTGGTTTCTGTCAGAACTCTATTCACCCAGCTTGTGACTGGGCATTTTTATCTCAGGCATGTGACCCCATTTCCAGACTCTAAACTTTATGGACTCTTTTGGTGGGCACCTGTGTTGCTCCTCCCAGGGTGGGGAGTGAGATCTCACCACAGTTCTGCCTCTTGATGGGCCCCTGTTCAGAGAAAAGTCACCCAATTGTGTAGCGGTTTATGGCTTATGGCAACACTGGGTAGAAAGCTGGTGCCTGGTCTCACTGCTTGCAATCAGCTTTCCCACTCCAATGCCTGGGAACTGTGCCACACTGCCACCCTTGTCCTTTTGGGACCCTGGGGATCCTGAGACCACATTGTCCTCCACTGAGATTCGTCCCCACTTCACCTTCTGAGCACCTTTCAGGTAAACTTATAAAAGTTCCAATTTTGAGCTCCACTTCTTGTAACACTTCCAGTACCTACTTACATAGGGTCCCTTCCCCCTCTGTTTATCTTCTGATATCACCTTGGATTCACATCTCCACACCTCTTACCTTGCAAAAAGTGGTCACTTTTCTATTTGTAGAATTGTAGCAATTCTTTTCTCAGATCTATGGTTGATTTGGTAAGTTGTCAGAATGATTTGATAATCATCTAGCTGATTTCCAAGGACCAGATGAAACTAGGATTCCCTATTCCTCCGCCATCCTGGAGGATCTCCATTGATTATATATATATATATATATATATATATATATATATATATATATATATATATATATATTTAGTTTCTTATCATGTATTTCTCCTCTAACCTTGATTATGTTCTTCCTTCTGCTGGATTAGCCTTCATTTATTGTTCATTTGCTATCTCCTTTAGGTGCAAGATTAGGTAGTTTATTTGACATTTTTCTTACTTCTGAGGTAGGTCTGTATTGCTGTAAACTTCCCTCTTAAATCTACTTTTGCTGCATCCCAGAGCCTTTGGACCATTGTGTTTCCATTTTAATTTGTTTCCATGGGGACTTTTAAATTTTTTTTCTTTTATTTCTTGGTTTACTCATTCATTGTTTAGTACCATGTCATTTGACCTCCATGTATTTCTGGTCTTTTCAGATTTTTTTTATCTTCATAGCATTGTGGTCAGAAAAGATGCATGGTATGGCTTTGATCTTCATGAGTTTTTTGAGACTGGCTTTGTGAGCTAATATACAATCTATTCCTTGAAATGTTCAATGTGTACTTGAAAAGAATGTGTATTCTGCTGATTTAGGATGAAATGTTCTGAATATATCTGTTAAACCCATCAGTTCTAGTGTGCCCCTCAAAGTCATCATTTCCTTGTTAATTTTCTGTTTAGATGATCTGCCCTTTGATGTAAGTAGGGTGTTAAAGTCCCTACTACTTTTGTATTATTATCTATTAGTTTCTTTATGTTTTTATTAACTGTTTTATGTATTTAGGTGCTCCTGGATTGCATTCATAAATTTTTACAATTGTTATATCTTCTTGTTGGGTTGTCTCCTTTATCACTGTATATCCTTCATTGTCTCTTTTTAGTCTTTGTTTTATTTATTTTTTAAAAAAGATTTTATTTATTTACTCATGAGAGACATAGAGGGAGAGGCAGAGACATAAGCAGAGGGGGAAGCGGGCTCCCTGTAGGGAACCCAATGTAGGACTCAATCCCAGGACACCAGGATCACAATGTGAGCCAAAGGCAGGCACTCAACCACTGAGCCACCCAGGTGTCTCTAATTTTTGTTTTAAAGTCAATTTTCTCTGAAATAGATATTACTACTCCAGCTTTCTACTAACTAACGTTTGCATAATAGATGTTTCTCCATTCTTTCATTTTCAATTTTGAGTTGTCTTTTGTTCTCAAATGAGTTTTGTAGGTAACTTATAGATGGTTTTTTTTTTTTTATCCATTCTGTTATTTGATTTGTGTGTTTAGTCCGTTTCCATTCAAAGTAATTATTGATAGTATGTGTTTATTGTCATTTTATTTCTTGTTTTGTGGTTGTCTTTGTAGATTTTCTTTCATTCTTTCTTGTCTGTCTCATGGTTTCCTGATTTTACTTAGCGATATATTTGGATTTCTTTCTCTTTATACCTTGCATGCTTATTAGTGTTTTTTTTTTTTGTTATGTAGTTACTCTTAGGTTTGTATATAACGTATTCTGCATTAAAAAAGTTTGTATTAAGTTGATTGTCATTTAAGTTTGAAACCATTCTTCCCACCTCTACTCCATGCTTTAAGTATATGTTATTCTATTTTATATCATTATTTTAGTTCCTTGACTAAAGGAACTAACTAAATAAAAAGTTTTATTTTTTATAGAAATATTCATTTTCACTGTTTTCATGTTTCCCACTCTTATACTGTCACTTTTGGTCTGTGTTTTCCATTCAGAGAGTCCCCTTTAGTATTTCTTGCAGGGCTGGTTTAGTGGTCACAAATTCCTTTAGTTTTTGTTTGTCTGAAAAACTCTCTTCTCTCCTTCTATTCTTGTGATAGCCTTGCCAGATATGGTATTCTTGGCTGCAGATTTTCCCATTTAGCACTTTGAATATATCATGCCATTCTCTTCTTGCTTGAAAAGTTTCTGATATAAATCTCCTGCTATGGGTTTTCCCTTGTGAATTAATGACTTCTTACACTTGCTACTTTAAATTTTTTTCTTTATCACAATATTTTGCAATTTTTAAAAAAGATTTTATTTATTTATTCATGAGAGACACACACAGAGAGAGAGGCAGAGACACAGGCAGAGGGAGAAGCAGGCTCCACGAAGGGAGCCTGATGTGGGACTCAATCCCAGGTCTTCAGGATCATGCGCTGGGCTGAAGGTGGCACTAAACCGCTTATCCACTGGAGTTACCCAATATTTTGCAATCTTAATTATGTGTTGATGTGGGTCTACTTTTGTTGATTTTGATGCAACTTTGCAGTGCTTCTCAGATCTGGATATCGGTTTCCTTTCTCAGATTAGAGACATTTTCTGCTAGTATTTCTTCAAACACATTTTCTGCCCTTTTAATTTTTTTCTCTTTTCCTTTGGGACTCCTATAATACAAAAGATATTACATTTGATGGAGTCATTAAGTTCCCCAAGTCTATTCTTATTTTGTGTAATTATTTCTTTTCTCTTTTGTTCAGCTGATTACTTTCCATTACTTTGTCTTCCAGGTTACTAATTCATTCCTCTACTTCTTCAATTGTGCTATTCATTACATCAAGTTTATTTCTCATTTTATTTACTGAGTGCTTTATCTCTGCTATGTTGTTCCTTATTTGTATTAAAGATCTCACTGATACATCCACTTTTTTTCAAGTCCAGTGAGTATCTTTATTATAATTACTTTAAACTCTCTTTCAGACATGTTAATTATATCTGTTTCACTTAGATCTCTAGCAGTGGCCTTGCCCTGTTCCTTTATTTGGGATAAATTTTTCTATCCCTTCATTTTATCTGCCTCTCTGTGTCTGTTTCTTTGTGTTAAGAAAGTCAACCATGTCTTCTGGTATTGAAAATAGTGACATTATGAATAAGAGGTCCTAGGGTGCCCTGCAGTGCAGTGTTTCCTGTTCACCAGAACCTGGAACTTCAGGAGAGTATCCTCTATGTATTGCTTGCATTCTGCTGTTGTCTGAGTCACTTTTCCTTTCAGTGAGGTTGTCCGCATTGATTTTCTACCTGTTGTGGGCTATGCTTTCTCTCTGTGGTTTTAGTAGGTCCTAGTCAGGATAAGTCTGAGGGTATGTGCCCACCAGAGAACTTGGGAATGGCATAGCAGTAGTAGCAAAATCTGTGCTGGGATACTAGCTCTATGCTGGATCCTTGGAATAGTTTTGGTACCTTGGGGCTGAATGCCTGGGCTGCCAGGGCATAAGGGTGGGTATGGGACAGTGCCTGGGCCTGGTATAGTGGCTGGGGAACATACACTGTTGTGTATGTGCACCTGGTGGCTGGTCAGGGCACATGAATGGCTTTTACAAAATTTTCCCTGAGCTCTCAGGGCCAAGGCCAACATGCTTGTAGTGGGCTAGTCCACAGAAGGACTCGTGGGTATGGTGCACTGGCATAATGTCAGGCAGCCAGTGTCTGTGCAGCCCTACATCTGGCAAGTAGTTCTGTGTTTATGCTGGGGGAAGAAGAGGAAAATGGCACCTGTCAACTCCCACACCTTGAGAGAAGTCCCTCCAACATGCTCCAAAAGTAGTATGAATAGATCATATAATGTGCAAACAGACATTATTTTGTTGTTGCCTCTCTATGCAAGCTGTTGTCACTTTAAGAATACTAACCCAGCTATCACTCACCTTCCCTGATGGCTCAGTCCTGAGTCAGCAGACTTTTAAGGCTCTAGGCTCCAAGTACCACTGGTTTTATACACTCATGGAATTTAGTCCCTTTGGTTTTTTTTTTATAATAAATTTATTTTTTATTGGTGTTCAATTTACCAACATACATAATAACACCCAGTGCTCATCCTGTCAAGTGCCCTCCTCAGTGCCCATCACCCATTCACCCCCACCCCCCGCCCTCATCCACTTCCATCACCCCTAGTTCGTTTTCCAGAGTTAGGAGTCTTTATGTTCTGTCTCCCTTTGGTTTTTAAAGCCAAACATGGGAGTTAGTCTTCCCTGTGTGAGCTCCCTGGTACAAACACCCATTTTCTGCCCTCTCCACATGCACAGCTCCCTCCTTGCTGTGGTCAAATTCTAGCTCTGGCTTTCTGAACTTCCTAAAATTTTAGATGTAGTTTCTTTTCTATATTTAGTTGTGGTGTTCATTCTTCCAGTCTTTGGATTGGTTTCTGGTTTGTTGATTTATATGTGGAGGATATCTAATTGAAAATGTCAGATGGGGTGAACTCAAGGCCCTACTGCTCTGCCATCTTCCCAGGGTTTTCCCACTCTATGTCTTTTAACTCATTAGCTTAACTCATTCACATTGAAGGTAATTATTGGCAGGTAAGGATTTAGTATTGCCATTTTGTTAATTATTTTGTTTCATTTGTTCCTTTATTCATTTCTATACTGCCTTTCTTTGTGGTTGATGATGTTTTGTAGTTATATGGTTTATTTACTCTTCAGCTTTTGTATATCTATTATAAGTTTTTCTTTGTGGTCACCATGAGGTTTACATTGAACTATATATAGTTATAATGGTCTAATTTAATCTGATAACAATTTAATTTCAATTGCATACAAAAGATCTACACTTTTATTACTAGGGTTAAAGCAATTTATATGCTATTGTGCATTATTGCAGTATTCTCTTCGTCTATATCTTAACTTTACTAGTGAGACTTGTACTTTCATATACTTTTTGTTTCTGTTTAGTGTTTATTTTTTCAACTTGAAGAATTCCATTAATCATTTCTTGTAAGGCAAATCTAGTGCTGACAAACTCCCTCATTGTTTTGTTTAATTGTGAAAGTATTTTTCTTTCACTGAAATGTTTTGTGGGATATACAGGCTACCAGTTATGAAATGAATAAGTCATGGGAATACAAGTATAGTATAAGGAATATAGTCAATTAAATTTTCATACCATTGTTTGAAGACACATAGTAACTACACTTATAGTAAGTATAGCATAACATAAAGAGACGCGGTATCATTATGTTGTACACCTGAAACCAACATAACACTGTGTCTCTACTATAGTCAAATAAAAAAGGGAAAAATATGTTTATTCTTTTTAAAGGAATCTTGCAAATGCCACATGTTAAAATATAAAAATAAATTAAAATTATTTTAAAATATTAAAAAGTTTTTCCCGGGTTAATATTCTTGGTTAGCAAATGTTTTTCATTCTGTGTTTTAAATATATAATCCCTTTGTCTTCTGACATGGAAGAATTCTATTGAGAAATCTATAGTCTTATGGGAGTTCCCTCATATGTGCTAAATTGCTTATATTTTGCTTCTTTCAAAACTCTTTGTCTTTGAATTTGACAATTTAATTATAATGTATCTTGGTATAGACCTATTGGATTCAATCTATTTGGTGACTTTTGGGCTTCATTAATTTCATTTCCCTCCCCATCAACCACTATTTCTTTAAATAGAATTTCTGCCCCAGTTGGTCTCCCTTTTTCTGGTACTCCCATAATGCAAATATTGTTTTTTTTTTCATGGCATTCCATATTTCTGTAGGCTTTCTATACTCATTTAAATTCTTTTACCTTTTTTTCCCACTGACCAGGTAATCTCAAGTGATTAGTCTTCAAATTCACTAATTCCTTCCTCTGAGCATGCTGTTGAATTTCTCTATTGAAATTTTTAGTACGGTCATTGTATTATTAATCTCTAAGATTTCTATTTGATTTCTATGGTTTTAAATTATTTTAATTGAACTCATGTTCATTTATTATTTTCTTGATTTCATTCAGTTGTCTATGTATGTTATTTTTTTTAGTTTGCTAAGTTTATTTAAGTCAATTGTTTTATGTTCTTTATCAGGATGTTTGTAGTTCTGTTTATTCAGGATTGGTTACTGGCTTTATTTATTTCCTTTCATAGTGCTATATTTCCCTGATTCTTTCTGACTCTTGTGTCCTTGTATTGGTGTCTGTACATTTGAGAAAATAGTAACCTTTTCCAGTCTTTATAGCTTGGCTTAGCAAGGAAAAGTCTTTTACCAATCACCCAAGCCTAGGATTCTGAGTAGACCAGCTTTAGCATCCACCAAACAGTAGGGCAAGCTACCAGTGCTTTGAAATTGGGTGGGGATGCTGTCTGGGCCCTGCAGTTGCAGGGGTCATTGGTTGGGCTTTGCATTTAGGTGGAGACCCTGATGGGTTGTCTAGTCAGATGGTGATTCTGGCTGGGCTCCTTCATTAGGTGGAGTGGGCTTTATGAATTTGTAGGACCAGTAGTTGGGTTCTAAGTTTCACTGGAGCTTCCTGCATAGACAGGACTGCTGGTGGGGCTACACCTTTGGGTGTGTTTGTGACTCAGCTCTTAGGCTGGCAGAAGTGATTGGGTTCTACAGTGGGGTAGCCGGGGCTCCTTGTTTAGATGGGGATATTCCTTGTTGTAGCAATGATGCTGGAAAGAGCTTTGGTTTTCCAAACTGCTGTTGGGGGTACAGAGCTTCTGCTAATATCTGCAGCACCCATGAACCCATGTTCCTGTGAGCCTAGATCATTTTTCCCTGTTTCTAATGGTCCTATGTAGTCTACCAATTCTAATCCCCCCTGTTTGATGTGAGAAGAGATAAGTGTAGGTATATTAGTGTTCAAAAACACTGGAAAAGTTGGATGTATGTCTTAGTTTCTTCCCCCCCCCCCCCGGAGAAATCATGTGCCAAGGAGATCTTTCTCTGTGTAGTTCTGTGTCAGCTTTGAGGAAGGGTGAAAGCATGAAGTAAAACCTTCACTCTGACCATTTTAAATATTTAAATATTTTAAAATTAATTTTTTGCACTCCTATAATGTGCTAAAACACTACCTTTGAGGTCTGGGATTCTCATAAAGGCATTTTTGTAAATTGATTTTTCTGTGAGTGAATTAGGACCAGAGACCTCTATTTTGCCATCTTGCTGATGTCACTGTATATTAGCCTTTAGTCTTAAAGTAAATATTTATATTGTTAATACATATGGTTTGTGGTCTGTTTTGCAACCATCCAACTTTGAAAGAATAGAGGCTTAAATATGGTTTGTGGTCTGTTTTGCAACCATCCAACTTTGAAGAATAGACAGCAACTAAAATATTATATGGGAGATTACTGATTTATTTGAATCATAGAAGATTCTCTAAAATATTTATATTATTTATTTTAAAACCTATACTTGAAAACAGGAATAAAATATTTTTTAAAAAAGAAATTTGTAGACCAAGCTTGAAAAGAGGTACTAAGTTTTGGAACATAAAATGAAATGCCTATTACTCATATCCAGGGGCTCTAAATGACAACTCTAGAAATATCTAACTCTCTAAGAATTAGAAAATTAGAAATCAAGAGGACCTAAGAAGAATACTATAGGAAAATGGGAATTAAATGGGTGGCTTTTTCATAAAACCAACAAAGTCATTCATACAGAAGGAATAGGCTGAACATTTTAGAATCTTTTAACACTTGTATAGGATTAGATAATTCAGGAAACAGTGCTGTCAGGAAAATTCTTTACAGGGAACACATAGATAAGTCAAATTGAGGTCCAATATTACCTGGAGTGTGATGGCAATTGGACATTATTGAGAATCCAACTTTAGAAGGTATTAAATATTCTTATTAATGTTATGTATAATGTCCATATGGCCATGCATGTGTCTGTAGGCTAAAGCTGATAGTCAAATTGTGAACAGTACCTTACTAAATTATATCACCTAAACTTGGAATTCTTAAACATGTAGAATTTATATCTGTGGTAATTCAGGAGCTTCGTAATATTCTACAAGTACTCAACATTTGACTACTTTTAATCATCTGCAAATTTCTGGACAAGTGAAATGAATAAACCATACGTGAAGTAATTATTTGGCTAAATTATACCAAGCCATTTTTTTCATAGTAGCCCCAAGCCTTACCACTTGACTTTATTAAAAATAATATTAACTCCATGTAGTAAGTATGGCATTTCTTTCTTTGAGTTTGGAAAATCTATAAATTTAGGGTTTAAACCTACCCTATTATCTGATACAAGAAAAACAAGTCATTATCATATAAAATACTTAGAGTTTGTGGGTTTCCTTGGGCTCATTATGTCATTTGACCAGATGCTGAAAAAAATCCTCCTGAGGAGATGAGTTATCATCACTGAACAGGAGACCTGGTCCATATTAAAGTGTTACACTGATAGACTGATGGTCATCCATTAAACAGAGTCCTACCAGGTGATGTTGATAACACATTACCATTAAGGTAAAGGAGAAACCCAAGTGGATGCAAACGTCATATGTGATACTAATAAGTATAATTGAGCAGGGTTTAATTATCATTAAGGACTTTGAGCTAAAGAGAAACTTCCTCTAATAGGATAGATAAACTGATTTCTTAATTTCTTCTTAATTATCTTGACCATTATAATTTTATTTTTTATTTTTATTTTTTCAAGATTTTATTTAAATCAAGTTATCTACATATACTGTAGTATTAGTTTTAGCGGTAGAGTTTAGTGAGTCATCAGTTACACATAACATCCAGTGCTCATTACATCAAGTGGTCTCCTTAATTCCCATCACCCAATTACTCCAGGCCCTACAGACCCGCCCTCCAGCAACCCTCAGTTTGTTTACTATAGTTAGGAGTCTCTCATAGTTGATTCCCTTTTATCCCCTTCCCCTAAGTTCACTTGTTTTGTTTCTTAAATTCCACATACAAGTGAATTTATATGGTATTTACCTTTCTCTAACTGACTTATTTTGCTTAGCATAATACATTATAGCTCCACACACATTGTTAATGGTGAGATTTCATTCTTTTTCATGGCTGAGTAATATTCCTCTATGTGTGTGTATACCAAGTATTCTTTATCTTTCATCAATCAATGGAGGTTTGGTTGTGCTCTTTCCATAATTTGGCTATTATTGATAATGTTCCTATAAACCCTGGGGTATATGTGCCCCTTCAAATCAGTATTTTTTTTCAAATCAGCATTTTTGTATCCTTTAAGTAAATACCCAGTGGTGCAGTTGATGAGTTATAGAGTAGTTCTATTTTAACTTTTTCAGGAACCTCCATACTGTTTTCCAGAGTGGTTGAAGCAGTTTGTATTCCCATCAACAGTATAAGAGAGCACCTCTTTTTTTTTTTAAGATTTTATATACTTATGCATGAGAGACACACAGAGAGGCAGAGACATGGGCAGAAGAAGCAGGCTCCCTGAGTGGTGCTTTATGTGGGACTTGATCCCATGACCCCAGGATCATGCCCTGAGCTGAAGGCAGATGCTCCACCACTGAGCCACGCAGGCATCCCAAGAGGGTACCTCTTTCTCTGCATCCTTATAAATGTTAGTTGTTTCCTGTATTGTTAATTTTAGCCATTATGATAGGTGCTGGGTGGTATCTTATTTGTATTTTCCTGATGATAAGTGAGAAAACATTACTGTTTTACTGAAAGTTTATTGAAAGTATAGAATTTTTCTGAGTATGGTTCTTACTCCATTTTGTTAGTTTCTTTGGTCTAAGTATACAAGTATACATATTTACATTAATTATTGTATTTTTCTTTGTTCTGCTCTTGTCAAGATTGTAAGACATTGAAGAGGACTTACAATATAACACAATGGCTTATTGGCCATCATATAAAAGTTTCTTATATGGTTCCAAAGGATTCATAAAGTGATCACAATTTCAAGTGTCCTGACATCTGATTTCTAGATCCAGAGTTTAATGTGGCTGAAAGAGTATGATTTTATTTGAGTTTATATGCAATGAACCATGGCAAATATCCTGATGATCTCTTGACTAGATAGAATAAGATTGACAATGAATGTCTCCCATGTCTGCAAACATCACCTGCATGTTTATACAAAGTTAAGAAACCTGTATATATTGTCCTTTTTCTGCTGAGTGAATGAAAGCTGCACCAACTCTGTAATAAGTCATTTTTGCAGAAAGGATCATAGTAATTGCTTAACATAGAGTATGGATAAATCATGAGTCCATGAAAGATGCAGTAAAATATTTTATCTGTCTTACTACTGTCCACACAGAAAATGACTCTTAAAAAAAGCATGGTTTGTTGCCACAGAATGAGCCTATGTCGGCCAGGTGTTCATGATAGTAAATGACAAAAGTCATGTCTATTTTGACATCGCAAATTCTAAAATCTATCTCTGATGAGCATATACATGTCAAAGTGTATAAATTGTCAGGTAATGCTGTGGTTTAATCAAAGATGAGAACTCATATTATCTTGTAGAGAAATGATGGCCTAAAAATCATGTTTAATAACTTTACACTGAAGTACAATGTAGTCAGTAACGCCAAAGCAAAATGTTGACGTTCCATGTTTCCCTTATAGAGTAATAGGATTTGAGTCTTCAAGCAACAAGTTCCTTCAGGGAATCTTCTCTATAGGTTTCAAGATAACAACACATCCTCAAGTTTAGGCTATATTTGGTGAGCCATATTTAGTCACAGAAGGCCATCCTCAACACTAATCCTTACCTATATTTTTCTCATCAGGTTATTCAGTTAGAAGTTCTGGAAAGAATTTCACTGTTGCATTAAAATCAAGGTGAATGGACATGTTTGATCATAGATATAGATGACATAGAAAATTTAGAGGCCTGACTTAAGAAGATAAATAAGTGGATCCTTTCAGAAAGCTAAGAATTGTAGATGTTTAATTTCTGTTTGGGAGCTAGGCCACTGGAGTAGCATAATTAGAAACATTTTAAGTTATACCTGAAATGGCTCACACTCCAAATGGAGGAAATATTTCCTTCATTACCCCTGGAAACATTACCAGGAAACATTACCATCTGTGTGTGCACAGGTTAGAAACTATCTAATATACATAAGAGATAATAACTGCTGGGCTCTTTACTGGATACTCGAAACAAATTCCTCTAAGGAAGAATCATGCCCATGGCATCCAGAGAATGAAATGCAAGAATTGATCTGCCATTGGGTCTTGGCTCAAAGGGACTGTGGCCTTGGAGGATTATTAGGGTTTTAAAATGTCAGTTTAAGGAATTATGGGTTTATTGGTGATGCCAGTTTTTCTAATTGGCCCCTTAATCTGTTTAGCTTTGCCAAATGGAACACTAGCTTCACATTTGAGGTTCAAGACACAAGTCCTTTAGAAGATGGCACCATAAGGGAAAACAAAAACAAAAACAATTTTGGAAGTGCTTATATAAATATAATGTTGAGATTGTTGGAGCCATGGTATCATCTCCATCATGAGGTTTTGTCTGCCCAAAGTACAGAAATAAAGATATATATTACAAAGAAAAAATTTTGCATTGCTGATTGGAAGATCAGCAAGATCTTCAGATAAGAACACAAAAAAGGAGTCTGAACAAAAAGAAGATGTCATTCAGGCCATGGCCTAAAAAGCCTCATGCAGGGTTTGCCTCGGGGATGGTAGTGAGCACATTTTTAAGATTCCAGATATCTATCTCAATAAAACTACTTCTGCATAATTTTACAAGGTCATTTTGTGGATACTCAAGGCCAATAACCAAGCCCAGCTTTCTACATAACACTATTGCTGTATAGACCAAAAAATGAACCATAGGGAACTTGATTTTACCAGACACATCCTGAGTGCTCTTCCTATCTAGGAGCTTGTTTACATGGACATCTCTTTATGGTAAATGAGTGGTGCTCAGCATTTTCATAAGGTAAATTTATATTTGTTTCTTGTTATTAATTAATTGATTAACCATTCATTTATTGATTTATCCATTATCACTGGAGAAATTATGGAATTTCAGACAGGAGATAACCAATCTCTCATGGCAATCCTTTGTGGTATACAATGTCTATAATATTCAATGTACCTAACAAATGCTCATATTTTAGTCTTTGTTACATGATCCATGTTTCCTCAAAGGAGCCTTTATATGGAACAATTCCATACCTCTTTTTCCCTCATTGTGTCTTCAGTTGAACATTCAGGCAATGATTATTATAGTGATACAAGGTGAGATGATACTTTTGATCATAGATACAGGCCAAAAAAGAAGGTAGGACAAAAGAGAATGCCCATGTAAAGTCAATAAATATGTTTTATTCCTTTTGCAAAATGAAATAATAGAGGATTGATTTCTTCCTGTATCATCTTGACAGGATAGTATCTCTGGAAAGCATAACTTTGTCATTTCCAAAGAAATGTATAAGATGGCAGAGGAGGATATCTGTCCTTCATGGCCACTGGGAAACATGATGCAAGTCAGTATGTGTCCAGGTTAGGAAAATATCTCAAATAAACTTCATAGTTGACAACAGCAGAAGTCTGCATTTGTGTCTCAGACCACTTCCTCTAGAAAAGATTGACCTCCATGGTGTACAGAAGATGAGAAGCAAAAGTTCATACCATGTTTTTCAGTTGGTGGACACTGAAAAAAGATTCAGATAGCTTACCTGTGACTCTGGTGGATTGATAAAACTTCCTATGACAATTTAAGAAATTGTGGGCTACAGTTGTCCATTGACAGATGAATGCATAAAGATGTGATATATATAAAATGGATTATTAGTCATTAAAAAGGATAAAATCTTATCATTTTCATCAAAATAGATGGAACTGAAGGGTATTATGCTAAGCAAAGTAAGTCAATCAGAGAAAGAAAATTATCATACGGTTTCATTCATATGCGGGATATAAGAAACAGCAAAGAGGATCATAGGGGAAGGGAAGGGAAACTGAATCCATGGAAATCAAAGAGGGAGACAAACTACGAGAGACTCTTTACTATAAAAGAAACAAACTGAGGGTTGCTGTGTAGGGGGAAGGGGCTACTGAGTGATGGGCATTAAGGAGGGCATGTGACATGATGAGACCCAGGTGTTATATGCAACTGATGAATTACTGAGCTCCACATCTGAAACTAGTGATAGTTTATAGTAATGTATTATATGTTGGCTAATTCAATTTAAATTAAGAAAAGAATTGTGAGCTATTGGTATTGTCAGATTTTCATGATGGGAAATCTGACAAAATGCATTTTACCAAAAAAGGGCACTGGTGTCCATATCACTTGGGAAATTTATTGGGGAAAATGTATGTCTTAAAAAATGAAACAATAAGGAATACGAAAAAAAACCTTTTTCAAAAGTACCTTTGTAGAAATAAATTGGGAAATTCTTCAAAATATTAAAGCAACTCCCTTGACCTCATATTTTGTGGATCACATAACTTCACCTGTACACTAGGATGATGGAGTGTATTAATCGGAATTTAAATACTGTTAGCAGGACTTCGAAGGTTGATATGAACAAAAGAAACATGGCTTTTGAAAAATGGACTGAAAGTTCCAGGGCAGGGATTTGATCTTAAGGAAAGTATCTCTTAATGATGGGAGATATGGTTTCCTGAAAAATAAATCTATATTAAATTACATTGTCAGTTCACAAGTGTTCCAGAGATATATTAAATTGTTCTTCAAAGAAAACAAAATTGAAGCCAAAAATTAAAAAATCTAAAAAGTAAAATCATTAAAACAGCAGAGTTTATATAATGAATCAAAAGAGATAGGCCTACAGATGAGGGTAAATCTATAAACATAAAAGAAGACTATGGGCAAATTTAACATGTATTTAGGAAAGTAGGCATATATGGATTTATTGCTACATTCTAATAAAACATCCATTAGTTCACTTATTCTGTACACATTTGTGTATTAAATGGTTGATACACATATAAAGAAAATGCATTGGGAAAATGACACAGCTGTAAAGGTGTTTCTGAAAAAAACCCTACTTCTCATTAAACAGATGGCTCTGGAGAAGGAAGAAATCCAAAATGCTCAAGCATATATCAGCACTGCTAAGCTACCAGAAGAGGACCAAAATTGTGTGTACTGGGGCATCATGCCCTATAGCAACCCTGGACCACTGATGGGTGGTGAATCAATCATACTCAGCTCATCATTGGGGTCCGACATTGCATGGTATATCATTTAAGGCAAGGGCGCAGGATCTTCTGCACTCTGATGTTTCCCTCAGGTCTCCTGTGGTTGCAAGATGGTATCACATGTTGAATCCCAGCACCACAAATTCAGAACAAGCAACTCTGGCACACAAAGACAACTGAAACTGCCTAGGATATTTGAAGAGCAGGCCTAACACTCTCAGAACAGGTCCTCAAATGAAGATCCCATGGAGGACTCCATATCACCTAATTCCAGACCAGGGAAGCAGCCCAATCAGGAACAACCTGGGCATCATGATATGCATTAAGAAACCATGGTAAGAAGATTCAAGGGGGAATTCCTGATGATTGGGACCTGCTTTGCATAGGACATTAGCAAAAAAAAAAATGTTCACTCGAAGAGAAATGATGACATAATCATGCTTGAAGAAATTCTATTGAGAATGAATGTACAGGACAATACCATATTGTATCCTTGTCAATATGACCTGGAGGGCATTGTAGATTTGGAATAAGAAAAATGATACTTCAGACTCCCCTCTGTAGCAGGGACATGTCTGAAGAACACCAAGTGAACAAGATAAACTCAATTATTCACCTTAGGTAACCACCCATTGCTCAACCCAAGATTCCTATACAGATGCAGTTGAATAGCATAGATGGTACCCTTGAGGTTTTCAGTGGAACATGCTGGCCAGAGTCTAAACTCTGCTACAAACATGTGAGGTGAGCAAATGTCTCTGGGCTGGGACACAGGATGCAGTCAACTTCGGGGCCAAGGGGAGGCAAGCCTGAAGGTGACACAAGACCCAGCATCCAGGTGAAACACCTGCAACATCAGAAAGGGTTGACAGTTCCAGGAAGGTCTGGCATCACCAGGGTGCAGGAATAGGTGGACCAATAGGTGGCCAGGACAGCCCAGAGGGAACCCAGTGTCCCAGGCAGGAGGGCTGTGCCATACCAGGTGGCGCTATGGGCTTCTACTGCCCTTGGCTGCCAGGATGGCAAGGGCTGACCCTGGACCTGGTAGGAGGCACACAGGTGAGCCTTTGGGTCAATGGAGATGGTGCTGGGCCCCAACCATGGGTACTTAAACTGACGGGGCCACTCAGGGAGCCCTCCCTCCCAATCTCAGACAGGGATCACCTGCTTGGGCGGCAGGGTGGAGTTGCTAGAATTCAGCGTGCCCTGGGCCATCCCATGCTGCCCTGTGCCCTGGGTCCCAGAGTCCTCCAAAGCCCAGGGTTCACCCCGGTCATCCTGCTATGACCAGAATGAGGGCTAAGTCCAAGTCCATGCCCTCCCTGGCATAGCCCACTACCCCAAGACCCAACGCAGGTCCAAATGGGAAGCCTTGGTGTTTGGACGGCTGCTGAAGGATGGTAGGCACATATGCTCAGCACCATTTGGGGGAACCCTTGAACTGAGGCTTG
Organism: Vulpes lagopus; assembly: GCF_018345385.1. Taxonomy (NCBI): domain Eukaryota; kingdom Metazoa; phylum Chordata; class Mammalia; order Carnivora; family Canidae; genus Vulpes; species Vulpes lagopus. The sequence continues at coordinate 95,720,281 of NC_054827.1, read as the reverse complement.
TTAAATTTGACATGGGGTCCAGGGTTGCACCCTCTCAAAATACTTCTGGTCCCGAAGATGGGCCTGAAATTAACGTACAGAGCACTGAAATATGCTTGACCCAACAGAGCTCTGCACCCTGGGATAGCTGCCACAAGGCTGACTTCTAGACGACTGGCATTCTCTCTGCCAAAGGACACCAAATATATTAACCCATCCTGCCAAGCCCTCCCAAGGCCACCTCAGCTTGGTCAAGGTGAACTGAAGTCTCCAGCCAACCAAGCCCTAGAAGCAAAACCGGTAAGCCACTTCAGGGTGAAAGGCCTACAACGTGGAGAGTGCTGTGCTGTGTCAATGATGAGAACTCATATTGTCTCGAAGAGAGATGATGACATAAAAATCATGCTCAATAGGCTTACACTGACACGCAATGGAGGGGACCAACCCCAGCGGAGGATATGGGGACTCCAAATGGTGCTGGAGGTGCTTCCACTCAGCCTGGGCTTTGAGGCCCCCAATCCTTTCAAACTGCCCATTGGACCTGGGGCTTGGACACAGGCTTCCGAGTGCCTGAGAAGGCTAGGGCTTTCGGGCCTGGGTGCTGACCCATTGCTCCTCCCACCACACCTCCCCTGGGGCCCTTGCTCAGCCTCTCTGGTCCCCTTGTGTCTCTCAGGAGGCCATGCTAGCCGGGGTCTCACCACCGCCACAACTAAGCTTGGTGAGTGGATGCCATGAGATGGATTGCAGGCCTAGGTGACCTGGAGGCCTTAGAGAGGAAAGCCTGAGGGGGACTTGGGTCCCTCTGTGCAGGCCCACGAATGCAGGGATGGATAGTGTTCCTGCCATTTGAGGGCCCGCCATCCCCAAGGAGCAGGGAGGAGTGGACGCAAAGGTGGCCAGGGGAGCCCAGAGGGGCCCCAGTGTGAGTGGCTGGGGGGACACACCAGGAAACAGGAAGCAGGGGACTCCTGCTGCTCCCTGCAGATCAATGGGGCACCACTTCAGTGGACTTGGGGTCCCCTCTCCTGTGAGAACCTGAAGCCTCTTGGCTGGGCCGTACCGCATCTAGCCAACTCTGCTTGGGGTGAAGCCCTGGGCTGGGAGCCACCAATGCCCCCTGGGGCCTACCGCCTCCCAAGGACGTTGGGACTGGTTGATCAGGGGGAAACTGGTTCCCTCACCTGGCCTTGGAATTGCGGAAGGGAAGGGCAAGCTGGGGTCCTGGGATGGGCATCCCGGCATACATTCAGGCCATTGGGGATGGCCAGGGACCCAGGCTTGGGCCCTCAAGAGCTGGTGGCTATCCTCGGTGCTCTTGCTCCCAGTCCCAGACAGGGATCTCCTTGCTTGGGTGGAGGGAGGGGTTGCAGGAATTCAACCTGCCCTGGGGCCCTCCAATGATGCCCAAAGGACTGGCTCCTCACATCCTCGAGGGCCCCGAGTCTACTAAGGCCATACATCCCTGACCAGATTCAGGGCCAAGGCGAGGTCTGAGCCATCCTAGTATTGGCCCGCCAAGTTGCCCACCACCTGCAACCCAAGGGGTACCCAAGGGAAACCCTGGTGCTCAATCTGCTGCCTGGTGGTGGCCCAATTGTTCAGCCACCTTGGGGAGCCTTAGTCTGGCTATTGTGTGTCCCAGCACAGCTTTGGGGCCATATGCCCTCTGGGATCTCCTGTGTTTCCACCAGGTGGGCTGCCAGCTTCAATCCTGAACACCCAATGCCTCATTGAGTGCCTATGGCTCTGCTCCACAGGGGAGCTTAGCTGCCATCTGGATGGCCGTCTAGACGGATGGCTTGCTCCTATCACCCCAGACTCCAAATCCAATTGATCATGCCACTGTACCCTTCTGCACACCACGTCAGCTGGGTCCAGTCTTAATAAGAGTTCCAAGGGCTACAACACACAAGGCATGCCGCTTGGCAGCAAGCACCACTGGTAAGCTGCTTCAGGGATAGATGCCCACACACGTGCCCAGTGCTATGCTTGGGTCAATGATGGGAGCTCATAATGTCTTGAAGACAGATGATGATGTAGAAATCATGCTCACTAGGATTACACTGAGGCTCAATGGAAGGGACTGCCCAGGGCTGCAAATACCGGGCGGGTCTTCATGTGACACTAGGGGTGCTTCCCCTCAGCCTGGGCCTTGAGGCCCCCAAACCTTCCAAACTGCCCATGAGGCCTGTCCATGGGCTTCAGGGTGCTTGAGAGGGCTCAGGCCTTTGGGCTGGGTGCAGACACATCGCTTCTCCCACCATGCCTCCCCTGGGGCCCTTGCTCAGCCTCTCTGGTCCCCTTGTGTCTTTCAGGGGACTGCGCTGGCCAGGATCTTGCCACCACCTCAACAAGGCTTGGTGATGGATGCTGTGAAGTAGGTCACAGGCCACGGTGACGAGAGGGCCTTTGGGAGGCAAGCCTGAGGGCGACTTGGGTCCCTTGCATGCAGGCCCAGCCATGCATGGCCAGATAGTGTTACTGACCTTTGAAGGCCCACCATCCCCAGGGCGCAGGGAGGAATGGGCCCAAAGGTGGACAGGGCAGGCCAGAGGGAACCCATGTTGGGCTGATGGGGGGCCAAGTCAGGCCACGGGGAGCAGGGGACTCCTGCTGCTCCTTGCTGATCACCAAGGGATGCCACCTCGTTGGAACTTGGGTCCCCCCTCCTGTGGTGGACTGATGAGACACATGGCTGGGCCGTGCAAGGTTGAGACACTGCTGCTTGAGGTGGTACCCTGGGCTGGGATCCACTGACCTCCCCTTGGGCCTGATGCCACCCAGGAGGTTGGGACTGGTTGCCCAGGGCAGGAGCCTAGTTCCCTGACTTGGCCTTGGCAACTGGGAGGGCAAAGGCTAGCTGGGGCCCTGGGGTGGGCATCCTGGAGGGCTTTGGGTGGTGGGGATGGCCCAGGGCTCCGGCCCCTAGACACTGAAGCCCTAGCGACTGTCCCAGGTGCTCTTGCTCCCAGTCCCAGACAGGACACACCCTGCTTGGGCAGAGGGTACAGTTGCAAGAACTTGACATGCCCTGGGGCCCTCCTATGAGACCCAAACTCCTGGGTCCCCAAATCCTTGAGGGCCCTGAACCTACTAAGGCCATACTGCCCTGAACAGATTGCCGGCCAAGGCCAGGGCCCAGCAATCCTAGACTTGCCCATGAAGTTGCTGGCCACCCACAACCCAAGGGGTACCCAAAGGAAACCCTGGTGCAGACCTGCTGCCTGGTGTTGCACCCCATTGCTCAGAACCCCTGGGGGGGGCCACATCTGCTATTCGTGTATCCCAACACAGCTTCAGGGCCACGTGCCCTCATGGGCCATCCTCTGTTTCCAACAGGTGGGCTGCCCACCTTACATCCTGAAACTGTAACCCTCAATGAGCTCGCACATCTCTGCTCCGCAGGGAAGATTAGCAGCCACCCGGAAGGTCGACTACATAGAGGGCTTGCTCTGATCTGGACTGAATATGAATGCAGTCGATCATGCCACTGCACTGTTCTTCACACCACGACAGCTGGGTCCAGTCTTGACAGGAGGCCAAAGACTCCACCCACAAGGCACATGGCTTGTCAGCAACAACACAGGTAAGCTGCTTCAGGGGTACATGCACACACACATGACCAGTAATGTGCTTTGGTCAATGATGAGTACTTATATTGTCTCTAAGACATGATGACATAAAAACCAACTCAAAAAAATATGCTAAGGCCAAATGGAGGGGACCATCCCAGGCTGAAGATATGGAGGCTAGAAGGGAGCTGGGGGTGCTTCTCCTGGAGTTGCAGGCCACAGATCTTGCCAAACTGCAAGGGGGGCTGGCCATGGGGCTCCAGTTGCCTGAGTGGGGTGAGGCCTTCGATCCTGGTTGCAGAGCATCCATCCTATCATGACAGGGAACCATTACTCAAACTCTATGGTCCCCTTGTGTCTTTCAGAGCACCAGTGTGTCCAGGCCACATCCACCAACAAGCCCGGATGCCCTCTGCAAGTCTGGTTGACACAGGGCAAGAGCCATGAGCACCCAAGCTCTGGCAGCCTTCCCGGGAGCTCTCACTCTCCGGGCACACAGGGATCTCCCTGCTTGGGCAGACGGTGGGTCTGCAGGGACTTGACGTGCCATGGGGCCCTCCCATGACGCCCAAAGGTCTGCCTCCCCCAGCCCTCAAGGGCTCCGCATCTACTAAGGCCATACTGCCCTGACCAATATCCTGCCCTGGATATTGGTGCCAGCCATCCTGGTCTTGACCCGCCAAGTTGCCCACAGCCCGACCACCCAAGGGGTACCCAAGGGAAACTCCAGTGCCCGACTTGCACGAGGCTGGGTCCTGTGGCTCAGCCCCCTTGGGGGAGCCTTCGTGTGGCTGTTCGTGTATACCAGCACAGGCTCGGGGCCACGTGAACACTTGGGCCCTCCTCTGCTTCCACCAGGTGGGTTGTCCACCGCAATCCTGACCCCGAAATCCTCGTTGAGCCTCCTCCTCTCTCAGGGAAGTCCACAGGGAAGCTTAGCGGCGACTCAGATGGGCGTCGAGACGGAGGGCTTGCTCCTATCCCAAAGAGGCTGGACCCGGTCGATCATGCCGCCGCACCCTTCTGAACACCACGTCAGCCGTGTCCAGTCTTGAAAGGAGGATCAAAGGCTCCAGCCCAGAAGGCACGTTTCGTAACTCATCAGCAAGCACTGCCAGTAAGCCGTTTCAGGAGCAAACGCCCACACACGTGGCAAGGGCTGTGCTTGGGTCAATGATGAGAATTCATATTGTCTCGAAGAGAGATGAGGACTTAAAAATCATGTTCAATAGGATTATGCTGAGGCCCAGTGGAGTGGAGTGGACCGTCCCGGGCAGAGGATCCGGGTGCTCCAGTTGTGCTGGGGGTACTTCCCCTCAGCCTGCAGTTTCAGGCCCCGGATCCTGCCAAATTGCCCTTTGCGGCTAGCATCTGGACGCGGGTCTCTGTCGGCCCTAGAGAGCTTAGTCGTTCAGGCCTGGGACCAACCCACCGCTCCTCCCACCACACCTACCCTGGGACCCTTGCTCAACCTCTCCAGTGCCCTTGTGTCTTTCAGGGGGCTGCACTGTCCAGGCCCTCGGCCCCACCTCAACTAACTTTAGTGAGTTGATGCTGCGAGGTGGGTCGAAGTCCAGGGGACTGAGTGGCCTGCAGGAGGCAAGCCTGAGGGTGATTTGGGTCCCTGTGTGCAGGCCAGGCCCACCCGTGCAGGGATACATAGTGTCGCTGCCTTTGAAGGGCCACCATCCCCTGGGTGTGGGGAAGAATGGGTCCAAATGTAGCCAGGGAAGCCCAGAGGGACCCAGCATGTGCGGCCGGGGCGGGGGATGGGGGGCAAAACCAGGCTATGGGAGGAGGTGGACTCCTGTTGCCCCCTGTTAATCACTATGGGGTGCCCCTCGGTGGACTTGGGGTCCCCTCTCCTGTGGATACCTGAAGCCCCTCAGCTGGGACGTGCAGCGTCTAGCCACCGCTGCTTGCGGTGGTGCCCTCAGCTGGCATCCCCCGGACATCCCTTGGGGCCTGCCCCCTGCCAAGGAGGTTGGCAATGGCTGCCCAGGTCTGGGGTCTGATTCCCTCACACGGCCTTGGCATTGTGGAAGGCAAGGGCTCGCCAGGGCCCTGCGCTGGGCATCCGGACGTGCCTTGGGGCCACTGGGGATGGTGCAGTGCCCCAGTCCTGGGCCCTAAACCTCTAGAGGCCATCCCGGGCACTCTCGCTCCCAGTCCCACTCATGGCTCTCCGTGCTGGGCTGAGGGTCTGGTTGCAGAAAGTCAGACCGCCCTGGGGCCCTCCCTTGATGCCCAAAGCCCTGGCTCCCCAGTCCTGAGGCCCTCGAGTCTACTAAGGCCATACTGTCCTGACCAAATGCCCAGCTGTGGCCAGGTCCCCAACATCCTAGACTTGGTCCGCCAGGCTGCCCGCCACCCACTGCCCGCAACCCCAGAGGTCCCCAAGGGCAACCATGATGCCTGACCTGCTTCCTGGCGTTGGGCTCCTTTGCTCATGCCCCTTGGTGTAGCCCTCGTCTGGCTCTTTGTGTACCACGGCACAGCTTTGGGGCCACTTGCCCTATTGGGTCTTCTGTGCTTCCACCAGGTCGGACTCTCGCTTCAATCCTGAAACCCCAAACCCTCGTTGAGCCCCCACGGCTCTGTTCCACAGGAAAGCATAGCAGCCACCCAGATGGGCATCTAGACGGGGGGGCTTGCTCCTAACCTCTGGAGGCCATCCTGGGCGCTCTCACTCCCAGTCCCACTCATGGCTCTCCGTGCTGGGTGGAGGGCCTGGTTGCAAAAGTCAGACCGCCCCAGGGCCCTCCCTTGATGCCCAAATCCCTGGCTCCCCAGTCCTGCCGGCCTTTAATCTACTAAAGCCATTCCGCCCTGACTAGAATCTTGACAAAGTCCTGGTGCCAGCCATCTTAGTCTTTGCTCGCCATGTTGCCCACTGCCCACCACCTGAAGGGACCCAAGGGAAACCCTGGTGCCCAACTGGATATTGGGGTGTGGGCCCCATGTTTTAGCCCCCTTTTTGTAGCTTTCCTGTAGCTCTTTGTGTATCCCAGCACATCTTTGGGGCCACTTGTACTCTTAGGCCCGCCTCTGCTTCCACCAGGCAGGCCATCCACCTCAATCCTGAACCCCCAAACCCTCGTTTATCCCCTATGGGTCTGCTCCAGTTGAAAGCTTAGGCCCCCCGGGATGGGTGTCTAGATGGAGGGCTTCTCGTATACCCACAGACCCTGAACCCAGTTGATCGTACTGCTGCACCCTTCTGCCCACCAAATCTCCTGGCTCCTGTCTTGAGAGGAGGATCAAAGGCTCCAGCACGAAGGCATGTAGCTTGTCAGCAAGCACCGCCAGTAAGCCGTTTCAGGGGCAGACGCCCACATACCTGGCAAGGCTGTGCTTGGGTCAATGATGAGAATACATATTGTCTCAAAGAGAGATGATGACATAAAAATCATGCTCAATAGGATTATTCTGAGGTCCGATGGAGGGGACTATCCTGGGCGGAGGAATCGGGTGCTCCAGTTGTGCTGGGGGTGCTTCCCCTCAGCCTGGAGTTTCAGGCTACGGGTCCTGCCTAATTGCCCTTTTTGGCTAGGGTCTGGACATGGGTCTCTGTCTGCCCTAAAGATCTTAGTCCTTTGGGCCTGAGGGCCAACCCTTGCTCCTCCAACCACACCTGCCCTGAGACCCTTACTAAGCCTCTCTGGTGTCCTTGTGTCTTTCAGGGGGCTGCACTGTCCAGGCTCTCACCCCCGCCTCAACTAAGTTTGGTGAGTTGATGCCACGAGGCGAGTTGAAGTCCAGGGGACCAAGGGGCCTTCGGGAGGCAAGCCTGAGGGTGATTTGGGTCCCTGTGTGCAGGCCCACCCCTGCAGGGACACATAACATTGCTGCCTTTGAAGGCCTCCCATCCCTAAGGTGCAGGGAAGAATGGGCCCAAATGTAACCAGGGTAGCCCAGTGGGACCCCAGTGTGTGCAGCTGGGGGGCAACTCCAGGCCACAGGAGGCAGAGGACTTCTGCTGCTCCCTGCTTATCACTATGGGGCTCTGCTTCGGTGGACTTGGGGTCCCCTCTCCTTTGGGGCCCTGGAGCCACTCATCTGGGCCTTGCTGCATCTAGCCACTGCTGCTTTGGGTGTATTCCTGGCCTGTGAGGGCACTGACCTCCCCTTGGACCTGCCGCCTCCCAAGGAGGTTTGAACTGGCTGCCCAGGGTGGCAGCTTGGTTCCCTCACCTGGCCTTGGATCTGGGAAGGCAAGGGCTAGCTGGGGCCCTGGGGTGGGCATCCAAGCATGCCGTTGGGCCATTAGGGATGGTGCAGGGCCCCAGCCCTGGGCCCTCAATTGCTTGCAGGCATCCCGGGCACCCTTCCTCCCATTTCCGGACAGGGCTCTCCCTTCTTGGGCAGAAAGTGGGGTTGCAGGAACTCGGCTTGCCCTGTGGCTTCCCAAGATGCCCAAAGGCCTGGCTCCCCATGTCCTCGAGTGCCCCAAGGTTACTGCAGCCATATGATCCTAAAGAGATTGTTGACCAAGACCAGGTCCCAGCCATCCTACTCTTGGTCTGCCGTGTTGCCTACCACCACAATCTGAGGGTTACCAAGGGAAACCCTGGTGCCCAACCTGCTGCCGGTCAGTGGGCCCCATCCCTCAGCCCCCTCGGGGAAGCCCTCAATGGACTATTCGTGTATCCCAGCACAGATTCAGGGCCACATGCCCTATTGGGCCCTTTTCTGCTTCCACCATGCAGGCCATTCACCTCATCTTGAACCCCAAAACCCTCATTGAGCCCCTACGGGTCTGCTCCAGTTGGAAGCTTAGCTGCCCCCAGGATGGGCTTCTTGATGGAGGGCCTCGTAGCCCCACAGACCCTGAACCCAGTGGATCATGCCACTGCACCCTTCTACACACTACATCAGCTGGGTCCAGTCTTGAGAAGAGGCCCAAATGCTCCAGTCCACAAGGCATGCAGCTCAGCATGAAGCACCACCGGTAAGCCTTTTCAGGGGCAGAGGCCCACACACATGACTAGTACTGTGCTTGTGTCAGTGATGAGAACTCATATTGTCTCAAAGAGAGATGATGACATGAAGATCATGCTCAATAGGATTAAGCTTTGGACCAATGGAAGATATTGTTCCATGATTAGTATTCTGGGCGTACAGTTGGTACTGGGTATGCTTCCCCTCCGCCTGGGCCTTGAGGCTACCAATCTTTCCAAACTGCCATTTATGGCGAGGTCGTGGCTTTGGGCCTCTAGGTGCCTGAGCTGGCTCAGGCCTTTGGGTTGGTCCCGACCCATTGCTTTTCAGTCATGCCTCCCCCGGGCTTCTTGCTCTGCCTCTCTGGTTCCTTTGTGTCTTATTGGGCCATGCCTCCTGGGATCTCGCTTCTACTTCAATCATATAGGTTTGTATGCCATATTTATAGTCTACAGGCTGCAACCAACCTCGATTTTCAGAATCTTTTCTTGTGAGACTCGTGCCCAGACGTATAGCTTGGACCGCTGCAATACCTGAGATGGTTTAGTGCCTTAGGAAGATCTCCCTCTCCCTAGAGCACTGGAACATGCTGGCCAAATGTGGCCAGGGCAGCCCAGAGTCACTTGAATGTGCCATATAGGGAGGTACCATGCTAGGCCGTTTAGCTTTGTGTGCTTCAGCTGCTCCCTGTTGAGAATGATGGTGGACCTCCTGGGTCAACATTAGATCCCCTTGGCCAGTTTCAGCCAAGTCCCTGTTCTGTGCCATGCTGATGGAGCTACTTCTACCTTGGAGGGTGCCGTGGGCACAGATAGCACCAACTTCCCCTTACAGCAAGCCAGCTCTGAAGTATGTTCAGAGTGGCCTGCACCATCAAGGGACCTGGCCTTGGCTGCTGGAATGGTAACACCAACCCAGGGCCCATGAAGGCACCCCCGGGCATGCCCTCAGGCCATCGGGGATGGTGTTGGACAGTAGTCCTGGACATCAACTCCAGCGGCTGTTAGGGGAGCCCTCACTCCCAATCATGAATAGGGCTGTGTCTGCTTGGGAAGCATGTTGTGGTTGCACGAACTTTAGTTTTCATTCAGCTCTTCTGTGGTGCTGGGTGGCCTGGATTCCCAAGTCTTCTAGGGCTGTGGGCCCACCCTGAGCATCTTGCCCTGACCAGATTTCAGGATAAGGCCAGGTCCCACCCCGCCTGTCGTGGCCCACCAAGCATTACCCTGCCCTCTGACCCAAGGTTGGTGGAGCAGTCATCCTGATTTTTGGGTATCCTGACATGGGCTCCATGCCTCAAGCCCCCATGGCCTCCCTTAGGTCCTCCAAGGTAGGCCACGGGCCTCAAGCCTGGAAACCTTTGCCCTGCATTGTGTTCCCACATCTCAGGGCCCCTAGTGCATTTGCTGTTGGGGTTCTTGGACATCTGGCCTAACTCTCTCCCCACAGATCCTGAATCCACATGACCATCCTGCCCTTCCCCACTCTTCACATCACATCAACTTTTTCCTGGCCCTTCCTATCACTTCCTGCCAAGTGGTTCACCATCTATGCCAATGTTTGTCTATATAGGTAAGCAGGAGTTCCAGGCCTCCTGCTGGACACTATACACCAATTCTGTTCTTGCTTTTGGCCCAGATGTCAAATATTCCCTGTACATTTGACAATGTCTGGAATACCTGGAGAAGTCTACTCCACCCCTGGTCTTTTGGCCTCTTTCTCTTCAATCTAAATGCCCAACTATAGAATGCTGTGCTTGAGTAATTATGTTTCTTTCAGTTTTAGTGGGGAATTTGGGGATTGTTTCATCGTGTTATATGTCGTGGAACTGACATGTGCCAAAGACAACCATAGGAGTCACTGAAGGGAATTGAATTGTGTGGGGCTTCCCAGTTGGAACTTCCCTGCTGAGCACTTTAGCCAGCATTCTGAAACATGAACTTGGCATTTCTTGTGTGCTTCACATTTTCCTAGGTCAACACTGGTTTTTCAGGCAAATCCAGTTGTAATCTCTGGGTGAAACAGGTAATTGTCAAATCATTCTGAATAAGCAGGAAATCATAGTAAATACTGACTTATCCTTCTCCACAGCATTGAAGAGAAAGGATGCCATATGGAGAAAATTAAATTGTGTGAAGATGATGGTTTTGGTAGAAATTTATCACTGATATATGACTGGTTTGGAGCTCTTGTCGTAGAAAAGACAAATATAATGGAGTACACTTGGGAACACATAGGGAGACAGATATCCCACTACATTGCCTAGAAAAAGCATAAAGGCTAATTTTTGTAACCAGATGGTTTTGAGAACTGTAGTTTTATAGTCAGCAGGCATTTTTTTGTGATAGAAATTTGAGGGCATTGCCATTCTCTTGACAAAAATGTAAGCAAAATCTCTGGCCCAATGGTGGGATCTGAGTATCACGTGGGTCACAGTAGTGAGAGATCATTTACTCCTCTCTGACCATACTTCTGATAGGTCACTTTCATAGAATGGCCTTTCAGTGGACAAAGGATCCAGTAATTTCCATTTTTCTGCTGTGCAAGTGCATCTATGCAGAGTCACCTGCCAGGTGCAGCTCATCCCCATTACTGGCTGCATAGTTGCTTCTTCCTCATTCTGGTACCCTGTGCTCTGGCAAGACTGCCCTTCTTGGTTAAAACTCCCTTAGTTTCAGCACACTGAATCCCTCTTCCAGAAGACCAGGACAGGCTTCTGCCCATACCATGTACCTAAAGTCTGGATTCTTTTTTAAAGATTGATTTATTTATTTACTTATTTACTTATTTATTCATTCATTCATTCATGAGACAGAGAGAGGGAGAGGCAGAGACATAGGCAGAGGGAGAAGAAGGCTCCATGCAGGAAGCCCGATGTAAGACTCAATCCCAGGACTCCAGGATCATGCCCTGAGCCAAAGGCAGATGCTCAACCGCTGAGCCACCGAAGTGTCCCTAAATTCTGGATTCTCAAGTGATAGTTGGATTGGTTTAGATAGCATATGGACAATACTGTGTTGCTCCAAGAAAGTAAGTAAACTACATGGAGTCATACAGTATGAAAACAGACACTGAAAAATAGCTGAGACACTCACGGAGGAGATAATTGACCCTTAGGGTGCCTCCCTGAGGACAGCAAGCACTAAAACCCCTTTCCAGGGCAAGAGCATCTGGATGGCAATGTTTCTCTTCCACCACCCCTCAGAACAAACACATAACCACCTTCCATAAATAGCACAATGCCAACAGTTACTGCCTAACCTGCTTAAACCAGGTCACACACTTCTTCACATTTCCAATACTGCCCTTATAGTTCAAATTTGCCCCATTCCAAGTGTGGTGGACACCTTCCTTAGAAGATGAACATAAACCCCTAGTCACACCACAACATCTGACCATAGAGTTCTACAAAGTTTCATTGCTAGTGGAAGTAGTATCAGATATCATTTAACATGGAGACTAGAGCACACCTAGTCAAATAACTACCAAGTTCCAAACACTACCCAGTCCAGGCAAGAAGATCATCTGCAGGCAACTGGCCTACAGGATAGACCAGCCAAAACACAACAGCAGAATGCATACAGCACACATCAGAGACATTTCCTGAAGTGCCAGGCCCTGAACATTATATGATCTCTTCTTAACAAAGCCATTACCTCCAGAAGCAGAAAACACAGGTTTTCTAACTCAGAGAAGACAGAGACTTACACATAACGTCAGGACAGAGTAACTCATCCCCAAAGAAAAAACAAGATAAGGCCTCAGCCAGAGAGCTAATCAAAACAGATATAAGTAATACTCCTTATGAGGAATTGAAAGCAATAATCATGAGGACACTCACTAGGTTTGAGAAAAGCATGGAAGAAATCAGGGAGACCATTACCACAGAAATAAAAGAGTTTTTAAAAAGTCAGAAATTAAAAATGCAATAACTGAGATTCAAAACTGACTGAATGTAATGACCATTAGAATGGAAGTAGCAAAAAAAAAAAAAGAATAGAAGTAGCAGATGACAAATAAGTTTTATAGAAGACAAAATAATGGGAAAAAATGAAGCTGAAAAAAGAGAAAGAAGAATTATAGAACACAAGAATAGACTTATGTACTCAATGACTTCATAAAATGTAATGACATTTGTATTATAGGTATCTAGAATAAGAACAGAGAAAAATGGGGGCAGCTAACTTATTTGAAGAAATACTAGTTGGAAATTTCCCCAATGTGGGGAAGAAACAGATATCTAAATCCAGGAGGAATAGAAACCTCCCATTAAAATCAACAAAAGCAGGCCAACACCAAGACCCATCATATTTAAACTTGCAAATTGTAGTGATAAAGAAAAAATCGTAAAGCAGCAAGACAAAAGAAGTACCTAACTTACAAAGGAAGACCCATAAAGCTAGCTACAAACTTCTCCACAGAAACTTGACAAGCCAGAAAAAAAGGCATGATATATACAACACGATAAATGGGAAAAATCTGGGGATCCCTGGGTGGCTCAGTGGTTTAGCACCTGCCTTCAGTCCAGAGCATGATGCTGGAGTCCCAGGATCAAGTCCCACATCGGGCTCCTTGCATGAAGCCTGCTTCTCCCTCGGCCTGTGTCTCTGCCTCTCTCTCTCTCTCTGTGTGTGACTATGATAAATAAAAAATAAATAAATAAATAATTTTTTAAAAAATGAGAAAAATCTACTGCAAAGAATTCACCGAACCTATAATTCAGAATAGGAGAGATGAAGAGTTTCCCAGACAAACAAAAACTAAAGAAGTTCATGTTCACTAACTCAGCCCTTCAAAAAATATTATAGGGGACTCTGGGTGGAAAGGAGATACCAAAAGTGACATAAGGGATGCCAAGGTCTCCCTTTGCCTGTGTCTCTGCCTCTCTCTCTGTCTCTCATGAATAAATAAATAAATAAAATCCTTAAAAAAAAGGAACAGAGAGAATCTCCAGAAACTATGATAAAACAAGTAATAAAGTGGCATTAAATACATATCTGACAATAATTACTCTGGGTGTAAATGGACTAAATACCACAATCAAAAGACTAGGGTGTCTGGGAAACAAACTAGGGGTGATGGAAGGGGAGGTGGGCGGGGAGTGGGGGTGACTGGGTGACAGGCACTGAGGTGGGTACTTGACAGGATGAGCACTGGGTGTTATTTTATATGTTGGCAAATTGAACACCAATAAAAAATAAATTTATAAAAATAAAGAAAAGTCACAAAAAAAGACTAGGGTGTCAAAATGGATAAAAATCCAAGACCCATCTATATGCTGCCTACAAGAAACTCATTTTAGAACTAAAAACATCTCCAGACTGAAAGTAAAGAGGTGGAAAAACATTTACCATGCAATAACACATCAAAAGAAAGACAGAATAGCAATACTTATGTTCAATAGAGTAGATTTTAATCCAAAGACTCTAACAAGAGGTGAAGACAGGTACTATATCATAATAAAGTGATCTATTCAACAAGAAGATCTAACACTTGTAAATATTTATGCTCCCAAACTGGAGGACCCAAATATATAAAACAATTAATAACGGAATGCCTGGATGACTCAGCGGTTGGGCTCTGCCTTCTGCTTGGAGTGTGATCCTGGACTGGTGAGCTGGAAGCAATCACACAACAAAAAGAAATAAAAGGCATCCAACTCAGCAAGGAAGAAGTCAACTTTCAATATTTTCAGATGACGTGATACTCTATATAAAAAGCCAAAACCACCAAAAGATTGGTATTACTGATAGACAAATTCATAAAGTCACAGGATACAAAATCAATGTGCAGTAATCTGTTGCCTTACTATACATGAATAAACAGCAGAAAGAGAAATAAAGGAATCAATTCCATTTACAATTGTACCCAAAATCATAAGAATAAACCCAATTAAAGAGGTAAAAGACCTGTACTTCTTTATCCATTCATCTGTTGAAGGACACTGAGGCTCCTTCCACAGTTTGGCTATTGCACACATTGCTGCTATAAACATTGGAGTGCAGGTTTCCCAGCATTTCACTGCATCAGCATCTTTGGGGTAAATACCTAGTAGTGCAATTGCTGGGTCATAGTTCTATTTTTAACTCTATGAGGAACCTCCACACTGTTTTCCAGAGTCTCTGCACCAGTTTACATTCCCACCAACAGTGGAAGAGTGTTCACCTTTCTCTGCATCCTCACCAACACCAGTTGTTCCCTGTGTTGTTAATTTTAGCCATTATGACTGGTGTTAGGTGGTATCTCATTGGGTTTTGATTTGTATTTCCCTGATGACGAGTGTATCACATTGATTGATTTGCAAGTATTGAACCACCTCTGGATCCCAGGAATAAATCCCACTTAATCATAATGAAATATTCTTTTTTAAGAAATTTTATTCAATTATTTATTTTGGGAGAGAAGGAGATGAAGGGGGACAGTCAGAGAGGGAGGGAGAAGAAGAGGAAGGAGGAAAGAATCCCAAGCAGACTCCATGGTGAGCCCAGAGCCCAACATGGGGCTTTATCCCATGACTCTGAGATCATGACCTGAGCTGGAACCAAGAGTCAGACACTTAACCAACTGAGCTACCCAGGCGCCCCATGGTAAATAATTTATTAATGTACTGTTTGATTTGATCTGATAGTATCTTGTTGGGATTTTTTGCATTCATGTTCATCAGAGATATTGTTGTATAATTCTCTTTTTTGGTGGAGTCTTTGTTTTGGAATCAAGGTAATTCTGACCTCATAGAATGAGTTTGAAAGTTTTCCTTCCATTTCTACTTTTTGGAATAATTTCAGAAGAATAGGTATTAATTCTTCATTAAATGTTTGGTAGAATTCCTCTGGGAAATCCTCTGGCCTTGGACTCTTGTTTGTTTGGAGATTGTTAATTACTGATTCAATTTCTTTACTGGTTATTGGTCTGTTGAAATTTTCTATTTCCTTCAGTTTCAGTGTTGGCAGTTTGTATGTATTTAAGAATTTATCCATTTCTTTCAGATTGCCCAGTTTGTTGGCATGTATTTTTTTCATAATATTCTCTTATAATTGTTTGCATTTATTTGGTGTTATTTGTGATCTTTTTATTTGCTTCTTTTCTCTTTATTTGCTTCCTTTCCTTTTTCTTTTTGATAAGTCTGGCTATGAGGTTATCAATTTTATTAATTATTTCAGAGAACCAGCTCTTAGTTTAATTGATGTGTTCTACTGGTTTTTGTTTCTATATCACTTATTTCTGCTCTAATTATTATTATTTCCCATCTTCTGCTGGCTTTAGGCTATATATGCTGTTCCTTTTCTACTTATTTTAATTTTAAGTTTAGGGTATGTGCTTGAGACATTTCTTGCTTCTTGGGGTAGGCCTGTATTGCAATATACTTCCTTTTTAGGATAGCCTTTAATGCATGTGAAAGGTTTTGGATTGTCATGTTTTCATTTACATTTGCTTCCATGTCTTTTTTTAATTCTACTTTAATTTCCTGGTTAACTAATTCATTCCTTAGTAAGATGTTCTTTAATCTCCATGTATTTGTGGTGTTTCCAATTTTTTGTTGTAGCTGACTTCAGGTTTCATAGCATTGTAGTCTGGAAATATGCATGCATGATCTCTATCTTTTCGAATTAGTTGAGACCTGATTTGTGACCCAATATGTGACCTATTCTGGGGAATGTTCCATGTGGACTCGAAAAGAATGTGTGTTCTGGTACTTTAGGATGGAATGATCTGAATATATCTATTAAATCCATCTGGTCCAGTGTGTCATTCAACACCATTGTTTGTTTCCTTCTTGATTTTCTGCTTAAATAATCTGTCCACCACTGTAAGTGGGGTGTTGAAGTCTCCTAATATTATTGTATTATTATGATTGAGGTTTATGTTTTTATTGATTTATGTATCTAGATGCTCTCAATTTAGGGGCATACATACTTAACAGTTATATTTTCTTGATGGATTGACTCCTTAATATAATATAGTGCTTTCCTTTATCTGTTGTTACAGTCTTTGGTTTAAAATCTAGTTTCTCTGATATAAGTATGGCTACTCTGGCCTTCTTTTCACATCCGTTAATGTGGTAGTTGGTTTTCCATCCCCTCACTTTCAGTCTGCTGGTGACATTAGGTTTAAAATGAGTCTCTTTTAGGCAGCATATAAATGGGTCTTGTTTTTTTTTTTTTAATCAATACCCTGTATTTTGATTGGAGCATTTAGTCCATTTACATTCAAAGTAACTATTATAGATAAATGAATTTAGTTCCATTGTGTTACCTATAGAGTTGATGTTTCTGGTAATGTTTTTTGTTACTTTCTAGTTTTTGCTGCTTTTGGTCTTTCTTTCCCACTCAAAAAGTCCCCTTAATTATTTCTTGCAGGACTGGCTTAATGGTCATGAACTCCTTTAGTTTTTGTCAGTCTGGAAAGTGCTTTATTGCTCCTTCTATTCTGAATGACAGCATTACTAGATAAAGTATTCTTGAATACATATTTGACAGGCTTAAAGGGCTGTGTTTAGTATAAGCAGCTTCTATCTCCACAGGGGGCTTCTGTGCTGCTCTCTGAAGTCCAGTCATTTTGGTGGTGAGGGGGGAAATGGCTTCACTCCACTCTCTTGTCCCAGACAGGAGATCTCACACCCCCTACCATTCAGGAAGCCCTCATGGAAAAGTGAGGGCTGTCAGTGCACCCAGCATCACAGCTTTCCTGTGTTTTATCTTCAGCATGTAGCTGGGATTAAAAACCAAATCTTACCAGACCAGCCACCATGGGGAACCATTCCCCACCCTCAGAAGCACAGCCTCGGAGATCCCTGGGTAGCGCAGCGGTTTGGCGCCTGCCTTTGGCCCAGGGCACGATCCTGGAGACCCAGGATCTAATCCCACGTCGGGCTCTCGGTGCGTGAAGCCTGCTTCTCCCTCTGCCTGTGTCTCTGCCTCTCTCTCTCTCTGTGTGACTATCATAAATAAAAAAAAAATTTAAAAAAAAGAAGCACAGCCTCGCTGTCCTGTGTCTGGTGTCCTTCATCCAAGAAAAACAGTCCTGTGCCTGTGCAGTTCCCTGACAATGAAAGAGGAGTGTCTGCAGGATCTTTTGTCCTTGGAGAGGCAATATTACCTCTTCCAAATGTACTTCAGGAAGGGGAATAAATATTCTGTCCCAGTGCAACCCAGGAGAACCCTACACCACTCTGTGCATTCCAGGCCCTCTCCCCAGGAGTGTACACCACAGCTCCGCTCTGGAAAAAGTCACACATTTCCAAAACCTCAGAGTTTGTGCTTCACACACTATCTGAAAAAACAAACAAACAAACAAACAAACAAACAAACACCTGTGACACTCAGTTTCCCTCACTCTCACTCCCCAGTCCAAGTTCTGTGGAGGTTTTCATCCTGTATAAAACACTGCACTGACACTGCACTTTCTCAAACCCTCTCTCTCTCTCTCCCTTTTCTCTCCCCATGGAAAGGATTACCTTCTCTCCACAGAAGTGCAGTTTTACTCTACCAAAATTCACTTCCATACACCTCACACTTGCGAGTCTGTCTCTCTCCAATCATGGGGATCCTTCTCCCAGTCCTTAGATTGATTTACTGGTT
Source organism: Vulpes lagopus (assembly GCF_018345385.1). Taxonomy (NCBI): domain Eukaryota; kingdom Metazoa; phylum Chordata; class Mammalia; order Carnivora; family Canidae; genus Vulpes; species Vulpes lagopus. Next base: position 95,702,208 of record NC_054827.1, on the reverse strand, counting down.
GTTCCAAGTGATCTTATCTCAATACAGCTATGTTTGAGCAATAAGGAGAACCCAGGTTCCCCCTACTTCTCTGTCATCTTAACCCTTCCTCCAATCTTCTGACCTTTCCCCCTCTCTTCTTCTTCTGGAACTCCTCTGATGTGAAAGTTATTATATTTTAAGGAGTCACTAAGTTCCCTTAGTCTACATTCATGATCTAATACTTTCCTTTCCCTCTTTTTTCAGTTTCACTATTTTCCATAATTTTATTTTTTGTATCACTGGTTTCTTCTTCTGCTTCATCCATCCTCTTTGTCATTGCATCTAGTAGGTATTGTGTCTTGGTTTATAGCATTTTTAAATTTCAGCCTGACTAGTTTTTAGGTCTTTGATATTTGCATTAAGGGATTCTGTAGTGTCTTCTATGCTTTTCTCAAGACCAGTATCCTTATGATTGTTGCTTTGAATTATGGTTCAGGCATCTTCCTTACATTTGTTTTTATTAAATCTTGTCTGAGACTTCTTCCTGATATTTCTTATGGGGTGAATCCCTCCATGTTGTTATTTTGTCTAGGTCATTGTATGTGTGGGGTGGGGGTTGTGTATCAGGAAACCTGGTTTATCCCTGCTCCTGAGAGTGATGACTATATTAAGAAGAGGTCCCGTGTTGTCTTCCTTGGACCTGGTCTTCAGAAAGTGTTTCAGAGTGTGCACTCTACTGTTGTGTTTTGCCTGATCCTTCCCTCAGGTCTGTCCTCTCAGAGTTGCTTCTTGTCTGCAGTGAGGAATGTTTAGACCTTGTCCCGTGTGTGGCAAGTTGTAACTAGTTGTGCTTTGGTTACCTTGCTAAAAGAAGCTAGGTCCTCCAAATGCACTCCAAGGAGGGGAACTATTTCTCCCTATGTGATCCAGGGGATCCTCCAACCACACTGCCCATACTCCCAAGTCTCTGCCCTCCTTCCCCCACCAGAGCACCTCTAAGTCCATTAGGCACAACCCTGACCAATGGCACTGACTTACAAAACTTCAGACTTTGAGCTCTATTGCATATAAACACTGTGGTAGTTAACCCCTCTCCTTTTCCCAGCATTGGCAAGGGAGCTGGCTTTGAACGGATAATTTTTTTTTTAAGATTGTATTACTCGATTTTATTTTACACTAGGTGGTGGGCACAAAGTAATATTCCTTTTTTTTTTAATATTCCTTAATCAAGTTGACAATTAGCTTCACTCAGAACACTTTTAATAATACACATAAAAAGAAAGTATTCATCTTACAAATTGTTCTGCAATCCAAATATACAGTATCTTGGAAAACAATGTTTAGAAAACAAAAGCCAATGTAAAAAGACAGATTAAAACAACTAGAACAGTACAGGTTTTATATGGCTCTGATTTTACAGTTTTCTTACTGCATCATCAATGTCAGAAGTCTGTTCCTTCAGCTGGCTCCATTGCTCAGGAATTAGAGGAAATACCTTTTCTTCCAGGTTTCATTTCACCTTTTGGATCCATCCAATATTCTCTCTTTTCCCAGTCAATTGTTTTGGGAAGTTTTTCATGTGTGTGCAATCTCACATGTGTGCTGCTTTCTCTCTCTCTCTTTCTCTCTCTCTCTCCCTCTTCTCTCAGTGATCAAGGCTCCCTCTCTTCCACAGCACCCACAATTCTTTTGTCCCCCAAATCAACTCCCTGCACCTCCTATATTCCACAATGTGGCCATTTTGCTCTTTCTAGATATGCAATTTGTTCTCTGCCCTCAGATTTCTTGGGTGCTCAAAAAGATTTTATATTTAACTGACTATTCAAGAGATGAGCCAACAATAGGGTCCCTCTACTACTCCACTATCTTAACTTAGGATCTAGATATGTCCCCTGAAACAAGGGAAATAATAAGAAAAATACACTATTGTGACTTTATAAAAATAAGAAGCTTATGCAGAGTGAAGGAAATAATCAGCAAAACTAAAAGGCAACCTATGGAATGGGAGGTGATATCTGCAAATGACATATCCAATGGCTAGTAATCCAAAATCTATAAAGAACTTATTTGGGTTTTTGGTATTAAGTTTCATAATTGATAATAATAAAATGATCCAGTTTAAAAGTGAGCAGAAGACATGAATAGACATTTTTTTTCAAAGAATATATTCAGATAGCAAACAGACACATGAAATGATACTCAACATTACTCATCATCGGGGGAAAAATCAAAACTACAATGAGATATTACCTCACACCTGTCAGAAAGACTAAAATTAACAACTCAGGAAACAACAAGTGTTGGTGAGGATGTGGAGAAAGTGGAAATCTTTTACACTGTTGGTGGGAGTGCAAAATGGATGCATTTTGGAATGCAGCCACTCTGAAAAACAGTTCCTCAAAAAGTTAAAACTAGAACTACCCTATGACCCAGCAATTGCACTACTAGGTATTTATTCAAAGGATACAAAAACACTTATTCAAAGAGATACCTTGATGTTTATACATATACCTTGATGTTTATAGAAGCATTATTTACAATAGCCAAATTATGAAACAGCCTAGGTGTCTGTTGACTGATGAATAGAAAAAGATGTGTGTGTACACACACACACACACACACACACACACACAAATACACAATGGAATATTACTCAGCCATCAAAAATAATGAACCTTGCCACTTGCAATTAACTGGATAGAGATAGAGAGTATTATGCTAAGTGAAATAAGTCAGTCAGAGCAAGATAAATACCATATTATTTCACTCGTATGTGAAATTTAAGAAAAAAATGAACATCAAGGGTGGGGATGAAGAAACAGACTATAGAGAACGAACTGATTGTTACCAGAGGGGAGATGGATTAAATGGGTGATGGAGATTAAGGAGGACACTTAGGGTGATAAGTACTGGGTATTGTATGTAAGTGTTGAATCATTAAATTCTACACCTAAAACTAATATCACACCATTTGTTAACTAATTAGAATTTAAGTAAAAAGTTGAATAAAAAATGAATGCTCTTTAATAGAAAAAGATTAAACACAAAACAATAAATAATTTTTACTTTTCTGGTTACCTAAGTATAGATTAAGAGTTTTCTTGAGTGTTAGCCCTTCAATATATCATGTCAGGAATATGAAACATTTTTTTTAATATGAAACATTTTTAACTTGCCTAAATGGGATCATCTCTCAATGTAAGGCATCCTTTCTCACTGGCCCCAGTTAACATTTTCCCTTGTCATGCATGGTGAGCTTGAAGCCAGTAATTCTGTAAGCTTCATCAATGATGAATGCCATGGTTTTCACTTGAGTCACGATAGAGTTTCTATTGTCGTGGTTTTACACCTATGGCATCCAGCTTGTTAGATGTAGGAATTTACTCATGCCGTTGGTTACACTTGGGGACTATCTGAAGATTCTGATAGCTGTATTGCAGGCGGAGGTTTGACTAATACTTCATCATATAAATTTAAGAAACTGTGCTTTCTTGGTTTTGCCAGGTTTTTCTGATGTGTTCTCTGATTGATTAAACTTTGCCCAGTGAGGCATCTGGTGTCCATCCCTTTTAGCATTTTTTTCTGAATGACTGCCCTCGAAAGTACAAAACTGCTTTTCAATGTACTTTCATGGAAATGATTTTGACATTCATTCAGAACCATGGTAGCCTCTTTGTAGTGAGATCATATTTGTCTAAATGAGAGGAGCAGGTGTATATATCCTAATAATAGAATTTATGAGTTCACACTTGAGGATATTAGTAAGACATTGCAGGCATTGAAATAAAATGATGACAGCTTTTATACCTCAGCCAGAATGTTCCCATGGAGGGGCTTATATTAGATATGTGGTTAGGACATTAACATGTCTTTAGATATGTGTTTACTAGAAAATAAATTTTATATGACTTCATAGTATCATTTGATGTTTCTTTTGGGGCAGTAAGGTAATCTTAATGCTGCATATACCACTCATTTTGCAAAGAGATATATTGGTTTGCAGGATACTCTCAATTCTGAAAGACACATCTCGAAAATTTTCCTATTGATAATGTCAATGTGCTAGGCCTTTAGCTCAGTGGGGAATCCATGAGCTCACTGTACTTCATGTTTCTATTTATTACATTAGTTAGATATTTAGCTCTATTTATTCTGTATATTGTTTTCATTTATTTATTCTTCCATTGTTTGTTTTAAATTTTTTTGTATATTTTTATTGCAGTTTGATTTGCCAACATATGCTATAACACCCAGTGCTCATCCCGTCAAGTGTCCCCCTCAGTGCCAGTCACCAAGTCACCCCATCCCTCCCCCCGCCCACCTCCCCTTCCACTACCCCTTGTTCATTTCCCAGAATTAGGAGTCTCTCATGTATTGTCACCCTCTCTGATGTTTCCCACTCATTTTCTCTCCTTTCCCCTATAATCCCTTTCACTATGTTTTATATGCCCTGTATGAGTAAAACCATATAATGTTGCCCTTCTCCAACTGACCTACTTCATTCAGCATAACACCCTCCAGTTCCATCCACATCGAAACAAATGGTGTGTATTCATTTCTAATGGCTAATACTCCATTGTATATATAGACCACATTTTCTTTATCCATTCATCTTTCAATGGACACCGAGACTCCTTCCACAGTTTGGCTATTGTGGACATTGCTCCTGTAAACACTCGGGTTTTAACTGCATCTGTATCTTTTGGGTGAATCCCCAGCAGTGCAATTTCTGGGTCATAGGGCAGATCTATTTTTAACTCTTTGAGAACATCCACAGGTTCCAGAGTGGCTGTACAAGTTCACATTCCCACCAACAGTGCAAGAGGGTTCTCCTTTCTGCACATCTTCTCCAACATTTGTTGTTTCCTGTCTTGTGAATTTTCCTCATTCTCACTGGTGTGAGGTATCCCATTGTGGTTTTGATTGTATTTCCCTGATGGCCAGTGATGCGGAGCATTTTCTCATGTGCTTGTTGGCCATGTCTATGTCTTCCTCTGTGAAATTTCTATTCATGTCTTTTGCCCATTTCATGATTGGATTGTTTGCTTCTTTGCTGTTGAGTTTAATAAGTTCTTTATAGATCTTGGATACTAGCCCTTTATCTAATACGTAATTTGCAAATATGTTCTCCCATTCTGTAGGTTGTCTTTTAGTTTTGTTCCGTCTTCCTACCTTGTTAGAAGCACAAACTCTTCTCTCTGTAGCATTCACAGCTGTTCTCTCTTTAAATCTCAGGCTGAATTCATAGGTTTTCAGGATGATTTGAAAGTTATCTAGGTAAGTTGGTGGGGACAGGTGACTTGGGGACCCTACACTTCCACCATCTTGCCCTGCCCCCCCCCTTTTATTTCATCTTAATAATTTTTATAAATTTGTAAATGGTTGAATGAAGGCACAATTTTATGCTTTCTCTTACTTTTGTTTTAATAAGTGATTTTTAGTGGTTTGTCTGCCTCCTTCAGGGTCTCCCCATCAGCATCTTCAGTATTCCTGGTGGTGCTCCTCTCTGAGCTGCTCCTGTTACTCCTCAAGGAGGGCTCCATCTCCTCAGTGACTGTCTTCTGCCATTCCACCTTCCACATACAGAAGCCTGTCAGGTGTGCCTGTGGCTTATCCTCCAAGCCCATAGGGAGCCTCAGTGGTCGCCAACTTGCTGCTTGTCCTTGTGCTTTCAGATGGGGAGGCCTCCTTCAGTTGCTGTCTTGTAGACCATCGTGCTTAAGGCTGCAGACTTTGTCTCCTTACAGCACAGTGGCTGGGTTTCAAGAGAAAGTGTTCCAAGAGAACTAGGCAGGAGTGAATTGCATCTTCAATTCTATTGCTGAATTGGAACATTTTAGATCTTCAGAACCACAGTTCAGAAAGATCCTGAGTGAATTTTGGCACCCCCTGAGCATGAACACACTCACTAGACATTACCTTGATATTTATTTGACACAAGCTAGCATTAACTTATATTAAAAAAGAACCACATCATGAAGCCTTTTACCATGCTGGAGGGATGGAATATGGTACCAGAATAAGGGGCCTACATTTCATCTGGTCTCTTGAATTCATCTAATTATCTATCAAATCATTCTGAAATTGTGAATTCAACCTGAGATCTAAGAAAAGAATTGCTGCAATTCTAAAAATGAAAAGTGATGATGTTTTGAAAGGTAAGAGGTGCAGAGATGTGAATCAGAGGGGATATATAGGAAGATAAACCACGGAGGGGAGGGAGCCTCCACAAGCCAGCTATGGTAAAGTGATATAGCAGTGGAATACAGAATTGGAACTTTTCAAAGTCTGTTCCTCTGAGGGATATCCCTGCCTGAAGAATGCTCAGGTGGCAAAGCAGGGCAGAATCCTAGGTCGGACAATGTAGTCTCAGGATCCCCAGGGTCACATAAAGGACAGGGGTGCCTGAGTGTGACAGAATTACCAAGCATGGGAACAGGGAAACTGGCTACAATTAATGAGCCCTGGATAGCCCCTCAGCCAGGTGGTACCATAAACCACAAGTCACAGCACAATTGGGCAACTGCTCTTAAAGCAGAGGTCCAGCAAGCTATACCAGTGGGAGACCCTGCTCCTTCCACTGAGAGGAGCATATGGGTGCACCCACTATCTGATAAACGTTCCCTGAGCAGGGGCCCAGCAAGCCAGGGACCACAGTGAGACCTGCCACCCTCCCCTGGGGAATTGGTGTGGGTGTGCACCACAAGAGTCTGTAGAGGTTGGTGAACACAAAAGAGATTGACTCTTTTCCCCTAAGGGTGCACTGAAGAGTGGGAGCAGTGATCATTCAGCCCTGGGCTGGAGAGCAGGGCACTGCAATTTTTACTTTTCTCCCCCCATCCTCTAAAGGGTGCAAAAAGCCTTTTGTTCCACATAATGCAACATAATGCAACCACATAATGCACATAATGCCACATAATGCAACCCAAAGAAGCTTACACTGAACCTGGCCTCATGGCAAGGGGTGGTGCAACCCTGCCCTGGCAAAGACACCTGAGAATCAGTGCAACAGTCCTCACTCCCAGAAGACCAACAGGAATATCAGTCCAACACCAATTATATGGATCATTCAGAACTTAAAAACTCCTGTTTGGGGAAAATAGTATATAGAATTTGAGGGTTTTGTTCTCATGAGACTTTAGTCTTTCAGTTTAAATTTTTTCTTTTCAACTCATTTCTTATTTTATCAACTATTTTTAAGTCTTTTTCTAATTTTCATTTTTACATCTATATTTTATAGATATATTCATTTTTGCTCCCTTTTACTGTATTCAGTTTTTAAAAAGATTTTATTTATTTATTCATTAGAAACAGAGAGAGAGAGAGAGAGAGAGAGAGAGAGACAGGCAGAGGCAGAAGCAGGCTCCATACAGGGAGCCTGACATGGGACTCAATCCCAGGTCTCCAGGATCAAGCCCTGGGCTGAAGGTGGTGCTAAACTGCTGAGCCACCCGGGTAGCCCTGTATTCAATTTTTATATATATATATATATATATATATTAACTTTCTTTACAATTTTGGGATTTCGTGTCCTCTGACACAGACCAAAATACACCCAGGACCAAGTGGATCACTCTGTTTCGTCCACGTGTGAAATTATATGTTCTCTTTTTTCACTTTTAATTTTCTTTTCTTTTCTTTGGTTTCTGACCTCTTTGGATTTGTCTAGTGTGTATTTCATGGATATTTTTTATTTTGTTCTCTCATCTATTCTTCTCTGGACAAAATGACTAGGAGAGATTCACGGTGAAAGAAAGAACCAGAGGTATAACTTTCTGCCATAGATCTAATTGATATGGATATAAGTAAAATGTCAGAACTAGAATTCAGAATAAGGATGATAAAGTTACTACCTGGGCTTGCAAAAATAAAAAAAAAAAAGCATAAAACACAGTAGAGAATCTCTTAGTGCAGAAATAACATCTAATTAGGTCAAAATTTAAAATGCTTTAACTGAAATGTAGCCTAAAATGGATGCTCTAACAGCTTAGGGTAAATGAGGCAGAAGAGAGAGTCAGTGACATAGAAGACAAAATGATGGAAAGGAAGGAAGCTGAGGAAAAGAAAGTAAAACAACTAATGCACCTTTAGGGAAGGCTTCAAGAAATCAGCGATACTATAAAGTGAAATAATATTAGAATTATTGGGGTCCCAAAGGAAGAAAGAGGGAGAGGGACAGAAGGTATATTTGACCAAATCATACTTGAAATCTTCCCTAATCTGGGTAAGGAAACAGGCAGTCAATTCCAAGAGGCACAGAGAAACCCCCTCAAAATCAATAAAATAGACCAACAACCTGACATATAATAGTAAAGCTTTCAAATTTCAGAGATAAAGAGAAAATCCCGAAAGTAACTCAGACAAGAGGTCTTTAATGTACAAGGGTACAAATATTAGACTGGCAGCGGACCTATCCATAGAAACCTAACATTCCAGAAAGGACTGGCGTGATATATTCAGATTACAAAATGAGGAAAACATGCATCCAAGAATACTTTATCCAGCAAGGCTGTCATTCAGAATGGAAGGATAGATAAGGAGCTTCCAGGACAAACAGAAACTAAAAGAATTTGTGATTACTAATACAGCCCTGCAAGAAAGATTAAAGAGGATCCTGTAAGCAAAGAAAGAGCCCAAAGTAATATAGATCAGAAAGGAACAGAGACAATTTACAGAAACAGGGACTTTACAGGTAATAAAATGGCACTAAATTTGTACTTTTCAATGGTTACTCTGAATGTAATTGGGCTAAATGTCCCAATGGAAAGACACAGGGTATCAGGTTGGATAAAAAAGCAAGACCCATCCATATGCTATCTACAAGAGACTCATTATAGAACCAAAGATGCCTTCACATTGAAAGTGAAGGGGTAGAGAATGACTTATCATGCTAATGAACATCAAAAGAAAGCTTTGGGTAGCAATACTTATATCAGACAAATTAGTTTCTAAACCAGACTGTAGTAAGGGATGAAGAGGAACAGCATATCATACCTAAATGGCCCATCCAACAAGAACATGGAGATAAGAGCAGCCACTTATATAAACCAATTAATAACAAATTTAAAGAAACACATTGAAATTCCCCTGGCTATTCAGGGTCTTTTCTGATTCCACACAAATCTTAAAATAATTTGTTCTAACTCTCTGAAGAAAATTGAACACCAATAAAAAATAAATGTATTATTAAAAAAATAAACACATTGATAATAATACAATAATAGTAGGGGTCTTTAACACTCCACTCACAGAAATGGATAGATAATCTACCATTTCAACAAGATCAACAAGAAAACAAGCGCTTTGAAGGACACACAGAACCAAATGGACTTCACAGATATATACAAAGCATTCCTAAAGCACCAGAATACACATTCTTCTTGGCTGCACATGGAACATTGTCCAGAATAGAACACATGCTCGTTCACAAATCAGATCTCAACTGATACCAAAAGATGGAGATTATTCCTTGCTTATTTTCAGATCACAATGCTTTGAAACTTGAATTTAAACACAAGAGTAAATTTGGAAAGAACTCAAATACATGGACATTAAAGAGCATGTCACTGAAAAATGAATGCATCAGCTAGGATATTAAAGAAGAATTTTTAAAATTCATGGAAACAAATGAAAGCACAATTGCTCAAAACATTTTGGATGCAGTACAGGCATTCCTAAAAAGAAAGCACATAGCAATACAACCCTTTCTCAAAAAATTTAAAAAGTCTCAAATACTAGAGCTAAACTTACACCTAAAGGATCTGGAGAAAGAACAGAAAATAATGCCTAAAAACCAAGCAGGAGAAGACAAATAATAAAGTTTAGAGAAGAAATCAATGGAATAGAAACTAAAAGAACAGTAGAACATATCAATGAAGCTAGTTCTTTGAAAGAATTAATAAAATTGATAAAACCCTTGCATTACTTATCAAAAATAAGAGAGGACCCAAATCAATAAAATCATGAATGAAAAAGAGGAGATCATGACCAACACCAAGGAAATACAATTTTAAGAACATATTAGAAGCAAATATATGCCAACAAATTAGACAATCTGGAAGAAATGGATGCATTCCTAGAGACTTAAAAACTACTAAAACTAAATAAAAATTTTAAAAAAGGGATCCCTGGGTGGCGCAGTGGTTTGGTGCCTGCCTTTGGCTCAGGGCACAATCCTGAAGACCCGGGATCGAATCCCACATTGGGCTCCCGGTGCATGGAGCCTGCTTCTCCCTCTGCCTGTGTCTCTGCCTTTCTCTCTCTCTCTCTGTCTGACTATCATGAATAAATAAATAAAATTTAAAAAAACTACTAAAACTGAAAAAGGAAGAAATAGAAAACCTGAACAGACCCGTAACCAGCAAAGAAATTGAACCATCAAAAATCTCCCAACAAATAATAGTTCAGGTCCAGATGACTTTTTGGGGGAATTCTCCCAAACATTTAAAGAACTAATCCCTATTCTTCTGAACCTGTTTTAAAAAAATAGAAATGGAAGGAAAACTTCCAAAATGATTCTATGAGACCAGCATTACTTTGATCCCCAAACCAGACAAAGACCCCACCAAAAAGGAGAATTACAGATCAATATCTTTGATGAACATGGATGAAAATTCTCACCAAGATACTAGCCAATAGAATCCAATAGTACATTAAAATGATTATTCACCATGACCACGTGAGATTTATTTCTTGGCTGCAAGGATGGTTCAACATTCACATCATTCAACATTTATTTCTTGGCTGCAAGGATGGTTCAACATTCACAATCAAAGTGATACATCACATCAATAAAAGGACAAGAACCATATAATACAATTGATGTAGAAAATGTATTTGACAAAATACACCATCCTTTCTTGATTAAAACCCTCCACAGTGTAGAGGGAGAGGGAACATACCTCAATATCATAAAAGCCATATATGAAAAGCCCAGAGCAAATATCATTCTCTTTTTTTACATAAATTTATTTTTATTGGTGTTCAATTTGCCAACATATAGAATAACACCCAGTGCTCATCCTGTCAAGTGCCCCCCTCAGTGCCCATCACCGTCACCCCCCCTCCCGCCTACCTCCCCTTCCACCACCCCTAGTTTGTTTCCCAGAGTTAGGAGTCTCTCATGTTCTGTCTCCCTTTCTGATATTTCCCACTCATTTTTTCTCCTTTCTCCTTTATTCCCTTTCACTATTTTTTATATTCCCCAAATGAATGAGACCATATAATGTCCTTCTCCGATTGACTTATTTCACTCAGCATAATACCCTCCAGTTCCATCCAGGTCGAAGCAAATGGTGGATATTGCACTACTGGGGATTTACCCCAAAGATACAGATGGCAATGAAACTCCAGGACACCTGCACCCCGATGTTTATAGCAGCAATGTCCACAATAGCCAAACTGTGGAAGGAGCCTCGGTGTCCATCGAAAGATGAATGGATAAAGAAGATGTGGTTTATGTATACAATGGACTATTACTCAGCCATTAGAAACGACAAATATCATTCTCAATGGGGAAAATCTGAGAGCTTTTCCCCTATGATTAGGAACACGACAGGGATGTTCACTCTCAACACTGTTGTTCAACATAGTACTAGAAGATTGAGCCTCAGCAACAAGGCAACAAAAAGAAATAAAAGTTATTCAAATTGGCAAAGAATAAGTCACACTCTCACTTTTTTCAGATGACATAATACATTATGTGGAAAACCCAAAAGACTCCACCCCAAAATTTCAAGAATTCAGCAATGTTGCAGGATACAAAAATCAATGCACAGAAATCAGTTGCATTTCTGTACACTAACAATGAGACAGAAGAAAGAGAAATTAAGGAATTGACCCCACTTAAAATTGCAGCAAAAATCATAAGATATCTAGGAATAAACTTAACCAAAGAGTTAAAAGATCTGTACTCTACAAACTATAGAACAGAACAGTTATGAAAGAAATTAAGGAAGACACAGAGAGATGTAAAAAACATTCCATGCTCATTCGTGGATTGGAAAAATAAATATTATTAAAATGTCTATATTATCTTGAGCAATCCACATATTCAATGCAATCCCTATCAAAATATCATCAGCATTTTTCACAGAGCTGGAACAAATAATCCTAAATTGTTTATGGAACCTGAAAAGACCCTGAATAGCCAGAGGAATGTTGAAAAAGAAAACCAAAGCCAGGGGCATGACAATGTCTGGCTTTAAGCTGTGTTTACAAAGATGTAATCATCAAGACAGTATGATACTGGCACAAAAACAGACACACAGATCAGATCAGTGGAACAAAATAAAGAACCCATAAATGGATTCTCACCTCTATGGTCAAGTAAACTTCAACAAAGCAGAAAATAATATACAATGGAAATATTACAGTCTCTTCAATAAATGGTGTTGGGAAAATTGGACAGCCACTTGTGAAAAATGAAACTGGATCATTTTCTTACACCATATACAAAGATAAATTCATAATGTTTGAAAGACCTAACTGCAAGTCAGGGATCCATCAAAATCACAGACATCAACCTCTTTGACCTTGACCACAGCAACTTCTTGCTAGACACATCTCCAAAGGCAAAAATGAAACAATTGAGACTTCATCAATATAAAAATCTTCTGCACAGCAAAGGAAACAGTCAACCTAAGTAAAAGGCAACCTACAGAATTGGAAAAGATTTTATTTATTTATTCATGAAAGATATTTGCAAATGACATATCAGATAGGGAACTAGCATCCAAGATCTGGAATTTATCAAACTCAACCCCCCAAAACCAATCCAGTCAATAAATGGGAAGAAGACATAAACAGATATTTCTCCAAAGAAGACATAGAAATGGCCAAGAGATGAAAAAATGCTCCACATCACTTACAATCAGGGAAATACAGATCAAAACCACAATGAGATACCACCTTACACCAGTGAGAATGGTGAAAATTAACAAGACAGGAAGCAACAAATGGAGAGGATGTGGAGAAAGGGTAATCCTCTTACACTATTGGTGGGAATGCAAGCTGGTACAGCCACTCTGGAAAATGGTACAGAGATTCCTCAAGAAGTTAAAATTAGATCTACCCAGCAATTGAACTACTAGGTATTTACCCCAAAGATATAAATGTAGTGATCTGAAGAGGCACCTGCACCCCAATATTCATAGCAGCAATGTCCACAATACCAAAATGTGGAAAGAGACAAGATATCATTGACAGATGTCTGGATAAAGAAGATCTATATAGAGATAGATAGAGATAGAAAGATGGATAATAGAATATATATATATTTGGAAAAATAAATATTATTAAAATGTCTATAAAATGTCAACATTCACAAATCAAATATATATTATATATATATATATATATATATATTTCTTACTCCTCAAAAAGGATGAAAACTTACCATTTATATCAATATGGGTGGAATTGGAGGGTATTATGCTGAATTAAATAAGTCAATCAGAGAAAGACAAGTATATGGTTTCACTCATATGGGGAATATAAGCAAAAACACAAAGGATCATAGGGCAAAAGATGAATGGATAAAGAAGATGTGGTATATATATATATATACAATGGAATATTACTCAGCCATTAGAAATGATGAATACCCACTATTTGCTTCGATGTGGATGGAAATGGAGGGTATTACGCTAAGTGAAATGGAGGGTATTATGCTAAGTTCGGAGAAGGGCAAACATTTTATGGTTTCACTCATATGGGGAATATAAAAAATACTGAAAGGGATTATAGGGGAAAGGAGAGAAAATGAGTGGGAAAAATTAGAGAAGGCAACAAAACATGAGAGACTCCTAACTCTGGGAAACGAACAAGGGGTTCAGGCAGGGGGACGGGGTAACTGGATTATGGGCACTGAGGGGGGACTTGACGGGATGAGTACTGGATGTTATACTATACGTTGGCAAATTGAACTCCAATAAAAATATACATATTAAAAAAGAGAGAGAAAGCTAAATGGGAAGTCATCAGAGGGGAGAAAAACCAAGAGAGACTATTAACTATAGGAAACAACCTGAAGGTTGCTGGAGCAGAGGTGGTGGGGTGGGGTAATTTGGCGATTAGCATAAAGGAGGGCACAGGAGCACTGAGTGTTATATACAGTTGATAAAGTATGGAACACTCCACCTGAACCCAAGTATATACTATATGTTGGCTAATTGAATTTAAATTTTAAAAAGTAATAATTGACATATTTTTATTATGATTCTATTACAATAAAATAATGTTTCTGGAGATTTTTCTCTGATCTGATCCTTTCTTACCTTTGTCACTTAGGATCTCTCCTTTCCACACAGAGTCCTCTTTAATATTTCTTGCTGGACTGGTTTAGTCCTTACAACTCCTTTCATTTCTGTTTGGGAAACTTTTTATCTCTCTCTCTCTCTCCTTCTATCTGAGTGATATCCTTCCTGGGTAGAGTATTCTTGATTGTACATTTTTACCATTCAGCACATGAATATATGTGCTTGAATATAGCATGCCACTCTCTTCTGGCCTGTCAAATTTCTGTTGAGAAATCTCCAGGTAGATTTATTAGGTTTTTGCCTTGTAAGGTAAGGACTTCTTTTGTCTTGCTGATTTGAAGATTTTTCCCTTATTAATATATTTTCAAATTTAGTTACAATATATCTTGATGCTGGCCTGCTTTTGTTGATTTCAATGGGAGTTCTCTCTGCCTCCTAGATTTGGATGTCTGTTTCCTTCCCCAGATTAGAGAAATTTTCAGGTATTATTACTTCAAATAAATTTTCTACCCCCCTTTTCTCTCTCTTCTTCTAGGACTCCTATAATATGACTGCTATTATGTAGTCAGTAAGTTCCCTAAGTCTATTCTTGTGTTGCATACTTCTATTTTTATTTTAGCATTGTTTTCCACTACCTTGTCTTTACATCACTATTTTTTGTGTGTTTCCTTCAGCCTTCTGTTCATTTCATAAAGTATATTTCCAATCTTAAACATTGCACTTTTCATCTTTAATTGGATATTTTTTAACTCTTTGATATCTTTGGTAATGGTCTCCTGATATCTTCTATTATTTTTTCAAACCCAGTGAATATCCTTATGATTGTTGCTTTAAATTCTCCATCAGACATGTTATTTATGTCTTTTGCTTATATCTCTGGCCATGACCTTAGCTTGTTCCTTTATTTGGGATAACCTTCTCCATCTTCATATTTTGTCGAAGTCTCTGCCTTCTTCCCTGTGGTAGTTATGACTACTACTCCTGAAAGCAATAGCCTTATGAAGAAGTCTTTTAGTGCCCAGAGCCTGGCACTTCAAGGAGTGTGTCTGGTGTGTTGTATGTGCTCTGCTGTTGCATTTTGGATGTTCTATTCTTCAGGCCAGTCATCTGCAGAGGCTCTCCTTGCCTGCTATGGGCAATGTTTGTCCCTGACCTGAATGTGCCTAAGTTTTAACTAGGTGTGCTTTTGTTTGCTTGTGAAATTATACCTGTGAAATTATACCTGTCACCACTTCCACTGGATCTGAGGCCCGACAGAACTTTCTGGTGACATGGTGTGAGAGTAATTTGTGCTGGTCTTTTGGGGGAATGGGCCCACTATACTGGGCCTGATGCATTTGTGACTGAGGAGGCAGTTCTACCAGATTACAGATTACCACCAGTCCCAGGGTAGTAGGTCTTGGTACATGCAAGTTATGTATCCAGTGTCAATGAGTACTGATTCCCACAGGTGGCTGTGTATTTTTGCTGAGAGTCTAGCGACAGAAATGGCTCTGGCCAGGTCTTTGTTCCCAAAGAGGTATCTTTCTGAATAATCCTTATCAGGGGTATGCTCCAAGAAGAGAAAATAATCTTCCCACTGTGTGCCCCAGGCTTTCTTCATATTGCTGTTTTTATACTGTTTTTGCTTACCTTCTCTCCAGGAGCAGAATAGTGTCCTTGGGACTCTATTCCTGCCAAATATACTAACCTTTAAGACTCAAGTATTTAAGCCCCACTGGTTGTAAGAACTTGTAAAGCTCAACTCATCTTATTTTTCAAGCCAATGGCTTTTGGGAAATGTTCTCCTTGTGTATTCCCCTGTGTACTCCAGTCTCTCTCCCTGCTCTCTGTGACCATGGTTCCCTTCTCTCTGAAGCACCTGCAACCCATTTCTCCCATAAACCATGTCTCTACACTTCCTAACTTCTTCAGTATGGCCTCTTCTCTCCCTTTAGTTGTGGATTTTGTTCTGTCACCCTTCAGGTCTATTTCTGGGGTATTTAGGATGATTGATATTATCTAGTTGTGTTCATGGGATGAGGTGAGTCTAGGATCCTCCTAGTCCACCACCATCTTCCCTTACCCAATAATTTTTAATTTTTTGTCAGGAAATTCATAAATCTACATTTACTTGGGGTTAATTTATTGAAGCTTGTTTAGTTACCTTTGGTGGTTTCATGTTTGCCTGATTCTTGATTCATGATTTATGTAGAGTAGCACTGATGTCCATATATTTGACAGAAAAAATTATCTTCCTTTCTTTATACACTGTTGCCAGTAGACCAGTCTTAGGGCTATGTGAGGGTCTGCAGTTGAGACTAAAGTCAGTGGGTCAGTAACCAGAAGCAGAGTTGGGTGTGTTTCCTCCCATGTATCTGAGTGGGCAAGAATGACTCCAGACTGTGGCAGACAGTTCTAGGGCCAGTCCATAGAGCCACTTCAGTATTCACAGTCAGGTCTGAGACTGACAAACTACTACCAGGGTCACAGATGAGCATAGCTCTTCTAGGGTCTCTTGGTGAACGAGGCTGCATGCAAGACCACAATGAAGCAGAGTTGGAGCTGAACCCATAGTGGGATGATATTATTTTCAATCTGCAAAGAGGACTACATTTAGTGAGTTTACCATTAAGGAGGGTATGAACCTGCCTTCTTAAAGCAGCCTTCTTTAGTCCTGGGTCTCTACTGGAATTTCACAGTCTCCTACCTAGATCCCAAAGCTCTCACAAAGGCATTTTTATCCATGGATGGCTGCCATCCACTGTTTGTCTTGGGGCACACAAGCTAGGAATTTCCTACTTTGTCATTTTGCTCCATCTATTGTTTTTAAAAATATATTGTAGTTTTAAGTTCTAGAATTACTATTTTATTCATGCTTATAATTTCCATTTTTCTTATGAGATCTATTAACACATTGTCATAATTTTCTATGCATTCTACAGAACAGACTTAAATTTTTTTCTGTGTTCCTCCTAAAATATGGTTATCTCCCTGTCAGTTTTACAGACTACAGTTTACAATTTTTGCTTCATCTTGCCTTATTCTTTTCTGTACATTATACATTTTGACTAGAATAAGAATGGAAACTTATTTGCACTGCCCTTTTTGTTTTGTTTTCAGACAGTATCTAGTTGCTTAGGGAGAAGGAGTTATTCTGATTTTACCATAAGTCCAGCTTATCTAGAGCTGAGGAATGGCTTTTATATTATATCATCTGCTCATCCTTTTAAGTACATCTATATTTTTCTTTGTGTGCATGCTATATTTGTAAATCATAAATATTATCTTGTCTTTTTAGATATTTTGCTATATTGAGGAATTTTATTTGTTTTTTTTTAATTAACTTTTATTGGTGTTCAATTTACCAACATACAGAAAAACACCCAGTGCTCATCCCGTCAAGTGTCCACCTCAGTGCCCGTCACCCATTCCACTCCAACACCCATCCTCCTCCCCTTCCACCACCCCTAGTTCGTTTCCCCGAGTTAGGAGTCTTTATGTTCTGTCTCCCTTCCTGATATTTCCCAACATTTCTTTTCCCTTCCTTTATATTCCCTTTCACTATCATTCATATTCCCCAAATGAATGAGAACATACACTGTTTGTCCTTCTCCGATTGACTTATTTCACTCAGCATAATACCCTCCAGTTCCATCCACGTTGAAGCAAATGGTGGGTATTGGTCGTTTCTAATTGCTGAGTAATATTCCATTGTATACATAAACCACATCTTCTTTATCCATTCATCTTTCGATGGACACCGAGGCTCCTTCCACAGTTTGGCTATTGTGGCCATTGCTGATAGAAACATCGGGGGCAGGTGTCCCGACGTTTCATTGCATCTGAATCTTTGGGGTAAATCCCCAACAGTGCAATTGCTGGGTCGTAGGGCAGGTCTATTTTTAACTCTTTGAGGAACCTCCACACAGTTTTCCAGAGTGGCTGCACCAGTTCACATTCCCACCAACAGTGTAAGAGGGTTCCCTTTTCTCCGCATCCTCTCCAACATTTGTTGTTTCCTGCCTTGTTAATTTTCCCCATTCTCACTGGTGTGAGGTGGTATCTCATTGTGGTTTTGATTTGTATTTCCCTGATGGCAAGTGATGCAGAGCATTTTCTCACGTGCTTGTTGGCCATGTCCATGTCTTCCTCTGTGAGATTTCTCTTCACGTCTTTTGCCCATTTCATGATTGGATTGTTTGTTTCTTTGGTGTTGAGTTTAATAAGTTCTTTATAGATTTTGGAAACTAGCCCTTTATCTGATATGTCATTTGCAAATATCTTCTCCCATTCTGTAGGTTGTATTTTAGTTTTGTTGACTGTATCCTTTGCTGTGCAAAAGCTTCTTATCTTGATGAAGTCCCAATAGTTCATTTTTGCTTTTGTTTCTTTTGCCTTTGTGGATGTATCTTGCAAGAAGTTACTGTGGCCAAGTTCAAAAAGGGTGTTGCCTGTGTTCTCCTCTAGGATTTTGATGGAGTCTTGTCTCACATTTAGATCTCTCATCCATTTTGAGTTTATCTTTGTGTATGGTGAAAGAGAGTGGTCCAGTTTCATTCTTCTGCATGTGGATGTCCAATTTTCCCAACACCATTTATTAAAGAGACTGTCTTTCTTCCAATGGATAGTCTTTCCTCCTTTATCGAATATTAGATGACCGTACACTTCAGGGTCCACTTCTGCGTTCTCTATTCTGTTCCATTGATCTATGTGTCTGTTTTTGTGCCAGTACCACACTGTCTTGATGACCACAGCTTTGTAGTACAACCTGAAATCTGGCATTGTGATGCCCCCAGATATGGTTTTCTTTTTTAAAATTCCCCTGGCTATTCGGGGTCTTTTCTGATTCCACACAAATCTTAAAATAATTTGTTCTAACTCTCTGAAGAAAGTCCATGGTATTTTGATAGGGATTGCATTAAACGTATAAATTGCCCTGGGTAACATTGACATTTTTACAATATTAATTCTGCCAATCCATGAGCATGGAATATTTTTCCATCTCTTTGTGTCTTCCTCAATTTCTTTCAGAAGTGTTCTATAGTTTTTAGGGTATAGATCTTTTACCTCTTTGGTTAGGTTTATTCCTAGGTATCTTATGCTTTTGGGTGCAATTGTAAATGGGATTGACTCCTTAATTTCTCTTTCTTCAGTCTCATTGTTAGTGTATAGAAATGCCATTGATTTCTGGGCATTGATTTTGTATCCTGCCACGCTACCAAATTGCTGTATGAGTTCTAGCAATCTTGGGGTGGAGGCTTTTGGGTTTTCTATGTAGAGTATCATGTCATCGGCGAAGAGGGAGAGTTTGACTTCTTCTTTGCCAATTTGAATGCCTTTAATGTCTTTTTGTTGTCTGATTGCTGAGGCGAGGACTTCCAGAACTATGTTGAACAGCAGTGGTGAGAGTGGACATCCCTGTCTTGTTCCTGATCTTAGGGGAAAGGCTCCCAGTGCTTCCCCATTGAGAATGATATTTGCTGTGGGCTTTTCGTAAATGGCTTTTAAGATGTCGAGGAAAGTTCCCTCTATCCCAACACTCTGAAGGGTTTTGATCAGGAATGGATGCTGTATTTTGTCAAATGCTTTCTCTGCATCTAATGAGAGTATCATATGGTTCTTGGTTTTTCTCTTGTTGATATGATGAATCACATTGATGGTTTTACGAGTGTTGAACCAGCCTTGTGTCCCAGGGATAAATCCTACTGGGTCATGGTGAATAATTTTCTTAATGTGTTGTTGGATCCTATTGGCTAGTATCTTGTTGAGAATTTTTGCATCCATGTTCATCAGGGATATTGGTCTGTAATTCTCCTTTTTGGTGGGGTCTTTGTCTGGTTTCGGAATTAAGGTGATGCTGGCCTCATAGAACGAATTTGGAAGTACTCCATCTCTTTCTATCTTTCCAAACAGCTTTAGTAGAATAGGTATGATTTCTTCTTTAAACGTTTGATAGAATTCCCCTGGGAAGCCATCTGGCCCTGGACTCTTGTGTCTTGGGAGGTTTTTGATGACTGCTTCAATTTCCTCCCTGGTTATTGACCTGTTCAGGTTTTCTATTTCTTCCTGCTCCAGTTTTGGTAGTTTGTGGCTTTCCAGGAATGCGTCCATTTCTTCTAGATTTCCTAATTTATTGGCGTACAGCTGTTCATAATATGTTTTTAAAATCGTTTGTATTTCCTTGGTGTTGGTAGTGATGTCCCCTTTCTCATTCATGATTTTATTAATTTGAGTCTTCTCTCTCTTCTTTTTAATAAGGTTGGCTAATGGTTTATCTATCTTATTAATTCTTTCAAAGAACCAACTCCTGGTTCTGTTGATCTGTTCCACAGTTCTTTTGGTCTCGATATCATTGAGTTCTGCTCGAATTTTAATTAACTCTCTTCTTCTGCTGGGGGTGGGGTCTATTTGTTGCTTTTTCTCTAGTTCCTTTATGTGTAAGGTGAGCTTTTGAATTTGAGATCTTTCCAGTTTTTGAATGGATGCTTGTATTGCGATGTATTTCCCCCTCAGGACTGCTTTTGCTGCATCCCAAAGATTTTGAACGGTTGTATCTTCATTCTCATTAGTTTCCATGAATCTTTTTAATTCTTCCTTAATTTCCTGGTTGACCTTTTCATCTTTTAGCAGGATGGTCCTTAACCTCCACGTGTTTGTGGTCCTTCCATACTTCTTGTTGTGATTAAGTTCTAATTTCAAGGCATTATGGTCTGAGAATACACAGGGGACTATCCCGATCTTTTGGTATCGGTTCAGACCCGATTTGTGACCCAGTATGTGGTCTATTCTGGAGAAAGTTCCATGTGCACTTGAGAAGAATGTGTATTCAGTTGAGTTTGGATGTAAAGTTCTGTAGATATCTGCGAAATCCATCTGGTCCAGTGTATCATTTAAAGCTCTCGTTTCTTTGGAGATGTTGTGCTTAGAAGACCTATCCAGGGTAGAAAGAGCTAGATTGAAGTCACCAAGTATAAGTGTATTATTATCAAGGTATTTCTTGAGTTTGGTTATTAATTGGTTTAAATATTTGGCAGCTCCCACATTCGGGGCATATATATTGAGGATTGTTAAGTCCTCTTGTTGGATAGATCCTTTGAGTATGAGATAGTGTCCCTCTTCATCTCTCACTACAGTCTTCGGGGTAAATTTTAATTTATCTGATATAAGGATGGCAACCCCTGCTTTCTTTTGAGGACCATTTGAATGGTAAATGGTTCTCCAACCTTTTATTTTCAGGTTGTAGGTGTCCTTCTGTCTAAAATGAGTCTCTTGTAGACAGCAAATAGATGGGTCCTGCTTTTTTATCCAGTCTGAAACCCTGCGCCTTTTGATGGGGTCATTAAGCCCGTTCACATTCAGAGTTACTATTGATAGATATGAGTTTAGTGTCATCATATCTATTCAGTCCTTGTTTTTGTGGATTGTTCCACTGAACTTCTTCTTAAAGGGGAATTTTAAGAGTCCCCCTTAAAATTTCTTGCAGAGCTGGTTTGGAGGTTACATATTCTTTCAGTTCCTGCCTGTCTTGGAAGCTCTTTATCTCTCCTTCCATTTTGAATGAAAGCCTTGCTGGATAAAGTATTCTTGGTTGCATGTTCTTCTCATTTAGGACCCTGACTATATCCTGCCAGCCCTTTCTGGCCTGCCAGGTCTCTGTGGAGAGGTCTGCTGTTACCCTAATATTCCTCCCCATAAAAGTCAGGGACTTTTTTTCTCTTGCTGCTTTAAGGATCTTCTCCTTATCTTTGGAATTTGCAAGCTTCACTATTAAATGTCGAGGTGTTGAACGGTTTTTGTTGATTTTAGGGGGGGATCTCTCTATTTCCTGGATCTGAATGCCTGTTTCCCTTCCCAGATTCGGAAAGTTTTCAGCTAGGATTTGTTCAAATACATATTCTGGCCCTCTGTCGCTTTCGGCGCCCTCAGGAACCCCAATTAAACGTAGGTTTTTCTTCCTCAGGCTATCATTTATTTCCCTTAATCTATCCTCATGGTCTTTTAATTGCCTGTCTCTTTTTTCCTCAGTTTCCCTCTTTGCCATCAACTTGTCTTCTATGTCACTCACTCGTTCTTCCACCTCGTCAAGCCTCGTCGTTAGGACTTCTAGCTTGGATTGCATCTCATTTAATTGATTTTTAATTTCTGCCTGATTGGATCTAAATTCTGCAGTCATGAAGTCTCTTGAGTCCTTTATGGTTTTTTCTAGAGCCACCAGTAGCTGTAAAATAGTGCTTCTGAATTGGCTTTCTGACATTGAATTGTAATCCAGATTTTGTAACTCTGTGGGAGAGTGGGCTGTTTCTGATTCTTTTTTTTGAGGTGAGGTTTTCCTTCTAGTCATTTTGCTCAGTGCAGAGTGGCCAAAAACAAGTTGTATTGGGAAAAGGAGAAAAAGAGAGAGAAGGAAAGAAAAGAGAAAAAGAAAAAGAGAAAGAAGAAAAAAACGGGGAAAAAGAGAAGAAAAAGAGAAAGAAAAAGAAAGAAAGGAGAAAAAAAGGGTGGGGTGGGGTGGGGGAAGCAATCCGAAATCAAGAAGAAAGAAAGAAAAAAAAGCACAAAACAAAACAAAAACAAAACAAAAAAAAAACAAAAAACAAACAAAAACAAACACGGGGGAGTATCTTCCGATTCTGTGTAGTTTAAGTCCCTTGACTTCCCTCTGGAACTTGTCTGTCTAGTTGGTCTTCTGGGGGAGGGGCCTGCTGTGCTGATTCTCAGGTGTTGGCACTTGGGGGAGCTGCTCTGCCCCTGCCTGGTGCAGGGCTCGGTGGGGGTTGTTCACCCCGTGAGGCCCCGGGAGGAAGCCACAGTGGCGGGGGCAGCTCTGGGACCCTGAAGTCAGCCCCCGCAGTAACTCCGGGGCTCTCCGTCTGCAGGGCCTGGGGGCTCCCGGGCGGGGCCGCTGATCTGCTCAGCTCGGGGCAGGAGCGTCCTCGCTGTCCTGGGCCCTCCCGGCCTCTGCCTGTCCCGGGGGAGGCCGGATCCTGGGCTGTGTCCCGGCGCCTTGTGCTCCGCGGCCTGCGCTGTTGGATTCGCGCTCCCGGCGGTGCAGCCCCCTCCGCGGAGCCGCCGCCCGAGCCCCTCCGAGCTGTTCCCGGAGCCGCGCAGCCCCCTCCGCGCGGAGCTTCTTCCTCCGCCCGAGCCCCTCCGAGCTGCTCCCGGAGCCCCGCAGCCCCCTCCGCGGAGCCGCCGCCCGAGCCCCTCCGAGCTGCTCCGGGTCCCGCCGAGCGCTGCAGCCCTTAGGGAGCTCGGCGCATCTCCCGGGGCGCAGTTCCTCTGTTACTGTCCCAGGGAGCCCGAGGGCGTCCCCGCCTTTCTGGGGATCCTGCTCCAATTCCCCGGGAGGCCTTTCCGCGGGGAAGGTCGGTGCAGCTCCTGCTCCTCCGGGACGGGGCTCTCCTGTCCTGGGGACACTCGCCCCGGCCTCAGCCCGGCTCCTCGCGGGGCCCCTCCCCCTTGGAGGCCTTTTGTGTCTTTATTTCTTCTTCCCCGTCTTCCTACCTTGATAGAAGCGCGAACTCTTCTCACTGGAGGGTTCCAGCTGGTCTCTCTTTAAATCTCAGGCCGAATTCGTAGATTTTCAGGATGATTGGATGGTTTTCTAGGTAATTTGTTGAGGACAGGTGACCTGGAGACCCTACTCTGCCGCCATCTTGCCCCTCCCACCGAGGAATTTTATTTGATTATTAGCACCTTTCTAGTGCGTTTTAAGTAGCTAACCAATACTAACTATTGCTAATTTGTTCCCTTGGTCAATGTAGTTGTTAATATTTTACATATATTAATCAGATGTATTTATTATATCTATTTCTTATTTTCAATTATTTGCTGTTAATGTTTGATGCTTTTGCATTAAACTGCATTAAACTAAATGCAGATATTGGGAAGTCAGCCAGATCAGGAAAATGACAAAAGTATTCTTTTCCTGGGTATTTTTTGTGACTTCGAAAAGGAAATATATTTTGGATAATAGTAATGAGGAATGGATTTTGTTTTAAAATATCTAGATATTTGGGAGCATTTACAGATTAATGAAGGCAAGTCATAGAATAGATTTGGTTTGTATGTGTTGTGCATTAAAATAATTGCTCCAAATGAGATAAAACAGAGAATGGTATATGGTAATGGTCCTATACTTTCAATATGGACATATATTTTCTCTCCAGAGACTATAGATTAATCAAATGAAAGTATTATCACATTTTCAGATAGATCCTAACATAATTGATTAATCTTTTAAGAGATATAACTCAACCTCCTGGTTAACTCCTGATTCTTTTTTTTTTCTATCTTATTGAATAAATATATCAGGATTAAAAACTCTTCAACTGGACGATGAGGGGCAAGATGGCGGAAGAGTAGGGTCCCCAAGTCACCTGTCCCCACCAAATTACCTAGATAACCTTCAAATCATCCTGAAAATCTATGAATGCGGCCTGAGATTTAACAGCTGGAATGCTACAGTGAGAAGAGTTGGCGCTTCTATCAAGGTAGGAAGATGGGGAAAAAGAAATAAAGAAACAAAAGGCCTCCAAGGGGGAGGGGCCCCGCGAGGAGCCGGGCTGAGGCCGGGGCGAGTGTCCCCAGGACAGGAGAGCCCCGTCCCGGAGGAGCAGAAGCTGCACCAACCTTCCCGGGCGGAAAGGGGCTTGCAGGGAATTACAGCAGGACCCAGGAGGGCATGGCTGCCCTCGGGCTCCCTGGGACACTAACAGACACCTGCGCCCTGGGGAGAGTGCCCCGAGCTCCCTAAAGGGCTGCAGCGCGCAGGGCTGGACCTGGGAGCAGCTCAGAGGGGCTCGGGCGGCGGCTCCGCGGAGGGGGCTGCGGGCCGGGAGTGCGAATCCAACAGCGCAGGCCCGGGAGCGCAGGGCGCTGGGGACACAGCCCAGGATCCGGCCTTCCCCCGGACAGGCAAAGGCCAGGAGGGCACAGGACAGCAAGGACGCTCCTGCCCGGAGCTGAGCAGATCAGCGGCCCCACCCCCAGAGCATCCAGGGCCCTGCAGACTGAGAGCTCTGTAGTTACTGCGGAGCTGACTCTGGGGCTCTACAGCTGGCCACTGCCACTGTGGTTGTTCCCCCTGGGGCCTCACGGGGTAAACAACCCCCACTGAGCCTCACAGTGGCCTCACCAGATAAACAAAATAAACATCACTCACTGAGCCCTGCACCAGGCAGGGAGCAGAGCAGCTCCCCCAAGTGCTAATAACACCTGAAAATCAGCACAACAGGTCCCTCCCCCAGAAGACCAGCTAGATGGACAGGGGGAAAAAATTATTGACCAAGCAGCACTGGAAAGTTCCAGGGGAAGTCAAGGGGCTTACAGTATACAGAATCAGAGGATACTCCCCCTTGGTTGTTTTTTGTTGTTGTTGTTGTTTTTTCTTTTTGATTTCTGTTTGCTTCCTTCCTCCCCCACTGTTTTATTTTTTTCTTTTCCTCTCTTTTTTCTTTTTTTCCCTTTTTCTCTTCCTTTTTTTTCTTTTTGCTTTTTTTCTTTTTCTTTCCTTCCTTCTCTTCTCTTTCTCCTTTCCCCAATACAACTTGTTTTTGGCCACTCAGCACTGAGCAAAATGACTACAAGGAAAAACTCATCTCAAAAGAAAGAATCAGAAACAGTCCTCTCTCCCACAGAGTTACAAAATTTGGATTACAATTCAATGTCAGAAAGCCAATTCAGAAGCACTATTATAAAGCTACTGGTGGCTCTAGAAAAAAGCATAAAGGACTCAAGAGACATCATGACTGCAGAATTTAGATCTAATCAGGCATAAATTAAAAATCAATTGAATGAGATGCAATCCAAACTAGAGGTCCTACCGACGAGAGTTAATGAGGTGGAAGAACTAGTGAGTGACATAGAAGACAATTTGATGGAAAAGAGGGAAACTGAAGAAAAAGAGACAAACAAAAGATCATGAGGATAGATTAAGGGAAATAAGTGAAGCCTGAGGAAGAAAAACCTAAGTTTAATTGGGGTTCCCAAGGGTAATGAAAGAGACAGAGGTCCAGAATATGTATTTGAACAAATCATAGCTGAGAACTTTCCTAATCAGGGAAGGGAAACAGGCATTCAGATCCAGGAAATAGAGATAACCACCCCCCTAAAATCAGTAAAAACTGTTCAACGCCTCGACATTTAATAGTTAAGCTGGCAAATTCCAAAGATAAAGAGAAGATCCTTAAAGCAGCAAGAGACAAGAAATCTCTAACATTTATGGGGGAGAAGTATTAGGGTAACAGCAGACCTCTCCACAGAGACCTGGCAGGCCAGAAAGGGCTGCAGGATATATTCAGGATCCTAAATGAGAAAAACATGCAACCAAGAATACTTTATCCAGCAAGGCTCTCATTCAGAGTGGAAGGAGAGATAAAGAGCTTCCAAGACACGTAGGAACTGAAAGAATATGTGACCTCCAAACCAGCTCTGCAAGAAATTTTTAGGGGGACTCTTAAAATTCCCGTTTAAGAAGAAGTCCAATGGAACAATCCACAAAAACAGGGACTGAATAGGTATCATGATGACACTAAACTCATATCTTTAAATAGTAACTCTGAACGTGAATGGGCTTAATGACCCCATCAAAAGGAAGGGTGTCAGACTGGATAAAAAAGCAAGACCCACCTATCTGCTGTCTACAAGAGACTCATTTTAGACAGAAGGACACCTACAGCCTGAAAATAAAAGGTTGGAGAACAATTTACCATTCAAATGGTCCTCAAAAGAAAGCAGGGGTAGCCATCCTTATATCAGATAAACTAAAATTTACTCCAAAGACTGTAGTGAGCTATGAAGAGGGACACGATATCATACTTAAAGGATCTATCCAACAAGAGGACTTAAAAATTCTCAATATATATGCCTTGAATGTGGGAGCTGTAAAAAATATCAATCAATTCATAACCAAAATTAAGACAGAT